>NC_138206.1:121244740-121299010 GCF_964194415.1 Vipera berus | reverse complement strand
GGTCGTTCCCTGACTAGGCTGTTGTTGACTGTTCGATTGTTAGTTTGAGTTGGTATTTCCTTGATGGGATATGGTTTACTGCTTGGTGTTAATCTCTGCTTATCTTTGGTGTTGATTGGCTGGTCAGGAGACCTTGCGGTCCTTTAGCTTTTGGATTGTCACTTTTGAATGATAGGTAGATGTTGTTTATCTGACTGTGCCTGTTGATGGCTGACTTGTCTGCATACTTGGCTTCCAAGAATCCCGTAAACGTTTTGGACTTCACTTGGTTTAGGATGCTCACAGTCTACCAGCTGAAGCTACACACCATTCAACAACTGATACCCAATCAAGGAACTACCCAATCGGTAAACAACAGCCTAGTCAAGGAAACGCCAAGGCCACTCGCACTAACAGCCACTTGTATATAAACGAAAGGCAAACCCCACTCCCTTCTAGAACTGATAATGTTAACTAGTTTGGTAATAAAATGTCCTCGAGGAAGCAATCAAGCTCAGAGAGCACCAAGTACCCCACAGGCATCTGCTAGTTTGCATACGCGTGCCTGGCTGAGGAATTCTGGGAGTTGAAGTCCACAAGCCATCAAAGGGCCAAGTTGGAAGACCCGTGTCTTAAATCTAACAAACAAAATGGAGGCTGGCTGAGGAATTCTGGGAGTTGAAGTCCACAAGTCATCAAAGGGCCAAATTGGAAGACCCCTGGTTTAGAGAATGAGGAATCCGTCCATCCCTGCCTCACTAAAGCTAAGCTTTCAAAGTGGTGAGAATTGCACTGAGCCGTATTCTCTTTCCCTTGATGCTCTTCCTACCTGAGCCATCTCTGCATTCTGTTTCTTAAATAATTTTGCTTTAGTTTTCACCCCTGCAAAATCCCCTGTTGGACTTAGGCCCCTGATTCTGCCTGGCCAATCTCGATGGCCTCTCTCGTGCTATCTCCCTCAGCTCTTCTCTCTCTTAACACCTGCCCCTGCCCTGCTTGTGTGACTTAGTTGACTTTGACTGACATCTCCATCCTGATCAAAGCCTTCCTTCAAATCCCAGTCTTTTATCGAACGGCGGTGATGCCTCTGATTTAAACATTAGCACGGGGGTCTTCAAACTTGGCAACTTGAAGACTTGTGGACTTCAAATCCCAGAATCCCTCAGCCAGCAAAGGCTGGCTGAGGAATTCTGGGAGTTGAAGTCCACAAGTCTTCAAGCTGCCACGTTTGAAGACCCCTGCATTAGCATAACTTCCCAGCTTGCGATTCATCTCCTATCTTGGCTGGAGATCAACCCGCACATCTGTTAGACTACATAATTTATCTGAGACATTGGCTATGAGACAGCATCTCAAGGAGAAGATCCCAGTCCAGGGTTTTCTTTGGCATTCTTGTTTTCTGTAGGCTGGAATTTGGTGAAGGCTGCTTTTTCTACAGATGAGTAGAGAGCTATAATCTAAAGTGGGATAGTTGTTGTATCAGAGGAGCTCATGCCATTCGACAGTCAGGCGCATGTCTGGGAAGAATATGGCCTGATTTAGGGACTACCTAGCTTAAGAAAGCTGGGAAAAAGGTATTTGTTTATGTCTTAAAAATATTTGGGAATAGAATAGAATGCAGAACAGAACGGAACAGAATGGAATGGAATGAAATGGCATGGAACGGAACAGAACAGAACAGAATAGAAAAAATAGAATAGAATAGAATAGAATAGAATAGAATAGAATAGAATAGAATAGAATAGAATAGAATAGAATAGAATAGAATAGAATAGAATAGAATAGAATAGAATAGAATAGAATAGAAAATATGGAATGGAATAGAACAGGGAATGGAATAGAAATAGAAATAGAATAGAATAGAATACCATGCAGAATAGAATAGAATAAAAAATATGGAATAGAATAGAATAGAATAGAATAGAATAGAATAGAATAGAATAGAATAGAATAGAATAGAATAGAATAGAATAGAAAATATGGAATAGAATAGAAAATATAGAATAGAATAGACTGCAGCAGAGTGTGGATGCTCCAAACCTGGAGGTTTTTAAGAAGAGGCTGGACAGTCACTTGTCTGAAATGGTATCAGGTTTCCTACCTAAGCAGAGGGTTGGACTAGAAGACCTCCAAGGTCCCTTCCAACTCTGGTATTGTATTGTATTGTATTGTATTGTATTGTATTGTATTGTATTGTATTGTATTGTATTGTATTGTATTGTATTGTATTATATTGTGGAGTGGAGTGGAGTGGAGTGGAGTGGAGTGGAGACTACAGTACAGTAGAATAAAATGGAATCCAATTGAATAGAGACTAGAATAGAGACTAGAGTGGAGTGGAGTAGAGTGGCATTCAAGGTGAGCAGGACTTAGATCTCTTGCAGACTCGTAGGGACTCATAACTTATGACCCGTTTGACCCCTCCCTCGGGCACAGTCTGGTCATCCCCTATAGTAGGCAGCTAAGTAAAATTTCCAAATAAATACATTAAAAATCAAGTACAGTATGAACATCTGCAGAGGGATGCTTGAAGGATGCTGGATGGTGTGCCTGCCTCCTCCTCCTCCTCCTCCTCCTCCTCCTCCACACGTAGATATGTAAACATGCAGGGATGGCCCCTTATTCTCTTGGCGTTTTCCTTCTCTCTGTTGCCATTGCGTGCTGCCTAATCAAAGGGAAGAGCGAAAAAAGAGAAGCTGGGAAAAGAAAGAAGAGTAAATGAGTGGCTTTAGGGAGACTGAGGGCTCCATTCTTTGGCTGAATAAGTGGAGATTTCTTTATGGTTTTCAAAGGTCAGTAGGATTTGTTCCTGGGCTTCTGCGGCAAACCTCCTATTGAAGGCAATTCTGAGAAATCCCTGGGTCTATTGTGCAGAAATGTCAGGCATTCAGCCTTTAGTTTTCTGCACAAAAGCTTCCATCCTTTTAGACATTTCCCAAAGAGCAGGTAAAGTAATCAGCGATCAAATTATTGAATGTAAAAAAGATGCGATGCATTGAAATCTAACTTTAGACCTTGGAAATGCCAGCTGCTAAAGCAGCTATTTTCCTGGGCAGATTTAAAACCTGAGAAAGAAAGGAGTACGTCTTTATCCGCATCACTACAGGTCATCTCTACAGCTCTGACAATAGAATAGAATAGAATAGAATAGAATAGAATAGAATAGAATAGAATAGAATAGAATAGAATAGAATAGAATAGAATAGAATAGAATAGAATAGAAAATATGGAATGGAATGAAATGAAAATAGAATAGAATAGAATAGAGTACAGTAGAGTACAGTAGAGTGGAATGGAATGGAATGGAATAGAGTAGAGTAGAGTAGAGTAGAGTAGAGTAGAGTAGAGTAGAGTAGAGTAGAGTAGAGTAGAGTAGAGTACAGTAGAGAAGAGTAGAGTAGAGTGGAATAGAGTGGAGTGGAGTGGAGTGGAGTGGAATAGAATAGAATAGAATAGAATAGAATAGAATAGAATAGAATAGAATAGAATAGAATAGAATAGAATAGAATAGAATAGAATAGAATAGAATAGAATAGAATAGGAATGGGATGGAATTAAGAATAGAATAGAATAGAATAGAATAGAATAGAATAGAATAGAATAGAATAGAATAGAATAGAATAGAATAGAATGGAATGGAACGGAACAGAACGGAACAGAACAAAACAGAACAGAATAACAGAGCTGTAGGGGACTCTGGATGTCTTCTAGTCCAACCCCCTGCTCAGGCAGGAAACCCTAGATCATTTCAGACAACTGGCTGTCCAATGTCTAAAATGGTAGAGTGTTTCCTTCCTCAGCAGGAGGTTGGACTAGAAGACCTCCAAGGTCCCTTCCAACTCAGTTATTCTGTTCTGTTCTATTTTTAGAATGAAGAGTCCTGTTTGTGAGGAAGTCACTGTATCGCTCTACGTTCTGGCTTCAGACAGACTTCATGGAGAATAGTAGAATTGGAAGGGACTTTGGTAGGTCTTCTCATCCAACCCCCTGCTCAAGCAGGAGACCCATTTCAGACACATGGCTGTCCAATCTCCTCTTGAAAACCTCTAGTGATGGAGCACCCACAAGCCATTCCACTGAATAATTATTCTTACTGCTAGGAAGTTTCTCCTTAGTTCTAGGTTGCTTCTCTCCTTGATTAGTTTCCATCTGTTGCTTCTTGTCCTGCCCAGTCTCTTCTTAAAAACCCCCAGTGATGGAGTACCCACAACTTCTGGAGGGAAGCTGTTGCACCGGTTAATTGTTCTCACTGTGAGGAAATTCCTCCTTAGTTCTAGGTTGCTTCTCTCCTTGGTTAGTTTCCATCCGTTGCTTCTTCTCCTGCCTTCGGGTGCTTTGGAGAACAGCTTGACTCCCTCTTCTTTGGGGAAGCCCCTGAGATATTGGAAGACTGCTATCATGTCAGACCTAGTCCTTATTTTCGTTAAAATAGACAATACCCAATTCCTGCAACTGTTTTTCGTATGTTTTAGCCTCCGGTTCCCTAATCTCTGCACTCTTCCTAGAATCTCCACATTTTTTTTCTTTTTTCTTTTTAATTATCATGGCTATCCAAATGGGATGCAGTATATCAAGCGTGGTCTCTAACCAAGGAGAGAAGCAACCTAGAACTAAGAAATTTCCCGACAGTGAGAACAATTAACCAGTGGAACAACTTGCCTCCAGAAGTTGTGAATGCTCCAACACTGGAGGTTTTTAAGAAGAGGTTTGAAGGAAAAAATCTTCATCAGGGTCCAGTCCAAGCCGGGAACAGACAACATGGCGACTGCTTTAGAAAGAAGCTTGTAGTTTATTGAAGAGGAGAGCCAGACAGAAAGATGGCTCTGGAAAACAAAAAAAGAGGGAGCACGTGTAGTAGGGAGTGGGTTTTCATACCTTTTTGGCTTTTGTTTGGAATTTGTCCTGTGTCATGTACTTTGACCTGAGTCTGAGTATGCCCCTTTGGCATCTGTGGGGTATGTAGATTTTACGTTTCTTTGTCTTCTTAAGCTTCTAGCTGGAGGCCTCCAACCATCCCGAATGGATTATTACATCTGCATTTCTAATTCTGCTGAGTTGTCTGGCTGGGTGTGTGCGTGTGTGTGGGGAGGTTTCTGTCTTTTTAAAAATCTTCTCCATTATTCCTTTGGGGAAGTATATTGTGCCTTTTTAGTATCCCCCCAAATATTTCTTTCTTTGGATTGTTCCCACATCGGAGAGCAATTTGTCTGAAATGGTATAGGGCAGGGATAGGCCACGTTGGCTCTTTTATGACTCGTAGACTTCAGCTCCCAGAATTCCTGAGCCAGCCACGCTGAGGGAAAAGGCAGAGGTTTCCAAGCTGAGGCATGCCAGCTCAGGAATTCTGGGAGTTGAAGTCCACGAGTCATAAAAGAGCCAAGGTGGCCTACCCCTGAATTAGGGCAATAGACTTCAACTCCAGAATTCCTGAGCCAGCCACGCTGAGGGGAAAGAGAGAGGTTTCCAAGCTGAGCCATGCTGGCTCAGGAATTCTGGGAGTTGAAGTCCACGAGTCATAAAAGAGCCAAGGTTGCCTACCCCTGGATAGGGTTTCCTCTCTGAGCAGTGGGTTGGACTAGAAGACCTCCAAGGGTCCCTTCCAACTTTGTTACTCTGTTAAAAAAAAGGAGAGCTTTATAATGAGTCACTGCAAATACTTAGTGTGGTACTCACAGTGTGCGCAATTGTGGGTTTGGGGGGGGGTTTGGTTGTTGTTTTTTTTGTTTTAGACACCCAACTGTTTTCTTTTCGGGCAGACTAATCTCAATTCTTTTTGTGTCACCTAATACGTTGACTAGCTTTCGTCAGCAGTAACCTTCAAAAATTCTGGCTTTGGCGTTCTTTCCTTTGACGTCCTTTTGAAGAGAAAGATTTGAGGAGGGGCGCCCCGATTGTCTATCGCACTGCTTTGCATCAGAGGCAGAGGGTTTGCTAAGACTGTAGGGAGCTTTTCTGATTCACCAATTCAGTTTTAAGGTCTTTTGTCAGACCGAACTCCTTTTGATGTGAATGGAACTCCAAATCCCCCCTTTTTTAATATATATATTAAATTTATGGAGGAAGCATGTTTAAGAAGGCTTATGCACAAGTTGCATATTCTGAAAATTAAGGCGGGGATGAAGAGTCCTGCCTCAAAGCATTATTCCGTTCGGGGACTGACGTTTGATTATTGCTGAAAATATCATTTTTAAGAAAACGCCCTATTATCTGTCCCCAGGGAGCTTTATATTTTGTGGGAAAGCCTCCAGGAATAGGAATTTGTATGGAGTTTTGAGCCATAAGGAAGTTTGGTATCTGTCTTTGCCCATCTCTCTCTAGAGACGTTTGAAGCCAACCAGCTTTTATTTTTTTGATTCATGTTATCCCCATCCGCCATATAATTTCCTTCCTGGGGCAGAACACAGGGAGGAGCACCTGGTGTCCTACTTTCCACCTCTAGTCCATTGTGTTTCATGCGCTCCCAGGTCCAGCTCATGGTCACTCCCTCGCAGCCAGAAAATTCACAGAAGTGACAAGCAAATTCTCTTTCCTCTCTTTTTCAAGCAACAATATGTTTCTCTTCTTCCCATACTGAACCCTTTTTGATCAGTAAATCCGTAGATCCCCAATTCAGTTCTCCCATTTTCAAATTCATAGGAGGTTTCCAGTCTATCTTTTTTTTAAAAAAAAAATTCTTGTCCCTGATTGTACAGGCTGATTTCTGTCGAATCTGGTCTTCAATTAAGTGTAGCCTTCAAAACTACTAAAATGAAGAGTGCATTTCTTTGAGGACCACATTCGGTTGAACGTAAGTGCTTTAAAAAGATGATAAAAGGGTTTTTGCTTCTGACTCTTTCTATTGTAAGTTATTGTATTGTGTATGCATGTTTGTTGTTGTTCAGTCACTAAGTTGTGTCCGACTCTCCATGACCCAGTGGACTACAGCAGGGGTGTCAAACTCAATTTCATTGAGGGCCGCATCAGCATTGCGGTTGCCCTCAGGGGGCCGCGTGGGCATGGCCAGGGTGGGTGTGGCCTACTGTGTGGGCGTGGCTAGAGCGTGTATGACCTACTGGGTGGGCGTGGCCAGCTCTACATCGTTGGCATCAAGGGTGCCTATGGGGGCCTGGGCAGGAGTGGGACAGATCTGGGGGTCTCTGGCAGGAGGAGGGTCTCTGGGCCAGGGCCAAGGCAGTGGGGGCCATTCCCTCACTGTTTCCAGGATGGCTTCACGGGCCACATGAAACCACTTCACAGGCCGGATCCAGCCCCCGGGCCTTGTGTTTGACATGTCTGGACTACAGCATGCCATAGGATACATAGAGACCCAGTGAATTTAAAATAACAGTAAAATTTTACTGGTTACGGTATATTTGTTCTTTTTCACATGCCTGCACCCACGCAGGCACACTTGTCCACATCCTTCTCAGCTAGTTGGCAGGCACTAGTAAGGAGAAGCAGAAATTGCCAAGATGACTGAAAGAGTGGGTGGGCTTCAGGACCCCTTTTATCCCCCAAAATCTTTGCTTTGTTGATTCTCACGAACAACTCTTGCGTTGTGGGTTTGCACAACTGGTAGTAGTTGATGGGATTTGGGGAAGGGTTTTCCATGTGTTCATTTTTCATTTGTTTCCTTAACAACTTAGTTTAGAGACCACAAACTTAGACCTGAAACACCCACTTCATGGTCTGTGTCTGTTGCTCCCCTCTGGGAGGAGGTTTCGAAGTATTTATAGCAGGACTATCCGATTCTGTAACAGCTTTATTCCCTATGCCATCTGTCTGGTAAACTAGCAAGATTCGTTTTTCTCACCATGTACATGAACACATGTGGACAAGACTGTGTTGTTTCTCAGGGTCACATATGTGTCTGTATCTATATGTGTATGCATAATTTATTTTATTTATTTATTTTTGTCATGCTTATGCAGTGTCTATTGGAAGTGGTAACACTTTGAGAGCTGTATGCAATGAAATCTCATTTTAATGTATGCTGATTAGTGTACATTTAAAGTGACAATAAAGTTTATTCTCTTCTCTTCTCTTCTCTTCTCTTCTCTTCTCTTCTCTTCTCTTCTCTTCTCTTCTCTTCTCTTCTCTTCTCTTCTCTTCTCTTCTCTTCTCTTCTCTTCTCTTCTCTTCTCTTCTCTTCTATTCTATTCTATTCTATTCCATTCCTCCCAAAGGGATCTTTTAGACCAGGGGTCCACAACCCCCAATCTACAGGCTGTCACCAGGCCATTGTATGCCAGCAACCGGTCCGCACAAGCAAGCGAATGCCCATCCGCAGGATGCAGGCAGCACACAAAGCCATGCCCCCTCCAGTCCGCGGAAAAACCACTCTCCACGGAACTGGTCCCTGGTGCCCAAAAGGTGGTGGTGGTGGGGGCACTGTTTCAGACATGATTCCTGGCTTTTATCCACCCTACTTACATGACTGCATCATCTTTAGGTCAGGCAGCTTCTGCCTAGCCTGACAACTGCCATTATACCTACGACGGGGGTTAAGGCTGGAATAACCCAAAGGATTATCCGCGCTAACTACCCAAGTATTATTTGCAGCCCTTCTGAATGCCTCAGTGTCCTTTAAATATATAGACCTTTCTATAATGAAAATTCGGCGCTGCTGTGCGTGTCTTTTTACCACTCAATGGTTTTGTTATTTTGCTGATGTTGTATTGTTAATATTTTTTTTTGATAGCTGGCCTGAGGGTGTGTGTTTTGCTTGCTCCACTCTGGATGTAGGAATGGGCTGGGAGCATGCAGGGCGTAGGCTAAACTGGAAATGGACTGTAGTATTTTCTCAACCTGTGTAACTTCTGCCGATCTCTTAATCCAGAGATTATCATCACCGGTCAGCATTCTGCCTCCCGCTGATCATCGGGACAGTGCAAGATAAATTAACCGGTGCTCTCCCCTCCTGATATTGCAGGAGAGGAGAAAAAAAAATGGTTCTCACCCTCTTTTCTCTGAAAAACAAAATAAAATAACTTGCCCGTTCCCTGGAACGTGAGGTGCCAGGTTTCAGAATGTATTGTGGGTGTCAATCTGTCTGTTTGCATCAACAGGCAGATTCAAAGCTGCCAGGCCACCATTCCAGTGTTTTACTGAAAAGGCTGTTGGGAGTTGGGAATGTTGAAATGACAGCATGTTGACAATGTTGCAGTGGGGTGTCTTATCCAGCAGTGTGCTTGCATGCTGTTGTTGAGGGTGTAACCAAGTAAGGTAGTCCTCGGTTTACGACCACATTTGAGCCCAAAGTTTTCTGTTGCTAAGCGAGACAGTTGTTAAGTGAGTTTGCCCCGTTTTATAACCTTTCTTGACACCGTTGTTCAGTGAACTCCTGCAGTTGATCAGTTAGACACACAAATGTTAAGTAAATCTGGCTTCTCCCTTGACTTTGCTTGTCACAAGGTGGCAAAAGGGGATCACGTGACCCCAGGACGCTGCCACCGTCATAAGTACATGCCAGTTGCCAAGCCTCTGGATTTTGGTCACATGACCCTGGGGATGCTGCAATAGTCGCAAGGGTGAAAAACGGTCATAAGTCACTTTTTTCAGTGCCGTTGTAACTCTGAACGAATCGTTGTAAGTTGAGGACTGCCTGTGTTCAGATCCATAGTCCTACAGTAAAATATATTTCATTGCTTTCTTTCCATTTTGCAGTTGTGGAGGTTAAGTGGAGTTATGTAGTCTTTGTAACTGGGTGACAATCATTTTCTTATTCCGGCTTTAATTGACTTGTTTTGGTTTTTTTATTTTTTATTTCCCTGCTAACTCCAATTTGCCAGTTAGCTGCTCTGAGTGGTCTTCCCCAACAGAAAGGCAGTGTACTGATCAAGTAAAATAAAACCAACACATTCTTCTACTCACAATCCAGGCAGCAAGCTTTGAGGAAAGTTCTAATTAGCGAGCAGTGTTACCTAGCTATTTCTCTCCTTTTTCTGTACATTTCTGAACCATCTGAGATACGTTGAGAAGAAAGAAGAACAAGATCCAATCTGGGTTAGTCATCGGGACTAGAGGTTTACTCTTCCGAGCTTTCGGACTCATGCTGAAGTACATCTGCAGAGAACTTCTCTCTACCAGAATATGTCCTTTGGGCTATTCCAGGAGTAGGCAACCTTGGCTCTTTTCTGACTCGTGGACTTCAACTCCCGGAATTCCTGAGCCAGCATGGGGGAACTATGGCCTCTTCATTCCTGGCTCAGGAATTCTGGGAGTTGAAGTCCACAAGTCATAAAAGAGCCAAGGTTGCCTACCCCTGGGTTAATCTATGCATCATATTTATGTGGTGCCTTCCTATTGGTTGATGGGTGTGTTGATGGCTGGCGATTGGCTGCTGTTTCCTTGTGCAGCCAAGTCCTTTGCTCCCAGGTACCTGATAAGCTGGTGGCAAATCAGTCCTCATTTTAACAGACGAGGAGCCTGTTTCCCTGGCTGTTTTTGTACCTGCTCGCTGACAATCTTTGTAGCTGTGAAATGGAATGCATTTCCTTGTTCATTGCAACACAACAGTCAGCCAAGAGGAAGGCACCAGTGGTGGGATTCAGCCAGTTCGCAATGGTTCGACAGAACCGGTAGCTAAATTTTGCTGCATTTGGAGAACTGGCTGTTTTTCAGAAGTCCAGTCTAGGCATGGGAGGTCTGGAGGAAGCCTCCCAGGCCTAGAATGGCCCACTGGAAGTGCGTGGATGCCACTTCCAGAAATCCGTTCTAGGCCTCGGAGGCCTGGAAGAGGCCTGCCAGGCCTAGAATGGCCCACTGGAAGTGCATGGATGCCACTTCCGGAAGTCCGTTCTAGGCCTCTGAGGCCCAAGCCAGCATCGAATAAGAGAACTGGTTGTTTGGGTATTTGAATTCCACCACTGGAAGGCACCACATAAACACCACACACAGAATGGCCCAAAGCTCACCCTATGTAAGAGGATGGGCTCCAGCACAAGTCTGAAAGCTCGGAAGACTAAACCTGGTGACTGACCCAGCTTGGATCCTGCAACATTATCTTGGGACACATACATTTGCCTTCCTTCGTGAAAGAAGAACGCTATCACCGTTTGTTTCTCCTGAGGGTCTTGAGCAGTAGGTGCCCAGTGTTAGTAAAACCTGGCTTTTATCTGAGAACATTTGGCGTGGCTGAGATTTATCCTACAAACGTCATAGAGTGACTTTTATAGCTCTGATATCAAGGCACATCAGCTATTTACTAAAACCACAGTAAATAAGAGATGAATAAAATCCTTTGGCTAGAATAAGAACGAACATTATTTAAATTGGGCTTGGAAGCCAAAGAAACCTCATTTTGTTTTGATATCAGAGTCTTATCTAGTGTGGGAAGAATCCAGAGATAGAAATAGTTTGGGAAATATTAAAAAGGCAGAACATGATATTTCCCCAAAGGATCTTAAACCCAAGTCTCTCTGCCCCAAACAGAAACCAGGTCTGCAGAAATGCAGATGTGATAATCTTGTCAGAAAGATTGGAGCCAGGAAGCTGGGATTAGAAAGACAAAGATCCTAGAATCAACAATCCCTCACACCAAAAAATCCAACACAGGACATAGCCATCAGCCCCAGCCCCAGGGAAGCAGGATGTGACCTTTGGGACATAATAGGATTAACCCACCACCATCAGAATACCAAAAGGGCACACTCAGACCGAGGTCAAAGTTCATGCCACAGGAAGCACTCCAAACAAAAGCCCAAGAAGGTATAAAAACCCACCACTCTCCACTACGTGTGGTCAGTTTTTTCCAGAGCCATCTTTCTGTCTGGCTCTCCTCTTCAATAAACTGCAACCTTCTTTCTAAAGCAGCCTCCATTTTGTTTATTCCCGGCTTGGACTGGACCCTGATGAAGATTTTTTTTCTTTCAACACTAGCATGCCTTTGAAGATTGTGAAAAACATATAATTCATTGGATATTTTTCTGCATACTTTATTTTGCTTAAGAATTGCTAATATCTGGAAAGTAGGGATTAGTTACTCAGCATTTCAGAGCCTATAAATTTTAAATCTTTCCCCACTTGGGAGAAAATGTTCAACAGCCTCATTTGCTTTGTGGAATTCCAGGAAGAAGAAAAAGGAGTTGCAGCTTTAATTCTAGGAATTAGCTGTTTGCTTATTTGTAAGCTGGTGATGAGTATGTCTTTCCAGCTAATTGTCAGAGTACAGCCAGCTGCACAAGCTTCAAGTTACGGATCTCTGTTTAAGTCCAAGCTTTCTCAGCTGGCAGATACTATCCTCATTCTTCCTGTCCTTTCTAGGCGGGCTCCATTTTGGCATTAATGGGTGCACTTTTGTGGTTCTCTGATGTGTATGAAGTACCCAAATGGATGGGAACAGTCGAATGGATGATGTTTGTTGCTAAACATCATTTAAAGTACAGCTTTCATTTGAGAAACAATTGCAGCTATTGTGCCCTGGTGCTCAAGCAGAGTTTAGCCTTGGGTGTATTTAGAATCCTCTCACTTAGTAACCCAGGTCTGTTCCTTGTTGCTGTTTGTTTCTGTGTGTGCTGCGGATTAAAATATATGCCTATATATATAAAACCTACCCTACTACGGTACCAGCTTGATGTCACAGAGCGCTGTTACCATCCCACCGATGTGGTACCTAGTTGTTGTTGTTGTTAGCTGCGAAGTGATGTCCGACCCATCATGACCCTATGGACAACGTTCCTCCAGGCCTTCCTGTCCTCTACCATCTTCTGGAGTCCATCTAAGCTCACGCCTACTGCTTCAGTGACTCCATCCAGCCACCTCATTCTCTATCGTCCCCTTCTTCTCTTGCCCTCAATCTTTCCCAGCATTAGGCTCTTCTCCAGTGAGTCCTTCCTTCTCATTAGGTGGCCAAAGTATTTGAGTTTTAGCTTCAGGATCTGGCCTTCTAAAGAGCAGTCAGGGTTGATCTCCTCTAGGACTGACCGGTTTGATCGCCTTGCAGTCCAAGGGACTCGCAGGAGTCTTCTCCAGCACCATAGTTCAAAGGCCTCAATTCTTTGGTGCTCAGCCTTTTTTATGGTCCAGCTTTCACTGCCATACATTGCCACTGGGAAGACCATAGCCTTGACTATACGCATTTTTGTTGACAGGGTGATGTCTCTGCTTTTTAGTGTGCTGTCTAGATTTGCCATGGCTTTCCTCCCCAGGAGCAAGCGTCTTTTAATTTCTTGGCTACAGTCCCCATCTGCAGTGATCTTGGAGCCCAGGAAAATAAAATCTGTCACTACCTCCATTTCTTCCCCATCTATTTGCCAGGAATTGAGAAGGCCGGATGCCATGATCTTGCTTTTTCTTAATGTTAAGTTTCAACCCAACTTTTGCACTCTCCTTCTTCACCCGCAACAAGAGGATCTTTAGTTCTTCTTCACTTTCTGCCATTAGAGTGGTACCTAGTTATCTACTTGCATTTGCATGCTTTTGAACTGCTAACTTGTCAGGAGCTGGGGCGAGGACAGGAGCTCAACCCGTCATATGGAGCTTGGGTCTCGAACCTGGGATGCCGGGTTTCCACCGACAAGACCAGCATCTTAACCACTAAGCTATTGTGCCACCGGACCTACCCTGCAGCCTTAACCTAACTATTCCAAACTCTGTCTAAAACCAAAAGTCTTGTCAGGTGTGAATCATAATCAGAAGAGAGCTGGAAGGGACCTTGGAGGTCTTCTAGTCCAGCCCCATGCTCAAGCAGGAGACCGTATATCATTTCAGACAAGTGGCTGTCCGCTCTCTTCTTAAAAGCCTCCAGCGATGGAGCACCCACAATTTCTAGAGGCAAGCTGTTCCACTGGTTAATTATCCTCACTGTTAGGAAGTTTCTCCTTAATTCCAGGCTGCTTCTCTTCTTGATTAGTTTCCATCTGTTGTTTCTTGTCCTGCTTTCAGGTGCTTTGGAGAATAGGTTGACCCCCCCTCTTTTTTGTGGCAGCCCCTCAAATAGTGGAATACTGCTATCATGTCCCCCCTAGTCCTTCTTTTCTCTAGACTAGCCAGACCCAAATCCTGCAACCGTTCTTCATATGTTTTAGTCTCCAGGCCTTTGATCATCTTAGTTGCTCTTTGCAATTTTTCCAAAGTGTCAACATCTTTTTCATAATGTAGTGACCAAAACTGGGTGGACTATTTTCGGTGTGGCCGGATGAATCAAGACCACACCTTAAGTTCCAGTCAAGCTAATTTATTGTTCATGCCTATCCTCAAGAGAAGGCCAGATCCTGAAGCTAAAACTCAAATACTTTGGCCACCTAATGAGAAGGAAGGACTCACTGGAGAAGAGCCTAATGCTGGGAAAGGTGGAGGGCAAGAGAAGAAGGGGACGACAGAGAATGAGGTGGCTGGATGGAGTCACTGGAGCAGTAGGAATGAGCTTAAATGGACTCCAGAGGATGGTAGAGGACAGGAAGGCCTGGAGGAACATTGTCCATGGGGTCGCGATGGGTTGGACATCTAGTCAACTAAAGTCAGCACAACATTTGAGCTAGATCAGACTGAACAGAATTCAAGAGGTTTGGAAATAGGCCATTTGTGGCAACATAAGGATTCTTAGCTGATGACATGTTTAACTCCGCCCCCAGCTCTTATCTTGTCCCTTCTAACTATCTACATTTTACCTGCATTCACTCATCTATAATGACAATTTAAGCAGGCATTTCTCGTCAGTGCCAAACGATCATCCTTTTCTATAAGAAACAGGATTAAATTAAAAATGTGAGAACAGTTCAGGAATAATTTCACATCAGGAAGAAACAACCCCCCCCCCCCGCTGCTATTAAGGTTGCAGGGAAGGAAATAGCTTTGGCTTGAAAGTCAACCCAAAGGTGATTTCCCATTTTTCTCCAGAATAGGTCCGGTGTATGTCTATTCTGCAGAATTCACGAAGGGCATTGCTTTAAAAAGAAAAATGGGGAGAGGACGTGGAATAATAATGTGATTTTTTTTTTACTCTGCCCAAACATACCTTAGTCCTCGGTATGAACTTATCTTACATTTTCATTTCCTTAGTCCAGGGCTGAATCAACATAGGGATAGCATCAAGACTGTGAGAAGTGATAATGGCAATAATAGCACTTAGACTTATATACCGCTTCCCGGTGCTTTACAGCCCCCTCTAAGCAATATACAGAGTCAGCCTGTTGCCCCCAACAATCTGGGTCCTCATTTTACCCACCTCGGAAGGATGGAAGGCCGAGTCAACCTTGAGCTGGTCAGGATTGAACTGCCGACAGCCGGCAGTCAGCAGAATTAGCCTGCAGTACTGCCTTCTAACCCCTGCGCCATCACAGCTCTTCGTGCCAATTCACACCACCCTAGTGAAGCCACACTTGGAAATCCTTCATACAGTTCTGGTCACCAAGATACCAAAAAGACGCTGAGACCTCAGAAAGGGTCCAAATGTTAAAGGGTCTGGAGGCTAAATCGTACGATGAATGTTTGAGAGAGAGAGAGCTAGGTATGTTCGGCCTGTTGAAGAGGAGAATTAGGGGGACGTGAAAACTGTCTCCCAGAACCAGAGGGGCTGCCACAGAGAAGAGGGGATTGACTTATTCTCCAAAGCACCAGCAGAGGGCAGGACAAGAAATAAAGGGCGGAGCCTTGTTAAAAGAGCGATCCAGCCTAGAAATAAGGAGAATTTTTCTGATAGGGAGAACAATTAATCAATAGAAGAGCTTGCCTCCTGGAGTTTTGGTGCTCCATCCCTGGAGGTTTTCATAAACAGACAGAACAGCCGTTTGACTGGGGTGGTAATAATAATAATAATAATAATAATAATAATAATAATAATAATAATAATAATAATAATAATAATAATAATAATAATAATAATAATAATAATAATAATAATAATAATAATAATAATAATAATAATGTTGGAAGGGACGTTGGAGGTAATCTAGTCCATCCCCCTGCTCAAGCAGGAGACCCTTACAGAACCATAGAATGACAGAATTGGAAGGGACCTTGGTGGTCATCTGGTCCAACCCCCAACCCCCCCATCAGAATAGAGCTGGAAGGGACTGTGGAGGTCATCTAGTCCAACCCCCTGCTCAGGCAGGAGACTCTATACCATTCCAGAGAAGTGACTGTCCAGGCTCTTCCTAAAAACTTCCAGTGTTGGAGCATCCACAACTTCTGGAGGCAGGTTGTTAATAATAACAATAAAGTTGGAAGGGACCTTGGAGGTCATCTAGTCCAACCCCCCTGCTCAGGCAGGAAACCCTATACCGTTTCAGACAAATGGCTGTCCAGTCTCTTCCTAAAAACTTCCAGTGTTGTAGCATCCACAAATTCTGGAGGCAGGTTGTTGCACTGATTAATTGTTCTAACCATCAGGAAATTCTAATTCTAAAATTCTAAATCGATTAGTTTCCATTGGCTTCTAGATAGACAGAGCTTTTCCGTCAGGTAATCAAGTGCAGATTGGGACTAAATCTTCCTGGCTCCATTTGAAGGGCCTTTTTTTCACTTCTTCAGAAGCTTGCAAGAGGTTGCCGGAGAGAGGGTGGCCGTTTCTCCGATATATTCCTGGTTTTCGTCTTCCGTCAGGAGCAACTCATCTGCATTAATGTTATGGGGCCGTATTTAAAAGTGCGATGTTTTTCCTCCACCCCGGGGCTGTGGCTTCGAAGGGTTTTCCACTTGCCATTTATTTCGCCCTGTGCTTTATCCCTCTTCAATGTTTGCAGGCTCATGACTTCAGCTTCCATCAGATGGTTTATGGTATCGTAAAACTGCAGTGCAAATACGTGGTGCTTGTCGTTGTGCTACGACTGCAATTGAGAGACGGCCCCAGCCTTTTCCACCAGGCTTGCAAAGAGTTATGATTGTATCCTCCATCTCCCCCAGGAAGACTCTAAGCAGAGTTTATGTGAAAAATATAATATCATAAAGATACGATATTCAAAAATGATACGCAAGCTCATCTTTTCCTTGCATGCTTACGGCCGGCTACATCTACAGCTTTGCTCGTATGCGATTTCTACTTGGTATTATTTTACTCTTCACTGCCGCCAGTATAACTTAAAGGACTGGAGCAACTTCAAAGATATCCGTGGGTTATTTTTCTTACCTGTTTGTGGAGAGGTTTCTAAATATGGAGGAATAAACCTCCTCGTCTCGGTGTCAAACTGGAGAGGCGAACATGCCATTAAGGTTGCACAGCTTTCTCTGTGTCACTCAAGTTGGCTTCTTTGATGAAACTCAACAGCATAAATATGTTTATATACAGTATATTCTGAGCATAATATCATGATGTGACCATCTCAAGAAAAGAACAGAACAGTATAGAAAACATGGAATGGAATAGAGTGGAGTGGGGTGGGACAGAATAGAATAGAATAGAATAGAACAGAACAGAACAGAAAATATGGAATAGAATAGAATAGAATAGAATAGAATAGAATAGAATAGAATAGAATAGAATAGAACAGAACATAATAGAATAGAATGTAGAATCGAATCGAATCGAATCGAATAGAATAGAATAGAATAGAATAGAATAGAATAGAATAGAATAGAATGGAATGGAATAAGAGGAGTAGAGTAGAGTAGAGTAGAGTAGAAGAGAAGAGAAGAGAAGAGAAAATATGGAATGGAATGGAATAAGGAGTAGAGTAGAAGAGAAGAGAAGATATGGAATAGAATAGAATGGACTAGACTAGACTAGACTAGACTAGACTAGACTAGACTAGACTAGACTAGAACAGAACAGAACAGAACAGAATAGAATAGAATAGAATAGAACAGAAGTAGAGTAGATTGGAGTAGGCTAGAGTAGAATAAAAGCAATGGGTCCAGCATAGCCATGCTGTTTCCTTCAGCTGTTTAGCTTTTATACCAATGATGAAGCTTACTGCTGTTGTCATAACTGCACATATTATTTTCAAAAATGCAGTTCCAAAATATGATGATTTACTCCTAAACGCGCTACAGAACCAGAGCCCAGGCATCTCTCTCTCTCTCTCTCTCTCTCTCTCTCTCAACCCTCCGCCGATATCCGGGTCATGGAACAGCAAAAACCCAGCTACAAAGCTGGAAGTCCTCGTGTCGTGTTAGATAATAAATAACAGGCTGCAACTTTGGACTCCTCCCTTGGCAAGCCTTGTAGCAGAGGATCAATCAAAGTCACCCCAATGTCTCCGAAGAAGGAAATAGCATAAAATAAGATCCGCTTATTTTAGAGAGACAGAGGCAGCAAAAGGGATGTTATGATATCTTCCCCGCTAATGGTTACTGAGAGAGGAACAATAAATCAGGGCAGTGTCAAAAGCCCCAATGGTATTGCAGCGCTTCAAATGCTGGGTAGGTAAAACGCATGGTTAAGTCTCCTCTTAGGAGTCCATGGAGAGGGAGGATTAGAAATCAAACATTGACCTTTTGGCTGGTCCCATGTTTCAGAGGTATAAGAATTAAGAAACAACCTTGGGATGTAAGGAGAAGGGATTAGACAGTCCAGAGGTTAAAACAAGCGTGAGAAAGAAACTCAGAACAACCCAGAACTTGATTCAGAGTTAGAGTAACAGAGTTGGAAGGGGCCTTGGAGGTCTTCTAGTCCAACCCCCTGCTCTAGCAGGAGACCTGGTCCCATTCCAGACAGATGGCTGTCCAGTCTCTTCTTAAAAACCTCCAGTGATGGAGCAACCACAACTTTTGGAGGCAAGCGGTTCCAAATTGGAAGGGACCTTGAAGGTCTTGTAGTCCAGCCTCCTGCTCAAGCAGGGGACCCTATACCATTTCAGACAAATGGCTGTCCAATTCTCTTCTTAAAAATTTCCAGGGTTGGAGCATACAGCGCTTCTGGAGGCAGGTTGTTCCGCTGGTTAATTGTTCTCACCGTCAGGAAATTTCTCCTTAATTCCAGGTTGCTTCTCTCCTTGATCGGTTTCCATCTGTTCCTTCTTCTCCTGCCTTCAGGCGCTTTGGAGAATAGCTTGACTGCCTCTTCTTTGGGGCAGCCCCTTAGATCTTGGAACATTGGCTATCATGTCATCCCTCGTCCTTCTCTTCATTAAACTGGACATAGCCAATTCCAGCAGCCATTCTTTAAATGTTTTAGCCTCCAGCCTCCTAATCCTCTTTGTTGCTCTTCTCTGCCCTCAATCCTTTTTTTTTATAAAGTGGTAATCCAGAAAGGATGCATATGTCAAGTGTGGACAAGAAAACTCTTGGAGAGATGTTCAAGATTCTGTAATTGTACCGTGACATGGTATACAGTACCGTGATAAAGCACCGTGCGTGGAAACTCTGCAGGATCTGACTCAAAATCATTTTAAAGCATTCTAGAGATGACCTTGATGGGTGAGGGATATTAAGGGGGAAGAGACAATAGCTCACTTTCCAGAAAGTGGAAAGTCTGAAAAAGGCATTAAAAAACCAGTTCCATCCTGCAAGAGTGAAACTTCGATGGATTTTCAAGACTAATGTCAGCCCCTTTGGGGTAAGCCAGATCAAAAAACAGACACTAACAGAATCGTGAAAACTTATTTCTGTCTGTCTGAAAGGTGCTTTTTTTTTTAACCCCAAAAAGCAACTGGACTTTCTTCTTGTTTTTTTTTTTAAAAAACTTTTCGCTTCTTACCCAAGTAGCTGAAGGAGAACTGAAGAAGCTTCTGGGACGAGAAGCGAAACGTTTTCAAAGACAAAAAAAATTTGACGTACACCCGTTTCTCTGTACTCCATCTCATGTCCAACGGAATCAAGGTGGGGTTATTTTGAGTTCCCTTTGGATACTTCGTATTTTCTCATACTAAGATGCCATTACAATTCTGTTCTTGGCTCCTCCATTCCTCCGTGGACTTGGCTTGTCAGAAGGTCGCAAAAGAGGATCACGTGACCCCAGGTCACTGCAACCATCATAAGTACATGCCAGTTGCCAAACATCTGAATGTTGATCCTGTGATCGTGGGGATGGTGCAATGGTGGTAGAAACAGTCCTAAGGCACTTTTTTCAGTGCTGGTGTAACTTTCAATGGTCATTAAACAAATAGTTGTACGTTGAGGACTACCTGTAGTAGAATAGACAAAACGGAACGGAATGGAACGGAACAGAATGGAGTGGAGGGGAATAGAATAGAATAGAATAGAATAGAATAGAATAGAATAGAATAGAATAGAATAGAATAGAATAGAATAGAATAGAATAGAATAGAATAGAATAGAATAGAATAGAATAGAATAGAATAGAATAGAATAGAATAAGAGAGTTGGAAGGGACCTTGGAGGTCTTCTAGTCCAATCCCCAGTTCTAGGGACTGTTCAAATTTTCAGAAGAGTGTCTGTAGGCAGAGAAGAATGTAGAGGAAGACTGAAACAAATATGATTAGGGGACTGGAGGCTTAAATATATGAAGAGCGGTTACAGGAACTGGGCATGGCTAGTCTAGTGGAGAGAAGGACCAGGGATGACCCAATAGCAGTTTCCCAACATTTGAAGGGCTTATGCCAAGAAGACAGGGTCAACCTATTCTCCAAAGCACCTGAAGGCCAGACAAGAAACAATGGATGGAAACTGTTCCAGGAGAGATTCAACCTAGAAATAAGGAGAAATTTCTTGACAGTGAGAACAATTAATCCGTGGAAGGGCTTGCCTCTACATGTCGTGGGTGCCCCATCACTGGAGGCCTGCGAGAAGAGACAGGACCGCCACTTGTCTGGAATGGTATGGGGTCTCCTGCTTGAGCAGGGGGTTGGACTAGAAGACCTCCAAGGCCCCTTCCAGCTCTGTTATTCTCTTAAGTGTATTATCCAGGTAGAGTTGAGTAGGCTGGCGAGTGGTCTACTGGCAAGCTTGGGGGGGTCAGCGTGGATCCGAAAGACTCTTAGCCAGGGCACCTCTAGAAAAAAATTAAACAAGAAAGGCCCTAGAAGGCATCCTTGTCAGGTTCTTCTCTGGCTGAGAATTGCTTCAGACAGTTGACCCCAGAGATTGCTCCACTTTCCTCTGAGGCCTGTCTCTAAGTATCAGATCAAAAGCAGATTTAAAGTCAACAGGAGCCGAATGTAAAGCTGAAGCGATGCATTTTTCAACAGGGTGCAGGAAGTTGACAAGCACAGTCTGGCCTTTCCTCAAGACCGTTTGCTCTTCGGCTAAGATGTGAGCAGCGGTTCAGCTCTGCAAAGCAAAGCAAAAAAAAGCAAAATGGGAAGGTGTAACTGGAAGGCTTTGCTTCTTTGCTTCTCTTTCTTAAAAGATGGAGTGAGAAGGGCTCTCTTTCTTAAGATAATGGAGTAGTTATGGAATGCGGATGTTCCTCGACTTACATCGCTTTGTTTGATGGCCTCTGAAACTCACAACAGCACTTGGTCCACACTTAGGACCATCGCAGCATCCCTGTGGCCATGGGATCAAAATTTGGACGCTCGGCAAGTGACTCGTACTACTTCTTCTTCTTCTTCTTCTTCTTCTTCTTCTTCTTCTTCTTCTTCTTCTTCTTCTTCTTATTATTATTATTATTATTATTATTATTATTATTATTATTATTAATTTTATTTGTATACCGCCCTTCTCCCGAAGGACTCAGGGCGGTGAACAGGGCAATACATGTTAAAAAGACAGAATACAAAAATTAAAAAAAGATTAAACAAAGTGCCCACAACTCTTACGATTGGTTAAAACGCATTTAAAAGTAATAAAAACCCAACCCCATCCCATCAGGCCAGGCCAGCTTGTTCAAAGAGATACGTCTTTAGATCGCGCCGGAAGGAGCGAAGGTCGGGCGCCATCCGGAGCTCAACCGGAAGACGGTTCCATAAATCTGGCACGCCCACACAGAAGGCCCTCACCCTGGGGGCCACCAGTCGGCATTCTTTGACCGGTGGCACCCTGAGGAGGCCCTCTCTGTGGGAGCGTATTGGGCGGAGGGAAGTTGATGCCGGCCGCAGGTGCTCCCTGAGGTATTCCGGACCCATGCCATGTAGGGCTTTGTAGGTCAATACCAGCACCTTGAACCTCACCCGGAAGACAACTGGGAGCCAATGCAGCTCACGGAGCAGAGGTGTAACATGGGAGTATCGGGAGACTCCCAACACAACTCTCGCGGCTGCATTCTGTACCAGTTGGAGCCTCTGAGTGGTCTTCAAAGGCAGCCCCATGTAGACAGCGTTGCAGTAGTCTAAACGAGAGGTCACGAGCGCATGAGTGACCGTACGCAGGGCATCCCGGTCTAGATAGGGCCGCAACTGGCGCACCAGGCGAACCTGGGCGAAGGCCCCCCTAGTCACAGCCACCATGTGATCTTCCAAAGTAAGCCGTGAATCTAGGAGGACTCCCAAGTTGATTAGGATCCCGGGGTCTTGTGGTCAGTTGTCGACATAAGTCAGAGGACTACCTGTATTCTCTTTCTCTCCAGAGACCGAGGGTGTTGCGTCCCTCCCCGTCTGGTGAGGGAGGGTCATTCAATTTTGCCAGAGACCCAGTGGTGGGATTCAGCCGGCTCGCACCGGTTCGGCAGAACCGGGAGCTAATTTTTCATTGCCCAGGCCCAGAACGGACACACGGGTGTCAATTCGCCATGTCACATGATGTGTCGCGACGTATCGTGACTTCTCTTAGCACTGCCGGAGCTGGGGTGGGCGCGGCGTTCCGCATGATGCAACCGGCACTTTGACATTGGCCAGATAACCCCGGTGCATAATTTCACCATTCTTAATGTCATTTTTAGCAAGTTGGGGAAAACCGGCAACTCCTTGTCAATTCCAGTCTCCTAATTTCATCAGAACTAGGAAATGCTCTTCCCCAGTATCTGGTTGCAAACCCCCGTAAGGAACGTTTTTCAGTAAACTGGAAATGTTGCTGGGGGAAAAAAGGACCTGAAGGCACAGCTGCCTTGAAAAAGGAAAAAACACGTTCTCTCCTTTTTCTTCCACCTTGATTATTATCAAGAAAAGGTTTGGGGTTTATTTACTTCCTTACTATATTCAGCCACACATTGCTAGGTGAGGGCACGTGTGTGCGCGTGCGCACACACACACACACACACACAAACACACAAACACAACAGCCCCCATCCTTTCTTCTTTTTTCAGCCTTCTCTTCCCCACCCAGCCTCCTATCCAATGTATCCCTGCTTTTATGAAACTGATTTCAAAAGGGCTGGGGTGGGATTCAGCTGGTTCGCACCATTTTGGCAAAACTGGGAGGTAATTTTTGGTTGCCCAGCAGGCCCAGAATGGACTTCCGGAAGCGGCATCCACACAGACAACTGGTTGTTGACATATTTGAATCCCACCACTCCTTCCTTCCTTCCTTCCTTCCTTCCTTCCTTCCTTCCTTCCTCCTCCACCACCACCAGCCCACCATTTCTCCTTCTCCTTCCCTACCACCACTCCTCCTCCTTCTCCTCCTCCTCCTCCCTCCCTCCCTCCCTCCCTTCCTTCCTTCCTTCCTTCCTTCCTTTCTTCCTTCCTTCCTTCTTTCCTCCTCCTCCTCCACCACCAGCCCACCATTTCTCCTTCTCCTTCCCTACCACCACTCCTCCTTCTCCTTCCTTCCTTCCTTCCTTCCTTCCTTCCTTCCTTCCTTCCTTCCTTCCTTCCTTCCTTCCTTCCTTCTTTCCGTGGGATTCAGCCGGTTCGCCCCACTTTGGCAGAACCGGTAGCTAATTTTTTGTTGCCCAGGCCCAGAATGGACTTCCAGAAACGGCATCCACGCAGAGAACTGGTGGTTCACATATTTGAATCCCACCACTGCATAGACCGCGACCTGAATGACTGAGAACCTCCGTAGACTTTTCCAAAATTGATATGCACAGGCTATTAATCTGTAATATGACAGAACATTGTCTCATTTTTTTTTAGTGCAGAACTTTCCATGAGCTATCCCAAAGCGTTTTGTTTTGTTTTGTTCCTTCCAAAAGGCAACTGGAGTTTACTGGGGGGGGGGGTTCCCCTTTGAAAACATTTCGCTTCTCGTCCCAGAAGCTTCTTCAGTTCAGAGAAGAACCTTCTTGGATGAGAAGTGAAATGTTCTCAAAAGAAAAAATACCCAAGAAAGTATGGGGGAAAAGCTACCATGAGCTGGGTGATTGATGGAGAACGTCCATGGATGGTTTTAAGATACCCTTTCTCCTGGCCAGGTCCTCAGCCCTCCGACAAGTTTGAGAGATTCTTTGTCTGTTAGATCATTCCCACCAACTTAGATTTGCGCTCTGCTACGTAATAACAGAACTCAGTTCCAATGTGTCCTTTGTCGGTTTTCACTGCGATCCAGTCCAGCTGTCTTGAGAGCATGTTTTTGTGTTGACCTCAGTGAAATGTTTTTGCGTTGACCTTACTAAGCTTTAGTTGGCCCCAGAAGTTAACAGTTGGTGCAGCTGCTTCTAAGACATCTGGAAGCCTTTGTGTAAGCTACAATTCACACGCTTTGATTAAAAAAAAAAGAAGGAGGAAAGAAATGGGACGCTGGTATGCTCAGCGTATATGACCACAATTTCCTTTCCTAAGCAAGGCAGTTGTTAAGTGAATCATGCTCAATTTTGTGACCTTTTTAACATGGTTGTTAAGCAAATCACTGCAATTGGTAAGTAAATGACATGGTCATTGAGTGAATCCAGCTTCCTCCATTAATTTTGCTTATCGGAAGCCACCTGGGAAGGTCATAAATGGTGACCACATAGAATAGAATAGAATAGAAATAATGTAATGTAATGTAATGTAATGTAATGTAATGTAATGGAATGGAATGGAATGGAATGGAATGGAATAGAATAGAATAGAATAGAATAGAATAGAATAGAATAGAATAGAATAGAATAGAATAGAATAGAATAGAATAGAATAGAATAGAATAGAATAGAATAGAATAGAATAGAATAGAATAGAATAGAATAGAATAGAAAATATGGGATGGAATAGAATAGAATAGAATAGAATAGAATAGAATAGAATAGAATAGAATAGAATAGAATAGAATAGAATAGAATAGAATAGAATAGAATAGAAAATATGGGATGGAATAGAATAGAATAGAATAGAATAGAATAGAATAGAATAGAATAGAATAGAATAGAATAGAATAGAATAGAATAGAATAGAATAGAATAGAAAATATGGGATGGAATAGAATAGAATAGAATAGAATAGAATAGAATAGAATAGAATAGAATAGAATAGAATAGAATAGAATAGAATAGGCTAGCATAGCATAGCATAGCATAGCATAGCATAGCATAGAATAGAATAGAATAGAATAGAATAGAATAGAATAGAATAGAATAGAATAGAATAGAATAGAATAGAATAGAATAGAATAGAATAACAGAGTTGGAAAGGGAAACCCTATACCATTTCAGACAAGTGGCTGGCCAGTCTCTTCTTAAAAACTTCCAGTGTTGGAACATTCACAATTTCTGGAGGCAGGTCGTTCCACTGATTAATTGATTAATTGTTCTAACCGCCTCCTCATAATGGCGGCCAGCTGAAAGCTTTCTTCTTCCTTTCATTTTTCTTGAAAGATAAAAGAGTTTTGTTTCTGAATAAAAGCTAATATGGCAGCAGATGCTGCTAAAAAGATTTTCTTATTCACCGCAAGGTTTGCCAAAGGGAAGAGGTGTGTACATTTGACTTCCGTTTAGAAGTCACCATAAGGTACAGGAGGTGTTTGACCCGCTTAGATTGGAGTCAGTTACTTGGCAATTACAAGATCATAAATCCAGCAAGAAGAAGTAGACTTCTACCAGTCCGAGATCAAAGGGAATAGTAGCTGAAGCTTGCAAGCGCGTTTCATGGTTTAGATTATAGCCGGAGTTAGTTAGAGCACAATTGAAGACAATGTACGTGGCAATCATACCAAGCTTGAGTAGAGGGGGACTTCTGCCCTTTCAACACTCCTGTCTCTTGTGATTTTGATCTAGTCCAGTGGTAGGCAACCTTGGCTCTTTTATGACTCGCGGACTTCAACTCCCAGAATTCCTGAGCCAGCCATGCTGAGGGGAAAGGGAGAGGTTTCCAAGCTGAGCCAGGCTGGCTCAGGAATTCTGGGAGTTGAAGTCCACGAGTCATAAAAGAGCCAAGGTTGCCTACCCTTGATTCTAGTCCATCTAAACCAGCTGACCAGGCAAACTGGAGCAGAACAAAGTCATCTTCTGGAATATTTACAAGGTCTAGTAGTTGGCTTCATACGAAGCTGGCTCTTCACATCGAGGAATAGACACGTCGTCAGGTTTGAAGATGATCTTGCTTGTCCCATTTGGTCTGATCTGATGATCTTGTAAACAGAAGACTTGAGCATGTGCCAGGCTGCTGTTCGCATGAGTCAAGCTGTGCACGCATGCATGTGCACCTGCCCGTGGCCTGGTTGCAAAGAGGCCACGGCCTGGGGGTTGGGAACCCCTGCTCTAATAAACACAGAGAAGGGATTTAAGTGCACCTCTATCATCAAGTTGTCTTAACCTTGCGTCCTTCTGAGTTCACTAAAATGAGGTCCCAGATTGTTGGGGGGCAAATAGGCTGTCTCTGTAAACCACTTAGAGAGGGCTGTAAAGCACTGGGAAGCGGTATATAAGTCTAAGGGCTATTGCTATTAAAAGCCATGATGTCACAGTGGTTGGAATGCAGCATTGCAGGCTGACTGTCCACAGTCAGGAGTTCGATCCTGACCGGCTCCAGGTTGACTGAGCCTTCCGTCCTTCCAAGATCATTAATATGAGGACCCAGATTGTTGAGGGGCAATATGCTGTCTCTGTAAACCGCTTAGAAAGGGCTGTAAAGCACTGTGAAGTGGTATATAAGTCTAAGTGCTAATGCTATTAAGGGCTGTGGTGGTGCAGTGGTTAGAACGCTGTATTGCAGGCTGACTCTGCCCATTGCCAACAGTTTGATCCTGACCGGCTCAAGGTTGACTCAGCCTTCCATTCTTCTGAGGTCAATAAAACGAGGACCCAGATTGTTGGGGGCAAATATGCTGACTCTGTAAACCACTTAAAGAGGGCTATAAAAGGACTGTGAAGCGCTATATAAGTCTAAGTCCTATTGCTATTGTTATCTCCACGATCCTCCACCTGGGTGTGAATGTTCTCTGCCTGCAGTCTTTGAGTTGCATGGATGCTCTGCGTGATTTAGAAAAGAAAGTTATGCCTTCTTAATATTTCCTGGCTGGTGCTTCCTTGCATTAGGGTTCAAAGCATGTGACCCTCGCCCGTTCAATCGCCACGCCAGGGATATAAATATTTCAGCCGTGGGGAATGGCTGAAGGTGACAGGAGGAGAATGGATGAGGAGAACGTCAGCTTCTTCGCAACTGTCTACATCCTGCCCCGACAGAAGTGAGCTGCTGCGTGCCTTGCTCTTCATTAATCACGTCAAAATGTTGCATTTGCAACCCAGGTGGCTCTAGCAGTCCGGAGAGGCTTAAATTTTTCCAATTATTGTACCTGTGGCTCAGAACAAATAAAGTTCACCTTACGGAATTTGCTCGGTGGGCACCTCGATGTCGTCGTCACCTCGCGCTGAGTTTTTAAACACACCCCGGCCTGGCAGAATGTCAGATATGTTCCAAAGACTTTTGGGTCATGTGCAAAAAAACCCACAAAAAATTCACATAGTCACCGGGCGCAGCCTTGATCAGTTTCTGAGAGATGGATGAGTGAGCATGGCAGGCTGCCGGCATCTTGCTGATGTATTTTCCTGTCAGAAAGGAATGAACGATGCTACGTCTCGCTCTAGCAAAAGGTCCTTTTAACTTCGCAGAAAGGGGACGGCGCTCCTTCCATCAGCGTCGGCGGTGATCACGCCAATCATCGGCGAGGACTAAAGGAATTACCGGGGAGATATTTTATACTCGCAATTCATTTCAGGAGAGAAGGTGGATCTTTCTCAAGGGCTCTCCAAATTCCTGCCGTGCTATTGTTCAAACATTATTTGGGGCTTATTCGTTTCAAAGTTTGAGCAGAGGATCACTAAGGGATTGGATCACTCCCGTTTCCGTTTTTTTAACCCCTACCTTCGTTTTGTCTTCCCCATTCCCTGCTCTAGCTGAGAACATGACACCCTCCGAACCTCTGTAATGTTTAGGCAGTTGGAGTAGGCTACCGGAAAAGAATGGGAGAGGAAAAACAGGGAGAGTCAGTTGACTTGCTCATCTCATAAGGGGAAACTTTATGAGGAAGGGGTCAACTTATTTCCCAAAGCTCCTGAAGGCCAGACAAGGAATATCGGGTGGAAACTGATCAAGGAGAGAAATAAGGAGGAATTTCCTGACAGTGAAAACAATCAACCAGTGGAACAGAAGTTGCGTTCAGAAGTTGTGGGTGCTTCATCAGTGGAGGCTTTCAAGAGGAAACTGGACTGCCGTCTGTCAGAAATGGTGTAGGGACTACTGCTCGGGCTGGGGGGTTGGACTAGATGACCTACAAGTCTCTTCCAACTCTGTTTACTCTACTCTACTCTACTCTACTCTACTCTACTCTACTCTACTCTACTCTACTCTACTCTATTTCCATTCTTCATTCCTTCCATTCTTCATGCTTTCTACTCTACTCTACTCTACTCTACTCTACTCTACTCTACTCTACTCTACTCTACTCTACTCTACTCTATTTTATTCTATTCTGTTCTAATCTACTCTTCTCTTCTCTTCTCTTCTCTTCTCTTCTCTTCTCTTCTCTTCTCTTCTCTTCTCTTCTCTTCTCTTCTCTTCTCTTCTCTTCTCTTCTCTTCTCTTCTCTTCCCTTCCCTTCCCTCCTCTCCTCTCCTCTCCTCTCCTCTCCTCTCCTCTCCTCTCCTCTCCTCTCCTCTCCTCTCCTCTCCTCTCCTCTCCTCTCCTCTCCTCCCTTCCCCTCGGGTCCCACTCCCTCTCCTCCCCTCCCATTCCCTCTCCTGCCGTCTCCTCCCCTCCTCTCCTCCTCCCATTCCCTCCCCTCCCCTCCCCTCCTCTCCTGAACAGCTGTCCTCTAGGTATTTATTAATCCCGTCAGCTGTGTCTTTCCCTGCGCAAGCAAGAGAAGCTAAGACACTCAATTGGTGTTAGCCCAGCAACACAGGCCCTGCGACGTACAGAATACAAAGAGCAGCGGGTAGAAAAGCTTCCCTAACGAACTTTATTTACGGAGGGCTGTTATCTCCTATTTGCTTACAACTCCCTCCTTGTGCAACTGATTGCAGAAAGTGTGTTTAATAACTACCGAATGCTAAAATGCTGCGGTATGCATGACTGCCTAATTTAATTTATCTCTGATTAAGCCTATTATGTTGGAGATCACTTTACAAAAGAGACTTTTTTTTTTGCCAGCTGTAAGCTTATTTCAATTGTAATATAGGTTAATAATGTGTGAAATAACTAGCAGCGCCGGCTCCTAAATGTTAATTTTAGCCAAGTATGTCCTGAGTTAGTGCGCGGAGGTATCCTCGGGACGATTCGTGGTCCCCCCCCCCAAAAAAAACAGACCACGATAGAGGTAGTCCTCCCCTTATGGCCACAACATTTATGTTGCTAAGGAAGACATTTGCCGAGTTTTTTTGCCCCATTTTACATCCTTTCTTTTCCGCAGCGGGTAAGTGAATCACTGCAGTTGTTAAATTAGTAACCCGGTTGTTAAGTGAATCTGACTTCCCCCGTGGACTTTGTCAGAAGGTCACAAAAGGGGACCACGTGAGCCCGGGATGCTGTGACCGTCGTAAGTACGAGTCAGTTGCCAAGCGTCCGAATGTAAATCACAAGACCCTGGGGATGCTGCAACGGTCCCAAGGGTGAAATATGGTCATACCTCACTTTATTTCAGTGCTGTCGTAACTTTGAAATGGTCACTGAATGTACTGTTGTAAGCTGCCTGTACATGAGAAGGGGTGGCTGAAAGGTGGAAGGGGGTCTTCTAAGCAGAATGTAGGTCAAATAGAGGTGTCAGGCAACAACAATAACAATAATAATAATGTTGGAAGGGACCCTTGGAGGTCATCTAGTCCAACCCCCTGCTCAGGCAGGAAACCCTATACCATTTCAGACAAATGGCTGTCCAGTCTCTTCTTAAAAACTTCCAGTGTTGGAGCATTCACCGCTTCTAGAGGCAGGTAGTTCCACTGGTTCATTGTTCTAACTGTCGGGAAGTTTCTCCTTAGTCCCAGGTTGCTTCTCTCCTTGGTTAGTTTCCATCTGTGTCTTCTTGTCTTGTCTTCAGGTGCTTTGGAAAATAGCTTGGCTCCCTCTTCTTTGGGGCCGCCCCTGAGATATTGGAACACTGCTATTATGTTACCCCTCGCCCTTCTCTTCATTAAACTAGACATACCCAATTCCAGCAACCGTTTTTCATGTGTTTTAGCCTCCAGTCCCCTGATCATCTTTGTTGCTCTTCTCTGCACTCTTTCCAGAGTCTCAACATCTGTCAGGACCCACCCCAATTCACATCTTAGGAAAATAAGGACTCTTGGAGCCGAGTTGTTCAAAAGGAAAAAAATTACTAAGGATAAGATTGGTTATGGAGATATGAGACAGGATCTGGTCTTGAGTCACATTTCAAATCTATATAAGCGTTCCCGGTTCAACCCACTCCCCTCAAAACTCCATTTGGTTAGGATCCCATCAATTTGGTTGTCAGGTCCTTCCATGGGAAGAAAGGAATTTCGTGCATTCCTTTGTTGATTGCCATCTTCCTACCCCGACAGACAGATCACTTCCCCCCCTTTGTTCCCCCAGATCAAAGGTTCTTTGAAAGCAGCTACAGATAGACTGAATAAACAATCCCCCCCTCCTTCTACCAGTCTGGCAGAATCCCGGTAGGCACAGCATTTTAACCATACATTTATGAACATGATATCAATGGATTCTGACAACATCTTTTTTACATCCTGGTGACCAAAACTGGATGCCGTATTCCAGGTGTGGCCTTACCAAGCCCTTGTAAAGTGGTGTTAACACTTTATGTCTTTATAACTTATCTCTGTCTAGGCACTTCTGCTGATGCTCAGGTGTTGACAAACCTCACTGTGGTTGATCTTCCTTAAAAATCAACCCAGAGCACATCATTCTTACTTTTGATGGATGTGACATCACACCCGGGAGACTGAACCGGGAGGAAAAATCAAGACCCTCTTGAACATTTTTTTTTAAAAAAGGAAGAGAAAAACCCAGGGTTATACAGTCCAGAAAGTCAACAGGTATAAAAATATGTAATTACAGAGCAGGAGAAAAAAAAAAGAAAATTAGGATTAGAATTAGAATTGTGTATTGGCCAAGTGTGGTCCCTTTTTCCCCCCAGGGCTGTTGTAACTTCAAATGGTCACTAAGGGAAGCGTTGTAAACCGAGGATTTACCTCTAATTGCATTTGAAGCCATTTAGGAATCAGCCTTGGAAATCCAGTTTTAAGGGCAGCGTTCAGAGGGATTTGGAAAACATCCCCGTCAATTCTGTGTAAACAGTTGAAAGAAGATCCCGTTTGGCTTTAAGCCGATGGATAAATGGGTATTTTGTTATCTCCAATGCAATCAGACCAAAGATTGCCGCTTAGCAGAAAGATTGTCCTTCTAATTGAGGGAGACAAGAAAGATTTATTAACGAACCAATTTCTAAATTTCCCAACGTGTTCCAAACACGAGCGACCAGCCCCGTAGGGAAATATAGTTAATGTATAAATTAAAGAAATCCATACTAGCTAAACAGAAGGAGTGGCTTGTTTGTCGCAATTGAATTAAGTGGATGAATAAGACAGCGGTTCCTGTGTAAACCGTAGGAGATTAAATATTGATTTCTTTTACTTTGGTTTTCCGCCGTTTCTGAGATGGAAACGGAGGGACATTTTTAAAACCAGCAGCAAATGCATTTTCGTGGGATCCATTGTTATGCTGCGTGTCCTAATCCCAGCCCTCAGGTAGGCTTTGCCAAAATTACAGGTAGTCTGTTTAAGCGAATCATTCATTCAGTATGCCTGCAAAATTGGGCATCGTCGAAAGCTCTGACATAGGAGAAAAAGTCCTCTGGGCCGATGATCTGTACAATACGGTCATTACCATCGCCCAGAGGATTATTAGCTGCCCTCTCCTGACCATCCCTTGACGAACTATACAGTTCCCGCTGTCTTAGGAAAGCTCAAAATAGTCTTAAAGATTCATCTCATCCCGGACATGCTTTTTTTTTTGAACTATTACCATCCAGCAGATGCTACAGGATAATAACAAGAAAGACAAATAGGCAGAAAAATAATGTTTATCCCAGAGCTGTAACCATGTTAAATACCACAGCATAGTGCAACATTGAAGTGCAATATTAGGGGCAGCGCAAGGGTGAATAGAATGGGAAGGAAGTGTGTATAAGAGCCTTGGTGGAGCAGTGGGCTAATGCCTCCTTAAGTAACACCAGCTGCCTGCAATTAGTGCAGGTTCGAGTCCCACCAGGCTCAAAGTTGACTCAGCCTTCCATCCTTCCGAGGTAGGTAAAATGAGGACCCAGATTGTTGGGGGCAGTAAGCTGACTTTGTAATAATGCCGCTTGGTGTGTGTGTGAAAGCCCTAACAAGCAGTCATATACATAGAATGAAGGCTACTGCTAAGCTTGTAAGCCGCCCTGAGTCTTCGGAGAAGGGCGGGATATAAATGGAATTAAAATAAAATAGAAATAAAAAATAAAAATATAATGTACGTTCTTATTTGTGGCTTTTACTGGTGTGAAGTGCGCACTGTGGACAGCACTTGATTTTGTTGTGAGTTACACGACGACAGTAAAGATATTCTATTCTATATACGTACAATACATACAATATACAATGTCAGTACTAGTACTGCTTTATAAAACCCTAGTAAGGCCACACCTATGGAATACTGCGAACAATTTTGGTCATCATATCACAAAATAGATGTTAAGACCTTGGAAAAAGTTCAGAGAAGAGCAACTAAGATGATCAAAGACCTGGAGACTAAAACATACAAAGAACGGCTGCAGGACTTGGATAGTCTAAAGAAAAGAAGAAATAGGGGAGACATGATAGCAGTATCACAGTATTTGAGGGGCTGCCACAGAGAAGAGGGCATCACACTATTCACCAAAGCACCAGGACAAGAAACAATGGATGGAAACTAAGCAAAGAGAGAAGCAACCTAGAATTAAGGAGACATTTCCTGGCAGTTAGAACAATTAACCAGTCTTTGAATATTTGAGGGGCTGCCCCAGAAAAGAGGGGGCCAACCTATTTAGTAAAGCACCTGAGGGCAGGACAAGAAGCAACGGATGGAAACTGATCAAAGAGAGAAGCAACTTGGAATTAAGGAGAAACTTCCTGACAGTGAGGACAACTAACCAGTGGAACAACCTGCCTCCAGAAGCTGTGAATGCTCCAACACTGGAGATTTTAAGAAGAGGCTAGATAGTCACTTGTCTGAGATGGTATAGGTTCTCCTCCTTGAGTGGGGGGCTGGACTAGAAGACCTCCAGGGTCCCTTCCAGCTCTATTCTATTCTAATATAGGCAGTTCTTGACTTACAACACTTGTTTAGAAGCTACAATGGCACTGAATTAAAGTCCACAAGTCATAAAAGGGCCAGGTTTGAAGACGCTTAGTCTAATCCCTTCTCCATACATCCCAAGGTCGTTTCTTAATTCTTATACCTCTGAAACATGGGACCAGCCAAAAGGTCAATGTTTGATTTCTAACCATCCCTCTCCAAGGACTCCTAAGAGTGTAGGGTGTTCTGCTTGTGTGTGCGTGTGTGTGTGTGGGGGTTGGACTAGATGACCTCCAAGGTCCCTTCCAACTCTGTTATTCTATTCTATACTTATACCATCCCAGTCCAATGGGTGTCCAGGTTCTTCTTGGAAACCTACAGTGATGGAGCACCCAGGAAGCAAGCTGTTCCACTGAGTCATAGTTCTTGCCGTTGGAAAGTTTCTCCTTAATTCTACGTTGGATTTCTCTTGAATGAGCATCAACCCATTAATTTTTGTTCTGCCTTCAGATGCTTTGGAGAATAAGTCTTCTCCATGACAAGTCCTCAAGTCCCAGAAGACAGTTATCAGGTCATCCCCCTTCAATAGACTGGTTTTCCTAAAGTGTTCCTCTTATGGTTTAGCCTCCAGACCTTTTATCATCTCTCCTTCTTCTTCTCTGTGCAATTGCCTTGGCTTTTCTCCGTGTCCACCAAAGATGCTAAAAGGTACCTTGAGGCTTGATTACATTTCCGGCGTTTGTTTGAGGTGTCCTCCTGCATCTCCGATAACTTCAGACAAAGGCAAGAATGAAATGCGCAGCCAGGCAATTTCAAATTAGAAATATCATGGGAAATCCTTATGCACTCCACAGGAGCAGCCGGCTGTATCTTCCAAAGGCAAAGCTATCCGTTTAATATCCTAAGTGGGTACGTACATGTAAGAGCAAAAATAATGGGAAGAAAAATCTCTAGGTACCCCCGAAGACAAGTAGATTAATAAAATAAAATAAAAAAAATCCCCCACCCCAAGGCACCACAACTCATTACAAAAATTAAAATGACCTTGGCACCATAATGTTCCACCACATCTGTGATGGTCTCAAAATCCCACTGCACCAAAAGTTTGTGCGTACTGACTCTATCATGCTGCTGTTGAAAAAAATGATTTACTACATGCACAAAAATAACTCGTTAAAACAGCTATTCCAGAAGTCTAGACCTGTAAATCTCCTCTATGGCAGCAAACTCTACAGTACATGAAATAATAAAAAATAACAAGCCTGCAAATAAAAATGTTGGATCCTTTCTTCTGAAGGGTAGAAGGATTGAGGCTATTGGTGACCTGTGAGTTTTTCAATTGCCTTTCTCTGCAATTTTTATGTTTCCCGGTATGATTCCTATAGTCCCATGGCAATCCATTTCTCTGTCTTTTTCCAGAAGGGAAGTAATATGTTAAGAATATTATGGAAATGAGGGGGCAATTTGAGCAATAAAGAAGAGAATCTAATAAAACACCTTGTCCTAATTGTCAAATTGCTTTAAGCATATTTAAATTTATTTAAGGAAATTAAGACAATGAGGGGAAGATCGCAAACATTCCATGAATATTTCATACAAAAATCAGGAGAGGATTAAAAGCTGCTGGAGCCATCGTTTTGAGTTGCCGTCAGAACAGTGTTAGACCTTTGTTTCATGTAAATCTTAAATTTCACATAAATCTTCTGTGGCATTTAATTTATAAACAGTGCAATAGCAAAAGGTTGATTTACTCTGCTGTAGCAATGTTAGAACATTATTTGCAATAAAAAAGTATTCATTCAGCAATCTGTATGTAGAGATCGAGACAGGGAATAATATAAACAGTAAAATCATATTGGAATAAACTGAGATATAGATAGATAGATAGACAGACAGACAGACAGACAGGTAGATAGAATGACAGAGAGATAGAGACAAATAAATCTAGATATAGATAGATACCAATGAATGGATAGAGATAGATAGATAGATAGATAGATAGATAGATAGATAGATAGATAGATAGATAGATAGATAGATAAGATAGATAGAGACAGACAGACAGACAGACAGATGTGAGATAGAGATAGAGACAAAATCAATATAGATAGATACCAGTGGATGGATGGATGGATGGATGGATGGATGGATAGATAGATAGATAGATAGATAGATAGATAGATAGAACGACAGAGATATAGAGACAGATAAACTTAGATATAGATAGATACCAATGGATGGATGGAGATAGACAGACAGACAGACAGATGTGAGATAGAGATAGAGACAAAATCTATATAGATAGATACCAATGGATGGATGGATGGATGGATGGATGGATAGATAGATGATAGACAGATATTGTGATAGAGACAGAGATTAGAGAGAGATAGCGATAGATAGATGGATAGATAGATAGACAGATAGATAGATAGATGACAGATGTAGAGATAGAGTGAGATTGGTGGCAAACAAATTTAATAATAAACAAAGAAACAAAAAAATATTTAAGTGTAGGCTTTCAAACTGGCATCAACAAAAGACCAATCAGTAACCAACACCCCCAAAATGACCAATTAGGATTGGGCACAAAAAAGAACCAGTCAGAGACGGGTCCTTACCACACTGCACCAATCAGAAGCCAGCTGGGCTAAAGACCAATCAGAAGCCAGGTTACTTGGGTATAAAGGCAGGAGCCCGGCCGGTCCCTGCTCAGTTCTCTGTGGTCTACAGAGCAGATCCTCTTATCTTTTGAAGATGCCAAACCACAGTTGCTGGCAAAATATCATTAAACTAAACTCTCCGCAAATAAGTAGTAAATTATTTGCCAGCAACATGGTGCTGTTCTAGAGTGGGCTATCTTACCACCTGGCAGGATAAATAGTCCACTCTGTGGGGAAAAAAAAGGACAAATGAACACAAGTTGTATAACAGAAATGACAAATGAGGCATCATTTTAGCTTTGCAGAACATTTATCGTTGACTAGAATGTGACCAGCCATTAACAAAAAGATTGTGGAGGGAGACAGGAATAACCGCCTGAAACGGCTGAATTACAATGCAATAAATTGTAATGATTCAGAGGGAGAATTTCATCAGGCTAGAGAGGTTTTTGCTTGTTTGTCTTGTGATAACTGCTAATCAGCTTAGCAATGCTGGGGTATCACGAACATCCATTTTGTTATTGAATGAGAACCATTGAAAACACAATGGCCCTCATATCTGAGCGCTCAACATTTCCCTTCCCACTCTTCCCACTCCTTATCTGTGATTTATATATAATTCCCCAATATCACATCCTGCATCTTTTAAGACCGATGTCAGACAGCTGACTTGATTCAGGGTGTAAATATATTTGCCAGTGTAACCTGGAAAACAGGTGAGCTGAATAAAGATAAGCAGCCCACCCTTCTAATGCATGAAATACAGTACATTTTAGTGTGTAATAATATTGCCACAAGAATCATGTCAGACCTCTCTGAAACAGCCACCCCAGCTAAAAGCCGCCGACTGATTTGTTGACAAAGGCTGAAGGTAAATGTTGTGTTCCTGAAGGTCTCAATAAATGTTACGAGCAAATCAAAAGATATATGAGCAAAACTGTCTTAATCAAAACATCCTGCAGCGGATCAGTTTGCAGGAGTTTTTTTTGTTGTTGTTCCCACAGCAGAAGCTTAACTTAATTCTGAAATTGATAACAGGTAGTCCTTGGCTTAGGACCGCAACTGAGCTCAAAATTTCTGTTGTTAAGGGAGACATTTGTTAAGTGAGCTTTGCCCCATTGTACGACCATTCTTGTTAAGTGAATCACTGCAGTCGATAAGTTAATAATATGGATGTTAAGTGAATCCGCCTTTCCTCATTGACTTCGCTTGTCAGCACTTCCCAGACTTCAATAACTTCCCTGGCTGTTTTGGTGCCTGCTCGGCCAACAATCTCAATAGCTGCAATATATGTTCTCCATTGCAGTGTGAGGCTGCTAATGAGTTTGATCTTATGTTTGTGTTCTTGCAATCTGGTGGTTAGCTTCCTCCCCGTCTGTCCTACATACTCAGAAGCTCAATCCATGCAGGGGGTCTGGTAGATAACATTGGAAGTATCTCCCACCTCTGAGCAATCTTTACAACGCATAATTTGTCCTCATATGGTAGCCTCTGGGCAGTGTGCGATACGCACTTGCAGACCTTGGAAGCTGCGTTCTACAGCTTCCGAGTTGTTTTGGACGTATGGCGGGGCACACACAGGCACTATAAATACCACACACACAACTCTGCCAGAGAATTCCCTCAGGATGGGCTCCATCATGAATCCTAAAGACAAAACCCCAATGACCGACCCAGATTGTATCTATTTCTTGTTTACATTCATGTAGCCACCCAGTCAACACCCAACTCTGGGCAGTTTAACAATTCATTTTAAAAAATATGCAGTTTAGATACCACATTTTGTGTTCAAGATGACTCAGAAACAATAACGCCTCCAAGACACGGTCTGTTTGTTCCACTGCCTGGGAAAAGTAACATTCCCTTCCTGTTCTTCCTTGGAATTGTGTAGGACTGCACTGCTAATTTCCGTTCCTCAAATTAATATGGACTTTAAATAATAATAATAATAATACTTGCAACGCAGGCAAGTCCTTGAGTTAAGAACACTACATCTGTCCTTAAGGAGAATTTGTATGTGAGTCAGAATTTGTACTCATGAACAGATTGTCTATTGCTAAAGATGGCGGATGGTGTTCTCCTTTCTTGAGCTGACAAACTGCTGAAGTGCTGCAAGGTTTTCATCAAACGGCTGGAAAGAGGCTGTATATCAAAAAAAAGTGTAGTGTCAGCAGTTCGTGAAAACTTTGTGTGGCTTCAGCGGTTCGTGAGCTGGAGAAAGGAGGCTGCTGCCCGCCATTTTAAGTAGTGGACAGCTTGTTTATAAGTATGAGTTGTCCATAAGTCAGAGGTTCTTAACCCAGGGACAGCTTGCATCTCACTGATTCCTCAGTATAAGGATGAATTTATATTTTTTTCTTCCTAAGGTGTCATCATTAGTTGGACAGGTTAAGCAAATCCACCGAGTATCGGATCAGTGAGTTTTCTGAAATGACTTAGTTGTTTCCTCAAATCTGAGTCCATGGGAACTCCATAAATACGCAGGTGCTAATGAGTTACTTCAAGAGAAACGATTGTGAGACAGACATGCTAACTAGTTACTTCAAGAGAAATAATTGTTTCCCATAGATGTAGCTGTTTGTGGATTATCACATACACCAGGAATTCTCAAACTCAGGAACTTTAAGATAAGTGGACTTCAACCCCCAGAATTCCCTAGCCAGCATGGCTGGGGAATTCAGGAAGTTGACATCTCCTGATACTCCCATGTTACACCTTTGCTCCGCGAGCTGCATTGGCTGCCGGTTGTCCTCCGGGTGAGATTCAAGGTGTTGGTAATGACTTACAAAGCCCTACATGGCATGGGTCCGGATTACCTACGGCAACACCTGCGGCCGGCGTCAACTTCCCTCCGTCCAGTGCGCTCCCACAGAGAGGGCCTCCTCAGGGTGCCTCCGATCAGAGAATGCCAACTGGTGTCCCCCAGGGGAGGGCGTTCTCTGTGGGTGCGCCTGACCTTTGGAACCGCTTGCCGGTCGAGCTCCGGATGGCCCCCGACCTTCGCTCCTTCCGGCGCGATCTAAAAACTTATTTATTTGAGCAATCTGACCTGGTTTGATGGGTTAGGGTTGGGGTTTTAATATGTTTTTAATTACTGTTTTAAACTTGGGCATAATATTTAATCGTTTTTTAACTTTTGTATTTTGTTTTTGTATTTATTGCCCTGTACACCGCCCTGAGTCCTTCGGGAGAAGGGCGGTATAAAAATATAATAAATAAAATAAATAAATAAATCTACATATCTTAAAGTTCTCACATTTGATAAACACTGGTGTCCACTAAGTGCATTTATTGCTCAGATTTCAACTTTGCAGTCCCCTCCCCAAAACTTTTTTAAGACACTAATGCAGTTTGAATAACAGCAAGATAAGCAAAACCACAACCGACTACTTGATAAGATAGAAAAATGTGGGTTAGATAGCATCACCACCAGATGGATTCGTAGCTGGCTGACTGGCCGTACTCAGCATGTGGTCCTCAATGGAACCGCATCCACATGGAGGGAAGCGTGCAACAGGGTGCCCCAGGGCTCTGTTCGGGGCCCAGTGCTTCATCAATGATTTGGAGGAGAGGATAGATGGGGAACTCATCAAATTTGCAGATGACACCAAGCTGGCAGGAATAGCCAACACTCCAGAAGACAGGCTTAAGATACAGGAGGATCTGGACAGACTTGAACACTGGGCGCTATCTAACAAAATGAAATTCAGTGGTGAAAAAAGTAAGGTTCTACATTTAGGCAGGAAAAACCAAATGTACAGGTATAGTATAGGGGGTACCTTGCTCAATAGTAGTATCTGTGAGAGGGATCTAGGAGTCCTAGTGGACAATCCCTTAAACAGGAGCCAGCCGTGTGCTGCAGCTGCCAAAAAAGCCAACACAGTGCTAGGCTGCATTAACAGAGGGACAGAATCAAGATCACGTGCAGTGTTAATACCGCTTTACAAGGCCTTGGTAAGGCCACACTTGGAATACGGCATCCAGTTTTGGTCACCACGATGCCATGGCCACAAATTTCTTTTGTTGGTGGTATTTGAGTTGGCCACCATGTGTTCTTTTCATCCTTGTTAAGTTTACCCTGGGTTGTTTTTCAAATATACCCCCGCAATGCAAGAAAGAGAGTTCTGCTCTGTCAGACTTAGAAGACAGATGGGCAAATATTTCCATAGCGGAGGAAGAATCAGCTTCCTCACCTCAACCATATCCTACCAGTCGTGTTTAGCAGCTTCTCTAATTTAGAGCTGGACCAGGCCTAAGAAGGAAGCCCTCAGAATTAATCAAAATACGTGGAGAAGCAGGGAATCAGCCAACGCACATGGTGTGTTCTTGAGTGATTAACACCCCGTGTCAAGGAGTACTGGGCATTGAAGATACCAACTCAATAACTAAGAAACATACTTGATTTGACCCCCATTTAAATATTCCATGGGTCATCCATTGTGTCTTTTGACAGGGGGCTAATATGTGTCAGGAGCAGATTAGAACTGAAATGCAGCAACCACAGCTATAAATACGCTAAAAAGGAAGCCTGGTGCAAAATGCGAATAGGTTTCCCTCGTTGGGTGATTAAACTCAGGTTGATGGTGGCTACATCCAACTCCTATTGGTTTCCGACGGGATCGGCAGTGGTCCAGGTTTCCATAGGCCCAAAATAGGACAATGTATCCTTCAAATTGATTGCAGCGATTCGACGGCTTTTTATTCTGAGATTTTGGGGCTACCTCAGGATGGTTTGAGGTAATAGAGATCGCCTTTGTAACTGATAGGGTCCTATCAATGGTTTCAGAGGAAAGGCGGGAAATTATAGGCTCAGGCCAACATCTGCTATTGGATAAATTGCTGGAAAATATCCTTAAAATTGTAATTATCCGGCAGAAGGAAGAACAAACCTCTGTAGGAATAATTAGAATGGAAACTATGGCTTACAACGGTGTCAGAAGCCGCCGGCCCGGCTGTAATGGCAGCCTGTTCGGCCTATATGCCTTGTTTAATAAATAGGCCTGTTTTTGAATTATAGATTTGAAATAATATACTGGTTATTGAGCGGTATCAAGAGCAAAGGGCAAAGGAGACGGTTATTAAAGAAGACGCCTAAGTGGTTGAACAGCTCAACTGAGAAATAGGCCCTCCAAATTTCTCCCCTTAAAAAAACAACAACATTCTATTTTATATACCATCTGTATTTTAAGAGTTGAAATAAATCTTGGAGTATTCCACTGTGTGACTGATGGAAAATTCAGCTTCAGTGATACTGCCCTGTATTGGTTACCTACCCAGTAATCTCTCCCTTTCATGAAAGTGTGTTTGATGCACTCGGCCTAACAAGAGACAACAATGGGGGAGAATTTCCCACAAAGGATGGACTGCAGCGCCTTTTTGAGGGGTGTGCATGAATTTCTTCACATTCTTTCTGCTATAATTTCTCCAGCGATCAAGGCTTTATGAAGTCATTATTTAAATGAGGCCTCGGTACCGCGATTGTTGTAGAGAGTAAGGAAGGTGACCTGGATGGAGATGGTGATGAGGTCAAAAGCCTCTTGAGTCCAAATCAGGAGATGCCTTGCTATTTCACGACATAAATAAGAGGATCTGCAACCCGTCAGAGGTTCCAGTTTCTCTCATTGTGGCTACTCTCAATAAAAGGAGTCTTACGCTTCCTGTGGATTTGATTGTCAGGATTGGGCCTGACAATAATGATGAAGACATAGAGTTAGCTTGACGAAAAGTACTCACAATGTTCTCATTGGGCGTTTTGGAGGGCCTTGAAAAGCTGGCCTTTTGCCAAGGCTTTTGGCAAGGGCAGAGGAAGCCTCTTCTGAGAATTATATGTGTGTGTTTTTGTCGTTGTCCATATTGTCCGGGGTTGTTTTTTTCCCCTCCTTTCTTGTTTTATGGCTTCGTTCTTTTCCTGAGTTTTTACTTCATGAATCGTCCAGAGAGTCTGAGAGTCAGGTGGTGTAGGAATTTCAATCAATCAATCATCGATGAATCAATCATTCCCTATTACCTCTATGATGTAGTTCAATCGTTCAATATTGTTCAAAGGCTCAGTGGTTAAGGGATGACACAGTAGAGTGACTGTTTATCAAACTGAAATGAGAAATTATCTGCAGCAGCAGAATGAAGAATAGAGTAGAGTAGAGTAGACTAGGGTATGGTAGAATAGAATAGAATAGAATAGAATAGAATAGAATAGAATAGAATAGAATAGAATAGAATAGAATAGAATAGAATAGAATAGAATAGAATAGAATAGAATAGAATGAAATGGAAGGGACGGGACGGGACGGGATGGGACGGGATGGGAAGGGAAGGGAAGGGAAGGGAATGTAGACTAGACTAGACTAGACTAGACTAGAATATAGAAGGGAAGGGAATGTAGATTAGACTAGACTAGACTAGACTAGAACAGAACAACAGAATAGCATAACAGAGTGGGAAGGGACTTGTAGGTCATCTAGTCCAACCCCCTGCCCAAGCAGGAATCCCTACATCATTTCTGACAAATGGCAGTCAGTCTCCTCTTGAAAGCCTCCAGTGATGAAGCACCAACAACATCTGAAGACAGCCTGTTCCACTGGTTGATTGCTCTCACTGTCAGGAATTTTCTCGTTATTTCCAGGTTGAATCTCTCCTTGATCAGTTTCCATCTGTTATTCCTTGTCAGGTGCTTTGGAGAATGGGTGGAGCCCCTCCTCTCTGTGGCAGCCCCTCAGATATTGGAAGACTGCTATCAAGTCTTCCCTGGTCAGGCCCAGTTCCTGTAACAGTTTTTCACATGTTTTAGCCTCCTTTTAGGTCTTCGTTTAGAAAACCAAAATCAAACAAACAGAGAGCTACCAATTAGATGCTAAGGGCTTTGATGACCACAACGATCCATCGATTCCAGATCTATGATCCTGATTTCTCCAGGGGATCCTCACGAGTGGGGCTCTCATGACCTTTAAATGCAATCCAGGTGGGGGGGAACATGTTGGGCTTTCCCCCCATGTAAAAAAGATGTTGAGACTCTGGAAAGAGTGCAGAGAAGAGCAACAAAGATGCTTAGGGGACTGGAGGCTAAAATATAGGAGGAACTGTTGCAGGAATTGAGTATGTCTAGTCTAATGAAGAGAAGGACGAGGGGTGACATGATAGAAGTCTTCCAATATCTCAGGGGCTGCCCGAAAGAAGAGGGAGTCAAGCTATTCTCCAAAGCATCTGAAGGCAGGACAAGAAGCAATGGATGGAAACTAATCAAGGAGAGAAGCAACCTGGAATTAAGGAGAAACTTCCCGACAGTTGGAACAATCAACCAGTGGAACAACCTGCCTCCAGAAGTGGTGAATGCTCCAACACTGGAGGTTTTGAAGAAGAGACTGGATAGCCACTTGTCTGAAATGGTATAGGGTCTCCTGCCTGAGCAGGGGGTTGGACTAGATGACCTCCAAGGTCCCTTCCAACTCTGTGATTATTACTAAATGAACTATTGTTAGCTGAGGGCTACCTCTATTCCTAAATGGTTTCTCTAGCCTTCTCAATGTTGACATGGTGTTTCAACCAAACCCTGTAAAGATTGGATATTTTTAACTTACTGCAAGATTAGCAATGTAGGAATTAGTTCCCTGCAGATGACTCTCCGTAGGTTTTAATCCGCAGGTGAATAACATCCCGTAGTTTTTTTTATTTTTACTACTACTACTACTACTACTACTACTACTACTACTAAGTGTGCTTTGGCACACTTTTAAAGAAGCCTCCTTCAGTCAGAAGGGTTAAAGTTCTTGACAAGCAGCTTTTAAAGAAAAAGTGTTGACTAGAAGCGTTTATGCAAAAACTCGGAAGCGCTTCCTTGCAGCCGAGGCTGTAAAAAAGTCAACACGCACATTAATCCCGGCTTCTGTCAGATGTTGGATGATCCCTCTGTCCACCTCAAAGGAAATAATTGACGTCGACATCTTGTGAATTCTGTCTTGGAAAGATTACCTTGTTATGCAACGGTTTTAATCTATAAAAACATCAAACAAATATATAGGCGCATTGATTTCTCTTTCTGGCGGGCTCCGTTCCCCTTGAAAAGGCCACAAAGGCAATATTGGATCTCCGCGTAAGATTTGTACGGCTGCAAGAAATATTTTCTTAAGAAGGATTTTTGCCCAGCTTGGAAAGATAGAAGCAGTTCCTGGCAGTGTCATTTCGATAAAACAAAAGCACATCTGCCTTTTCGTATCAAAAGGGCTTTAGGAGAGGAAATCAGAGTGAATAGTCATATACTCTAATTACAAAAACACTTCTTAACATCCTTAGAGTCTTAGAAATACTTTCAGCATTATTTTTAATCGCATGTATGGGCTTGAGGAGAAAGTCAAACTTATGTCTTAAGATGATAAAAAAATGGCGTTGTAAAATATCTCATCGTATAATGTCTCTACATTGTTAAGTGGGGCAAACATATTTTTGGATACACAAAAGGGGGGTGGGTCAAGCTATTCTCCAAAGCACCCAAAGGTAGGACAAGAAGCAACAATGGTTGGAATCTAATCAAGGAGAGAAGCAACCTGGAACTAAGGAGAAATTTCCTAACAGTGAGAACAATTAACCAGTGGAACTGCTTGCCTCCAGAAGTTGCAGGTGCTCCATCACTGGAGGTCTTTAAGAAGAGACTGGACAGCCATTTGTCTGAAATGGTACAGGGTTTCCTGCCTGAGCGGGGGTTGGACTTTATTATTATTATTATTATTATTATTATTATTATTATTATTATTGTTGTTGTTGTTGTTGTTGTTGTTGTTGTTGTTGTTGTTGTTGTTGTTGTTATTTCTCAGTGCAGGCAGAACCCAACTTGGCACGTTCAAGATTCCACACACAACATAGTAACTTATATTTAGAATATAGTAACGCATCCCAGAATATGGTAATGGTTTTTAAATGTGTGTATTATATCTTGCCCTCTTCTAGTAAAGATAAGTTCCCATATTCTGTATCCTGGAATATGGTAACTTATCTTTATTCGAAGAAGGCAAAGGATAAACCCACATTTAAAAACCATCTCACATTTCTTTTTAACTGTGCAACGGTTTTTAAAATGCAAAAGCTTGACCGGGGCAGTTTCAAAACCATCACACTTTTAAAAAAGGAAGAACTGTGGAATGTCCCAACGAAAATTGAACATCAAATTTATTTATTTCCTCAATAAGCTTAGGTAGATTTCTGGCAGAGGAAGGATTCTCTTAAAAGGCATTCTCTCTGTGTGAGAAGACAAATGTGTCTTCTAAAAATATAACTACCATCCAGTTAGATTCACGTTATATTGAAGATAATGAATTTGTTAATCAACTCTGTTTATGGCACCATTTTAATTCAAGGATGAGCAGGCTGCCTCTCTGTAAACCATTTATGGTCCTGTGAATTCTCACAGATTATGGCGCTGAATCTTTAGCTCCAGATAAACCCTGAATCAACATATGGCTTTAGGGTTTTGTTCAGTTAAAGCAAGTTTTAAGGCACCCATTTTGACTCTTAAACTCCCCGTAAAGGACCAATATTTTAGGACCTGTCACCTGATGAGGTCACCACCTTTCTTGTAGAGCTTCAAGCAGTACTTGAAGGCCGAAACAATCTTTAAAAGACTGAAAAAGTTGGTTACTCCTGTTTTATTCAGGAGTAGCTTGCCTTCAGAAATTGTGGGCGCTCTGTCACTGGAGCTTTTTAAGAAGAGACTGGACAGTCACTTGTCTGAGATGGTCTAGGTCCGTGGTGGCGAACCTATGGCACGGGTGCCGCAGGTGGCACGTAGAGCCCTCTCTGTGGGCACGCATGCCGTCGGCCCACTCCTAGGCCTTCAGCTGGGTTTTATAAAAGTTTTTCGGTTTAGACCTCCGCCGCCATGTGCAAAAAAAAAAAAAGGTTCAATCAATCAATTTCATCATCTCGCGGGGAAAAAAAGATCTCGCAAAGTTGGAATGATTGATTGAACTTTTTAGTACCACCCAATCTGCCGTTATCACCGCAGCCACGCCCACCCAATGGGCCACACCCACCCAATGGGCCACGCCCACCCAGCACCCAACGATACGTAAGTGGGTTTTGGGTTGCAGTTTGGGCACTCGGTCTCTAAAAGGTTCTGGTATAGATTCTCCTGCTCGAATAGGGGGCTGGACTAGAAGACCTCCAAGGTCCCTTCCAGATTCTATTCTATTCTATTCTATTCTATTCTATTCTATTCTATTCTATTCTATTCTATTCTATTCTATTCTATTCTATTCTATTCTATTCTATTCTATTCTATTCTATTTCATTCCATATTCTATTCTATTCTATTCCATTCCATTCCATTCCATTCCATATTTTCTATTCTATTCTATTCTATTCTATTCTATTCTATTCTATTCTATTCTATTCTATTCTATTCTATTCTATTCTATTCTATTCTATTCTATTCTATTCTATTCTATTCTATTCTATTCTATTCTATTCCATTCTATTCCATTCCATTCCATTCCATTCCATTCCTTTTTTTCTATTCTATTCTGTTCTGTTCTGTTCTGTTCTGTTCTGTTCTTGAAATTCTCTTCCTAGTGAATAAAAAAATAAAAGGGAAGAAAAATATAAAGAATATAACTCCTATTGTTTGAAGCATTTCATTAGACACATCTAACGTGATACGTTTCCAATATTAGAGAGCTGATGGACTTTATTTTGGATTTTAGCAAACATCCTAATATAAGGTTTCTCTGTTTTTAATTCAATGGGAAATAAATGTCCTTATTGTATAAGCACATTGTCTGGATAATGTCTGCGATTCACTAACCTTTTCTTTCTTTTACAATACAGGAACTGCAAGCAAACAGTAACCCACAATAACGCATTAAATTTACCTGCTTCATTGGAACCCCGTGAAAAACAGAAAATAGGAAAAAAGGTAAATATTTTACAATTTTATCTTGACAGTAACCTATTAAGGGCTATGTGTGCTTTTCACACCGAATACACGGTGTATTTTTGTGTACCATGACAATATCTCTTCTTAATGATGAGGGGGGTATATTAATGTATAATACATTCTGGACTAAAAATAGTTTTGAGGAGAAAAACACAGATTTTGCGGCTTCAGAATAAAATATGCACACAACGCAATGCATAAATAGTTTTTTTTAAAAAAAATTGTTGCTATATTTACAGTAGCTAGATTATTCAGAGCTGTGGCTGTTATTCGGTCATCCAGTCACTTCTAACTCTTTGTGACCTTCAGAGCTGGAAGGGACCTTGGAGGTCTTCTAGTCCAGCCCCCTGCTCCAGCAGCAAAGCCTGCTGTTTTGTTGTTGTCTTGTTTCCCCAATGTACAGATCTGCACATAGCTCACTGCATTGTTCTCAACAAAATCGCTTTTTCCTAGTGAATTCCATGGTGCCACAGTAGCTAAGAGGTAGTATTGCAGACTGACTCTACCTATACATCAGGAGTTCGATCCTGACCAGCTCACAGTTAACTCAGCCTTCTGAGATTGGTAAAATAAGGATTATTATTATTATTATTATTATTATTATTATTATTATTATTATTATTATTATTATTATTATTATTATTATTATTAGTAGTAGTAGTAGTAGTAGTAGTAGTAGTAGTAGTAGTAGTAAAAGTTGGAAGGGACCTTGGAGGTCATCTAGTCCAACCCCCTGCTCAGGCAGGAAACCCTATGCCATTTCAGACAAATGGCTGTCCAGTCTCTTCTTAAAAACTTCCAGTGTTGGAGCATTCCCAGCTTCTGGAGGCAGGTTGTTCCACTGGTTAATTGTTCTCACTGTCAGGAAGTTTCTCCTTAGTTCCAGGTTGCTTCTCTCCTTGATGAGTTTCCATCCGTTGCTTCTTGTCCTGCTTTCAGGTGCTTTGGAGAATAGCTTGACTCCCTCTTCTTTGGGGCAGCCCCTGAGATACTGGAAGGCTGCTATCCTGTCCCCCCTCCTCCTTCTCTTCATTAAACTACACATACCCAATTCCAGCAACTGTTCCTTATATGTTTTAGCCTCCAGTCCCCTGATCATCTTTGTTGCACTTCTCTGGACTCTTTCTAGAGTTTCAACATCTTTTTAAAATCGTGGTGACCAAAACTGGATGCAGTATTCCAAGTGTGGCCTTACCAAGGCCTTGTAAAGTGGTATTAACTCTTCACCTGATCTTGATTCTATCCCTCTCTTAATGCAGCCTAGCACTGTGTTGGCTTTTTTGGCAGCTGCAGCACACGGCTGGCTCCTCTTTAAGGGATTGTCCACTAGGACTCTGAGATCCCTCTCACAGTTGCTACTAATTGTTTGGGGTAAGATGCTAATATTGGTAAGCAACCCAGAGAATGTGCTGTAAAGCACCAAGGAGCAGACTTAAGTGCTACTGCTGTTGCTATTCCCCCATGTAACATGGCCAAAATAAGCTAGACTCAGTTTTGTGATTTTGCCTTCCAGTGACATGTCTGGTGTTGTGTCCTCCAGGACTTGCTTCTTAGTTCTTAGGAATATGCAGGAACTTTCTCCAGCATGCGTGGATTTTCTTCCGGTCTTGCTTTTTTAAGGCCCAACTTTTGCAACTATTTTCCCCAGTCCCTTAGCCACTGTTCTTTTTTCTTTTCATATCTACTTGCAAACCATACGTGGCCATTGAACTGCGTTATCCTGTAAAACTTACCAGTTTGCTGGTATTTCCTGAGTGCCTGCAGCTTAGCTGCGGGCTGTTAACCCTACTTTATTCCTTTACAAGAGCAGCTAAGAAATTTTTCATCAGCTCTTTGGAAAACAATAGCTTTATTCATGTATTAATGTATCTTTTCTCATCTCCGGGTCTCTTTCGCTCTGCCTGTACGGTGTCCAAATTCTCTGTAGCCACAATGATAACTCAGCAAAGGATGATGGAAATACAGCTATTGTTCTCGCAAAGTGTAGCCTTTTGTAAATCGGCTTGTAATTTGTTTACATAAACATCCTTCTACTTTGTAAAACAATACTTGAAGCTTTGTTGCTGGAAATATTTTCGAGGACGCACTTAATTTCATAATCTGGAGTGTCTGGCTTGGTTTCATGATCAAACCTTTGTTTGTTACATAAACCTGGGGATCTTTCAGCATGCAAATGTTTGTCAAATTAATTGTTCGCACAGTCAGGAAATTTCTCCTTAGTTCCAGGTTGTTTCTCTCCTTGATTAGTTTCCATCCATTGCTTCTTCTCCTGCCTTCAGGTGATTTGGAGAATAAGTTGAGCCCCTCATCTTTGTGGCAGCCCCTCAAATAATAGAAGACTGCTATCATGTCACCCCTGGTCCTCCTTTTTATCAGACTGTTGTTGTTAGTTGTGAAGTCGTGTCCGACCCATCGCGACCCTATGTACAATGTTCCTCCAGGCCTTCCTGTCCTCTACCATCTTCTGGAGTCCATTTAAGCTCACGCCTACTGCTTCAGTGACTCCATCCAGCCACCTCCTTCTCTGTCGTCCCCTTCTTCTATTGCCCTCAATCTTTCCCAGCATGAGGCTCTTCTCCAGTGAGTCCTTCCTTCTCATTAGGTGGCCAAAGTATTTGAGTTTTAGCTTCAGGATCTGGCCTTCTAAAGAGCAGTCAGGGTTGATCTCCTCTAGGACTGACCGGTTTGATCGCCTTGCAGTCCAAGGGACTCGCAGGAGTCTTCTCCAGCACCAGAGTTCAAAGGCCTCAATTCTTTGGCACTCAGCCTTTCTTATGGTCCAACTTTCACAGCCGCACATTGCAACTGGAAAGATCATAGCCTTGACTATACGCACTTTTGTTGACAGGGTGATGTCTCTGCTTTTTAGTGTGCTGTCTAGATTTGCCTTCATCAGACTAGACATAACCAAATTCCTGCAACCGTTCTTCACATGTTTTATCCTCCAGTCTCCTGATCATCTTTGTTGCTTTTTTCTGCACTTTTTCCACTGTCTCTACACCTTTTTCATAATAAGAAAATATACTGCCCAGAAAATATACTCAGGCAGAAACTTGTCCACGCCAAGGATAAAACACGGAGCATTGTGATATATGCAGTACAGTGCAGTGAGACCCGTAAAACAACCACTTCACAAACGGATGGCACAATGTAGGAGAACAGTCCATCTGCATTTGAAAGACAAAGGACATTTTCTTTTTTTGAAGACGGCAAAGTCCACATTTTGGACAGAGAGGACTGCTGGTTTGAAAGAGGGTGTCCAACAGGCCATCTAGGTCCAAATTGAACGGCCCTCTCTCAACAGAGGGGGAGGGATACAATACCACCCATCTCCAGTCTACAACACGGTCCTTTCAGCAGCTCCAAGAAGGCTCCACAGCCATTTGTGGTGACCCTGAGGACACAGACAAACCTCCAGGTTTATCTCAGTGACTCTCAGGAAGTCACTGACCAGATGACTGCAAGAAATATAAACCCTTCCATCTTCCACCCTTCCGTCACAACTGAAGAATCTGCTTAGATGAGAAGCGAAACATCTTCAAGCAAAAAACAAAGTCCTGTTGCCTTTTGAAGAAACACTTTAAACTATTGTAACTCCTTCCCTATCCTTTTTTTTTTTTGGTGATAAATAAATAGTTATGCCCGTAGTGCCATCTCTGACCTTTTTTCACGCAGGAAGGGTTCCTGAAATATTCTGGTCCCATTGCTTGGGGTTTTCTCCATCTCATCTGCTCATACATTCCTTTGCTTTTGTCAGGTTTTTGTTGCTTTGACTTGCTGGTAAAACAGGGGAGATAATAATAAAGTTGGAAGGGACCTTGGAGGTCATCTAGTCCAACCCCCTGCTCAGGCAGGAAGCCCTATACCATTTCAGACAAATGGCTGTCCAGTCTCTTCTTAAAAACCTCCAGTGTTGGAGCATTTACAACTTCTGGAGGCAGGTTGTTCCACTGGTTAATTGTTCTAACTGTCAGGAAGTTTCTCCTTAGTTCTAGCTTGCTTCTCTCCTTGATTAGTTTCCATCCGTTGCTTCTTGTCCGGCTTTCAGGTGCTTTGGAGAATAGCTTGACTCCCTCTTCTTTGGGGCAGCCCCTGAGATACTGGAACACTGCTGTCATGTCACCCCTCGTCTTTCTCTTCATTAAACTGGACATTCCCAATTCCAGCATCCGTTCCTTATATGTTTTAGCCTCCAGTCCCCTAATCCTCTTTGTTGCGAGTTGATAAAGTACTATTTGTTCTGCCAGGGAATTTCCCTTGCCTTTTAAAATTGTCTTTGGAGTAGGTCATCTTCTTCACAATGCAACATGTTAGTCAGATGCGCGGTGTTGCGCTGTGGGTGCGTGTTGTGCAATTCTGCACTAAGTTAACAATGGGAAGTAAATAAAGGCACTCTGTTCTGTGGTGTGTGTACGTACGGCTTCTGGGGATTTGACTGAAATTCGGTACAAAACAGTGTTCCATTTTTCCCCCCCTCTGTTTGTTCAAACTACTGATAAAGGAAACTCGAGAGAACAGCAAAACGGTTCTGAATACTCAGCCTGCAGCGTGGCTAATTGGGCTCTATACCACTGTGAGTGGTTTTCCCCTCCTCCCTCATTAGTTGATAAGAAAGGGAAACAGTTTTGAAGACCCAGAAAGAACATTTCCATCTCCCACCCCTCTGAATTCTAGCTTTCACTGTAGAGCTTAAAGCTGCTGTAGGAAACATATGGAGAACGGTTGCAAGAATTGGGTATGTCTAGTCCTCGGACAAGCGCTGGCTCTTCGGCTTTGAAACGGAGATGAGCACCGGCCCCTAGAGTTGGAAACGACTAGCACGCATGTGTGGGGGAACCTTTACCTTTACCTTTTAGTCTAATGAAAAGAGGAGGGGTTCCACTTATTTCCCAAAGCCCCTGAGAGCAGGACAAGAAACAACGGATGGAAACTAATCAAGGAGAGAAGCAACCTGGAATTAAGGAGAAACTTCCTAACGGTGAGGACAATTAACCAGTGGAACAGCTTGCCACCAGACTTTGTGGGTGCTCCATCACTGGAGGTTTTTAGGAAAAGACTGGACAGCCACTTGTCTGAAATGGTCTAGGGTCTCCTGCTTGAGCAGGGGCTGGACTAGAAGACCTCAAAGGTCCCTTCCAGTTCTATTCTGATTGGTAGAAAAGAAGGACTAGGAGTGCCATGATAGCAGTGTTCCAATATTTGAGGGGCTCCCATAAAGAATATGCCATACTATTCTCCAAAGTACCTTAAGGCAGGACAAGTAGCAATGGATGGAAACTAATCAAGGAGAGAACTACCCTAATTATAAGGAGAAATTGACAGTTAGGACAATTAATGCCTTCAGACATTGTGAGTGTTCCATCATTGGAAGTTTTTAAGAAATTAGTTAGCTATTTGTCTAAAATGGTGTAGGGTCTCCTGCTTGATAGACAGACAGACAGACAGACAGACAGACAGACAGATAGATAGATAAAGATAGATAGATAGATAGATAGATAGATAGATAGATAGATAGATAGATAGATAGATGATAGATAGATAAAGATAGATAGATAGACAGACAGACAGACAGATAGACAGATAGATAGATAGATAAAGATAGATAGATAGATAGATGATAGATAGATAAAGATAGATAGATAGATGATAGATAGATAGATAGATAGATAGATAGATAGATAGATAGATAGATAGATGATAGATAGATAGATAGATAGAAGATAGATGGATAGATAGATAGATAGATAGATAGATAGATAGATAGATAGGTGGGTAGATAGAAGATAGATAGATAATAGATAATAGATGATAGAAGATAGAATAGATAGATAGATAGATAGATAGATAGATAGATAGATAGATAGATAGATAGATAGATAGATAGATGATAGATAGATAAAGATAGATAGATAGACAGACAGACAGACAGATATACTGTAGATAGATAGATAGATAGATAGATAGATAGATAGATAGATAGATAGATAGATAGATAGATAAAGATAGATAGATAGATAAAGATAGATAGATAGATAAAGAGATAGATAGATAGATAGATAGATAGATAGATAGATAGATAGATAGATAGATAGATAGAAGATAGATGGATAGATAGATAGATAGATAGATAGGTGGGTAGATAGAAGATAGATAGATAATAGATAATAGATGATAGAAGATAGAATAGATAGATAGATAGATAGATAGATAGATAGATAGATAGATAGATAGATAGATGATAGATAGATAGATAGATAGATAGATAGATGATAGATAGATAAAGATAGATAGATAGACAGACAGACAGACAGATATACTGTAGATAGATAGATAGATAGATAGATAGATAGATAGATAGATAGATAAAGATAGATAGATAGATAAAGATAGATAGATAGATAGATAGATAGATAGATAGATAGATAGATAGATAGATAGATAGATAGATAGATAGATAGATAGATAGATAGATAGGCAGGCAGGCAGGCAGGCAGGCAGGCAGATGATTACAGCCTATTCCCCCTCCTTCAAGGTTTACAAACGTCTCCAGTCTTCAACTAACCCAATCTTGAAGCAAACAAACAATGCTATAAAACACGGGTGATGCTTATAATGGTTTTGTTCTACCCTAGCTGCCAATTTATAATTTACTGGTGATCTGATCATAGTGAGTCACGAGGTTAAGTTGGGCAGCCCTATAAATTGAAAGCAGCAACACAAATCACATGAAATGAAAAGGTCAAACAGATTCTTTCTTTCACTGTTTAATTGCAGTGTTTGATTATTGCAGCAGATTATGTGACTTTGTGGTTTGTCCCTTCATTTTAATCATCTGGACAGCGTATGTGAGTCTTTGGCAAGTCGGTGCGCATGTGAGGAGAGTCCACCCTTATGCAAGAAATGTTTGCTAGTCATGGATCAAATAAACAGGAAAAGCCTTACCAGCTAGCTTGAGTTTTTATGCTGAGGGCCTCATTTCTCCCGCCCTGCACCAGAGGTTAGGCTTGCATCAGAGTCTGTAAATGCTTGATGATGGTCTCTGGAATAAATAGTTCAAATAGTGCAGCATGGATTTGGTTCGATGGCCTTATGGGAGGAGGAAGAGGAGGAGGAGGAGGAGGTTGTAATTAAGACTGCACCAGTAAATGTCACTTTACTTACAATGCAGATTGAAAAGAACAGATTTTCTTTTTCATGTAATAGCAAAAGCTAGAGGACTTGATTGAATGTTGAGCAGTTGAGCAGTGATGCTGGCAACATGCACAAATTTTGATTAGCTTCCTACTTATTTTTATTATGACTAAGACATCCTCGCTCAGAGATTCTTGCTTCACTTGTGTTTGGACAAGTGAGATGGATTTTGAGGGTAAGCCCT
>NC_138206.1:121186944-121244540 GCF_964194415.1 Vipera berus | reverse complement strand
ACCCCATTTTACGATCTTTCTTGCCACGGTTCTTAAGCGAATCCCTGCAGTTGTAAAGTTAGCAACAGGGTTGTTAAATGGATCTGGCTTCTCCCATTGGCTTTGCTTGTCAGACGGTCACAGAAGAGGATCACGTGACCCCAGGACACTACAACCGTCATAAATATGAGTCAATTGCCAAGTGTCTGAATTTTGATCACCGGGCCACAGGGATGCTGCAACAGTGGTGTGAAAAGCGGTCACAAGTCCCTTTTTTTCCAGTGCTGTCGTAACTTTGAATAGTCACTAAATGAATTGTTGTAAAATGAGGACCATCTGTGATTAGCTAACAGCCAAGGGAACCAATTCTTTTTTCGAGTTAGATCATACAGAACAGGGGTCCTTAAACTTGGCCCTTTTATAACTTGTGGACTTCAATTCCCAGAATTCCTCAGCCAGCGTGCCTGGCTGAGGAATTCTGGGAGTTGAAGTCCACAATTTATAAAAGGGCCAAGTTTGAGGATCCCTGGTCTGGATCCAAGCCCGCAGTTTCATCAAAATTGCCGACTGAGGAATTCTGGGCGTTGAAGTCCACAAGTTATAAAAGGGCCAAGTTGGAAGACCCCTGTCTTAAATCTAACAAACAAAATGGAGGCTGGCTGAGGAATTCTGGGTGTTGAAGTCCCCAAGTCATCAAAGAGCCAAGTTGGAAGACCCCTGTCTTAACTCTAACAAACAAAATGGAGGCTTCCTGAGGAATTCTGGGTGTTGAAGTCCACAAGTCATAAAAGGGCCAAGTTTGAAGACCCCTGATACAAGAACAATGAAGAGTTGGATCCCATTTTCATCCCTAGAGTTCAGAGCTAAAACGTAATTATTTCAGTGGTTTTTAGTTGCCCTATTTGAGGATAATGGAAAGTGGAAAAGGGACGACGGAGTTCCTTCCAGCTGTGAGCAGTTGCTTTCATTTATATTATCTCCACTTGCTTTTCATACATCAAATAGCACCTCTGCTGAGAATTTAGTTCCCAATTCTTTAATTAGCTAATGGGATGAAAAAATAACTTGACTATTCAAGAGGAATTCATCTCAGGGTGACACCTGTATTTCAATTATAGAGAGCCGTTCTGCCAAGGTGGCCACTAGCATCCAAAGCTGATGGGAATTTTGTGAGATGTTTAAAAGACAATGGATCAATTTAGACTGGAAACATTCCAGGGTGGTTATTTTATTTTTTTGCTCTATAAAAGTTGTCCTTTTTTCCTCGGTGAACTTGAAAGCATTAGCAGGAATAATTCCAGATGAGCAATTTTATTTTATTTTATTTTATTTTTATAAAAGGGTTCTTAGCTGGCAGGCTTCCAGTATTTCAGTGGCTGCCACAAAGAAGAGGAGGGGGTCCATCTATTCTCCAAAGCACCTGAAGGCAGGACAAGAAAAAATGGATGGAAACTACTCAAGGAGAGAAGCAACCTGGAACTAAGGAGAAACTTAACAATGAGGACAATTAACCAGTGGAACTGCTTGCCACCAGAAGTTGTGGCTGCTCCATCACTGGGGTTTTTTATGAAGAGACTGGATATCCATTTATCTGAAAGGGTATCGGGTGTCCTGTGTGAGCAGGGGGTTGGACTAGAAGACCTCCGAGGTCCCTTCCAGCTCCATTCTGATTGATTTGCGTACAGTCACTCATGCGCTCGTGACTTCTCGTCTAGACTACTGTAATGCTCTCTACATGGGGCTGCCCTTGAAGTCCACTCGGAGGCTCCAACTGGTGCAGAATGCAGCCGCGCGAGTTGTGCTGGGGGTTTCCCGATACTCCCATGTTACACCTTTGCTCCGCGAGCTGTATTGGCTGCCGGTTGCCCTCCGGGTGAGATTCAAGGTGTTAGTAATGACTTACAAAGCCCTACATGGCATGGGTCCAGATTACCTACAGCAACACCTGCGGCCGGCGTTAACTTCCCTCCATCCAGTGCGCTCCCACAGAGCGGGCCTCCTCAGGGTGCCTCCGATCAGAGAATGCCGACTGGTGGCCCCCAGGGGGAGGGCGTTCTCTGTGGGCGCGCCAGACCTGTGGAACCGCCTACTGGTTGAGCTCCGGACGGCCCCCGACCTTCGCTCCTTCCGACGCGATCTAAAAACGTATCTATTTGAGCAGTCTGACCTGGTCTGATGGGTAAGGGTTGGGGTTTTAATACATCTTAATTATTGTTTTAACCTTGGGCATTTATTTAATCGCTTTTAACTTTTGTATCCTGTTTTTGTATTGCCCTGTACACCGCCCTGAGTCCTTCGGGAGAAGGGCAGTATAAAAATATAATAAATAAATAAATTTATTTATTCTGATTAAATTTGCTGCCTCTTTGGTGCTGTGCTGTTTATTTTTCCTTACTCTCTGGAAGTCTGCTGAGTGTTAACTGCACCAAGAGCAGAGCCTCCACTTCTTCTTCGTAACAAACAATAATTAACTGAATTCCTCCAGGCCAACCTACTTTCCCGGCAGTATATATATTACATTTTAGAGCAGTGCCCTTTTCGTTGTGTTTTTCAGAATCTATTTGAGGCATTCAGCTCAAGAAAATGAACATCTCTTAATATCACGGCTGAGTTCTTGCCAGGTTTTTGTTCATATTGATGGGAATGTTAGACCACTCCATTTTGTTTTAATGTGTGTTGCGCTAACCGTAGATCTGCCCTAAGAAAAAGTTCATTTTTCCTTTCTAGGCAGTCCTTGACTTACGACCACAATGGGGCCTAACATTTCTGTTGCTAAGCGAAACGTTTGTTACATGAGTTTTGTCCCATTTTACGACTTTTCTGGCCACAGTCGGGAAGTGTATCCCTGCAGTTATTCAGTGAGTAACAAGGTTGTTCAGTCAGTCTGGATTCCCCCTTGTCTTTGCTTGTCACAAGGTTGCAAAAGAGGATCACGTGACTCCAGGACTCCGCAACTGTCCCTGGGGATCACGTGATCGAAGTGTGAAAAATGGTCATAAGTCACTTTTTTTTAGTGTGTTGCAACCTGGAACGGTGACTAAAATGAATGATCAATCATTTGAGAACAGCTCAGAGTGGCAGAAATGATAAAATTCCTTTTGTCAGAGCTGATGTCAATGCTGCTAACATTGGATGTTTCTTGCATTGACAACAGATGGAATTGTAGCCATCTTTTTTCCTTTCGGTTTTAGAGTTAGATGATGCTGGGAGGGGGCGGATGTGAATGAGAGCCCAGCTCGACATAACAACACTAAACGTAGGGTGAGAATCAAGGTTACTGAGCCCAGAGCTGATAAAGAATTAGCGGGTTGGCAAGCTAATTGGGGAATGTGATTTGTGACTGTTAATTGGGGGAGGGAATTGTGCTTTGGTACCAGGTGCCCAGGTGAGGAGGAATTCGTTTTTTGCCTTTGATTATGTTAGTGCCAATGTTATGTTACTCGAATAAAAAATCCTTTAAGGTAAGCAAAGCTTCGAAGTCCTTTTGAAGAGTTTCATCTGTCGGAATCATGACAGCTGAGCTCTCAGCCCAGACTGGAACAAGAGAGAAAGGGGAAAAAAATTTTTATTCGTAAAGAACCTAGAAACTGAAGTCATTGGGTCAATGACATATCTTTGAAGAACAGGGCCAGGTTTTAAGGAATTAGAACATTTGCACTCCAGAAGAACTTCTTCCAGCTGCAAAACAGCTCAATTTTGAAGATCATATAGGAGCTGTGACTAGGGGGGCTTTTGCCCAGGTTCGCCTGGTGCACCAGTTGCGGCCCTATTTCGACCGGGACGCCCTACGCACAGTCACTCATGCGCTCGTGACCTCTCGGATAGACTACTGCAACGCTCTCTACATGGGGCTGCCCTTGAATACCACTCGGAGGTTCCAGCTGGTGCAGAATGCAGCCGCGCGAGTTGTGATGGGGGTCTCCTGATACTCCCATGTAACACCTCTGCTCCGTGAGCTGCATTGGCTTCCAGTTGTCTTCCGAGTGAGATTCAAGGTGCTGGTGATGACCTATAAAGCCCTAAATGGCATGGGTCCGGGTTATTTACGGGAGCACCTCTTGGCGGCGTTAACTTCCCATCGCCCTGTGCGCTCCCACAGAGAGGGCCTCCTCAGGGTGCCGTCGGTCAGGGAATGTCGACTGGTGGCTCCCAGGGGGAGAGCATTCTCTGTGGGCGCACCTGCCCTCTGGAATCAGCTTCCAGTTGAGCTCTGGATGGCTCCCGACCTTCGCTCGTTTCGCCGCGACCTGAAGACTTAGCTATTTGAACTTGCCAGACTGGACTGAGGGACTGGGATTTTAGAGTTTAAATTTTAAAAATTTTAAATTTTAGAATGTATTTATTACTTAGGGCTACTGATTTAATCTTATTTTAATTTTTATACCTTGTGTGTTGTTAGCGTTTTAATTGCCCTGTACACCGCCCCGAGTCCTTGGAGAGGGGCGGTATATAAATCTAATAAAATAAAATAAATAAATAAATAATAAATTGAGGGAATTCGGAGGAGATAAATGCAAACCGATCTGATTCAGACCGTTTCAATTTCCATTTCGGCGGGGCTAAAGCTAGCTGCCTTGGGGCAAAATTCCTGGGTTATGTCCCCTCCCCCCCCCAAAAAAAGTAGAAAAAACAGCTCAGAGTTGGCTGCAAAATATGGATGAGACAAATCACTTCATGCATTTTGAAACTCCATGTGGGTTCATAGCTCCCTTTGGATACGATGCATAACTGCAACTTTCAGGCAATAAAATATGCAAATGGATTTTTTTTTAAATACAGTTCTTAGATAAAATGAAATTGAGCCAAAGCTGTCTTTGACTTAAGCTTTTCCTGTTTCTGCTTGCATTGTGATTTTTTTTTAAAAAATGCATGTATGTTTCTCCCAGTCCCTGGATGTTTATTTTCTCGTTAGTGTTTGTATATCACTGTACTCCACCCCTGTAGGATTCAGAGACCAGTCATCGCAGGGTGTTGCAAAATGTCTGTCTGCCTACGCAGAGTTTATTGTATTTATACAGTTTTAACAAGCAGGAAATTACGCACAGCAAAAGCATTGTTTATTGGTGTACTCCCCAGTCAATCTTAGAGAACATCCGAACATCCCAGCCAGGTCAGAGTCTCTCATATCTAGCTGGTTCTTTGCAGTCCTTGGCAAGGCTAATTGGAATGAGCTCATAGACAAGATACTAAGGCAGGCAGTTTGCTGCGCACAGTCCCTTCATATCCTTGACCTCCATCTCTACACACACACACACACACACACACATCAAAAAAACCCAAACCCAAAACAAAACCTCCGGACAGATGATAATATAAGGAAATAAAATTAGTAACACTTATGCATAGCACTAAAAGCCGTAATCACGCCACTGAAAGAGGCCGGGGAAAGTCTGGGAACGGGTGGGAAGAAGCAGAGACATAAACCATGAGGAGAGAGAATGAATCTCGTAGTAGATTATCTCTTAAACAACTCACAAGAAAGCCGAGGAGAAACGTTTTAAAAACATTGACAGAAACTCGACTTTAAAGAATCCATTTTGGAAGCCGGTGGATACTTCTTTGGAGTGTCCTCAAGCCCAACTGGCCGAAGACCAGGTCAAGGAAGCAAGAGCTAGAGAGAGGTCAGCCCTTCAAGGTAGACCAGAGAAGGAAAGCAATTCCATGGACTGTAGGCTGGGAATACTATTTCGGTAAAGCTATAATTACTCTTTTATTCGCTCCTTTCCTGCTTCTCGTTCTTGTATTGATTTTTTTTTTGCACCCATGACCCTTCGCAGTAATAATATTGGGTAAATATCAGGGATCTTTTGGGAGCTTCGGGCCTCCAAGCATAGGATATTAATTACCCAATTTGTAAAGAAGAAGGAGTCAAGCTATTCTCCAAAGCGACTGAAGGCAGGACAAGAAGCAACAGATGGAAACTCATCAAGGAGAGAAGCAACCTGGAACTAAGGAGAAATTTCCTATCATCCATCCATCTATCTATCTATCTATCTATCTATCTATCTATCTATCTATCTATCTATCTATCTATCTATCTATCTATCTATCTATGATCTATCATTATCTATCATGTATCTATCATCTATCAATCATCTATCATCTCTATCTTTCTATCATCTATCATCTATATCTATCTATCTATCATCATCAATCATCTATCTATATCTATCATCTATCATCTCTGTCTATCATATATCAATCATCTATCATCTCTATCATCTATCAGTCATCTATCATCTCTATATCTATCTATCTATCTATCTATCTATCTATCTATCTATCTATCTATCTATCTATCTATCTATCTATCTATCTCTACCTACCTACCTACCTACCTACCTATTTACCTATCTATCATCTATCAATCATCCATCCATCCATCTATCTATCTATCTATCTATCTATCTATCTATCTATCTATCTATCTATCTATCTATCTATCTATCTATCTACCTACCTACCTACCTACCTACGTATTTACCTATCTATCATGTATCTATCATCTATCAATAATTCTCTCTCTCTCTCTCTCTCTCTCTCTCTCTCTCTCTCTCTCTCTCTCTCTGCCACTCGCCTTTCCTGCTGTTTTTCCTTTTTAAATGAAGCGTCATTTTTTTAATCTTCCCAAAAATATCCCATTTGGCGAGACCCCACGTGAGATATAATGATCGGCGTTATGCATTTATTCAAAAGACATGTCAGGAAGAGATGTTTAAAATATTGATGCTTTTTGCAATGCTGCTGGCAGCGGTTCTTTCTTTCTTTCTTTTTAAATGCTCTTTTATGCTAGCTAGGTGGTTGATGGCAGGAAGGGGTGATGCTTGAATGGAAATTAAGGGGTTCTTCTTAGGATATGCAAATAAGATTGCTCTGTAAATAGTCCTTAGGAGGGACAGCGAGTGGAACGGGACTGAATAAAATTCTGGAGATAAAGAATCCTTCTCAAGAAGTGAAGAAGCGCAGCCATGGTCCTCCGACATACGAACACAAGTGAGCCCAAAATTTCTGCCGCTAAGTTAGTAACCTGGTTGTTAAGTGGATCTGCCTTTCCCTATCAGCTTTGATGTCGGAAGGTTGCAAAAGGGCATCGCATGACCCCGGGAAGTTGCAACCGTCGTAAGTACATGCCAGTTGCCAAGCCTCTGAATTTCGGTCACGTGACCCTGGGGATGCTGCAAAGGTTATAACTCTGAAAAACAGTTCATAAGTCACTTTTGTAACTTTGAACGAACTTTTGTGAGTCCAAGATTATCTGTACGGCAGATAATTTATTAGAAATGTTAAATCTGAGCGTTAAAGTGTTCCATGGCCTCTTCGGTGTCTCCATTGCTGCAGAGAACGGTTTGCTTATTTAAAATATTTCTATTATGCTTGTCTGCCTTGCAGGAGGCTTGGAAGTTACCTGACTGTGAAAATTTATGCATAGCAAAGAGAAGATTCTTTTGTGGAGGCAGTTTTGACATGCAAAGACACCCGGAAGGCTCTGGATGAAAGGATTGTTGTCGAAACTTCAGGGGGTTCAGCGGCGGCTCATTTAAATATTATTACACATTTAACGTCGGAGCTGCTGCTTGTTACTGTCTCGGATTCTCCCCAAGAGGTGGCTTGATTTCATATTGGAATTACAGGTGGTTGTCGACTTAACAACAGTTCATTTAGAGACCCTTCGAAGTTGGAACCGCACTGGAAAAAAAAGTGATTTATGAGATTGCCCCCCCCAAAACATCCCCAGGGTCACGTGATCAAGATTCAGACACATGGCAACTGACTCACATTTGTGAGGGTTGCAGTGTCCCAGGATCGTATGATTCGCCTTTTGCCCCCTTCCGACAAGCCTTCGACCACTATGCCCTTGCCTCTTTCCTAGGGCTGAGAGAGACTGACTGGCCCAGGCTCACCCAGTTAGCTTCATGGCTAAGGCAGGTACTAGAACTCCCAGTCTCCTGCTTTCTAGCCTGGGTGCCTTCGACCGCTATACCACTATGCCCTTGCCTCTTTCCTAGGGCTGAGAGAGACTGACTCGCCCAGGCTCACCCAGTTAGCTTCATGGCTAAGGCAGGTACTAGAACTCCCAGTCTCCTGCTTTCTAGCCTGGGTGCCTTCGACCGCTATACCACTATGCCCTTGCCTCCTTCCTAGGGCCGAGAGAGACTGACTCGCCCAGGCTCACCCAGTTAGCTTCATGGCTAAGGCAGGTACTAGAACTCCCAGTCTCCTGCTTTCTAGCCTGGGTGCCTTCGACTGCTGTACCACTATGCCCTTGCCTCTTTCCTAGGGCTGAGAGAGACTGACTGGCCCAGGCTCACCCAGTGAGCTTCATGGCTAAGGCAGGTACTAGAACTCCCAGTGTCCTGCTTTCTAGCCTGGGTACCTTCGACCGCTATACCACTATGCCCTTGCCTCCTTCCTAGGGCCGAGAGAGGTTGACTGGGCCAGGCTCACCCAGTTGGCTTCAAGGTTACGTCAGGTACCAGAATTCCCATCTCCTGCTTGCTAGCTTGGGTGCCTTCGACCAATGTACCAAACCGGTTCTCTAGCGTTATTTGCGACATCTAATTTGTCTACAACTGGAAAAGAAACCCCCACAACAACCCTATTTCCTTAGCGAAAGGAACGCTCGCAAGGCGGACGTGTCTTAGGGCGCTTTGCCGAATGAACGGCCTCCATTTAACATTTTTTTTTCTTCTCGTGGCCTTTTCCCCCCCCCCCCCGTCTTAAAGGATGCTCCCTCCGCATAGAGCTGGTGTTCCTCAAAGCCAGAAAAATCCTCTTAACCGTTACTGATAAGATTTGATTGCTGCAAGAAAAGAAAAAAAAAGAAAAATAGCTTGCCGGGGTAAGGATCCCCTGTGATACAGCAGGATCATTTAAAATATTTTTCTATTTATGTGGCAGAGGCTTCTTCCTCCTTGCGCCGGCGCATCGGGGAGCAGTGGCCCAGAGGGAACGTGGTGGTATGCTAATAGTCCGCAGAAAGCCTGCCCTGTGGCGCAGAACATTTTAAGCAGGGCACCAAGCTGAGTGCCACTCGGTGGGAGCTGACTCTCAGCAATGCTTCCTCTCCCCCCCGAACGCTTTAAAGTATCTGCCATCGCGGCTCCTTGAGGGCTGTTTACTCCTATATTTATTTATGAATTTACTCATTGGTATACATTAAAATAGAAGGCGTTCCTCCGTTTCCCCGAACCCAGGTGTGGCCCTGCCCTATATATTTCCATGGCAACTTCAGTAGGAAAAAGGAGGAGAAGAACAATAAAAATCTGAGCTGGCTTGCAACTCGGGGAACCTTAGCAGAATACCTAACAGAGGGGAGGGAGAAACGAGGGACCGTTTGCTGGACCTTTGTGGACCCTTTCTTTCTGGAGCCCTTTCAGGCAAGAGAAGAACACAACAAATGGAAACTAACCAAGGAGAGAAGCAACCTAGAACTAAGGAGAAATTTCCCGATGGAACAATTTATCAGAAGTTGTGGACGTTCCAGCACTGGAAGTCTTTAAGAAGAAATTGGACAACAATTTGTCTGAAATGATACAGGTTTCCCTCTTGAGCAGGGGGTTGGACTAGATGACCTCCAAGGCCCCTTCCAACTCTGTTATTCTATTATTCTGAATAGCTTGCCCTCAGAAGTTGTGGGTGCTCCATCACTGGAACTCATAATGGTCATAAGCCCCTTTTTTCAGTGCTATTATAACGTTGGATGGTCACTAAGCAATCCATTGTAAGTCGAGGATTACCTGTATCTCAAAATTGGAGAGAAATTTGTGCCAGGATAATAATACGTCTCTTTGTGAATGCTGAGCAATTCGTTGGCACAACATTATTGCCTATTTCCCTGAGCCAGCAGTGTGCAGCAGCAGCCAAAAAAGCTAACACAATCCTGGGTTGTATAAACAGAGGCATAGAATCAAGACCACGCAAAGTATTAGTACCACTTTATAAAACCCTAGTAAGACCACATCTGGAATACTGCAAGCCAATTTTGGTCACCATACTACAAAAAAGATGTTGAGAGTTTGGAAAAAGTTCAGAGAAGAGCAACTAAGATGCTCAAAGGCCTGGAGGCCAAAACATACGAAGAACAGCTGCAGGACTTGGGTTTGGCTAGTCTAAAGAAAAGAAGAAATAGGGGTGATATGATAGCAGCGTTCCAGTATCTGAGGGGCTGCCACAAGGAAGAGGGGGTCAAATTATTCTCCAAAGCACCAGAGGGAAGGACAAGAAACAATGGTTGGAAACTGACCAAAGAGTGAAGCAACCTGGAATTAAGGAGAAACTTCCTGACAGTGAGGACAATTAACCAGTGGAACAGCTGGCCACCAGAAATCGTGGGCACTCCATCACCGGAGGTTTTTAAGAAGAGACTAGACATTCACCTGTCTGTGATGGTATAGGTTCTCCTGCTTGAGCAGCAGGCTAGACTAGTAGACCTCCAAGGTCCTTTTCAGCTGTATTCCATTCTAAAGTATCCCAAACACCAGGTTCATACATACACACATTCTGTTTCATCCTAAGAGAACTGGGTTCAAAAAATTGACTTTAAGAATAGGCAACATCCAAGTTAGGGAGTTTTACTGGCTGGAGGCAAAATGCTTTACTCATAATGCTGCATAATGTTTAAACAGTAACTTAACATGATGTTTACGACTCTCCAAATATGTCTGAAGGGGAACAAGTTGTTGGTTTACGGGAATTACATTTTTCCCTATGTTCCTCTTGTAGGCGGCTTGACCCAGTTGTGTGGAGGTGTGTTAAGGTGTTGAAATGGTGGAATGCAGGTAACTAATTTACCAAAATGGTTCCTGTTTTATTTCAGGACTAGCCACTTATTTTATTGTATTATTTTTGCTGAGGAGCTTTTCTCTTAAGCCAGCCCCTTCCTCCTTGTTCAACTGCCTGCATCCTTTCCAACGCCACGAGATTATGAAGGTAGCCAAAGCCGAAGAGCCAAAACTGGCTTCTGAAGACACAAATTCTCTCAGGATGCCTGTGGAGATTCTCCATCATCCAGGTCATGGTTATCCCAAAGGTGTTTTGCCAAAAGACAACTTAAGAAACTTCTATGGAGATTCTCAATTATCCAGGTCATACTTGTCCCAAAGATGCTTTTCTTCATCTTCTTCTTTTCCCACGAGGCAACTGGACTTCGTTTTTCTTTGAAGACTTTTCACTTCTCATCCAAGAATCCAAGCAACATGGTATATGCAGCACAATGGAGTGAGCCGTGCGCAGATCTGTACATTGAGGAAACAAAACAAACCACTTCACAAACGCAGGGCACAACACAGGAGAGCAAACCCATCAGGACAAGAGTCAGCAGTCCCTCTGCATTTGAAAGACAAAGGCCGCTCTTTCAAAGACAGCAAAGTCCACATTTTGGACAGAGAGGACTGCTGGTTTGAAAGAGGCCATCTAGATCAAAATTGAACAGCCCTCTCTCAACAGAGGGGGGGGGATACGACACCACCCATCTCCCATCTACCACACAGCCCTTTCTTCAGTTCCAAGGAGGCTCCACACCCATTTGCACCACTCAGGTGACCCTGAGGAGACAGGTAAGCCTCCAAGTGGCCTCAACGACTCTCAAAAAGAAGGCAAATGACCAGCTGTCTGCAAGGAGTATAAATCCTCCCATCCAGTCAGAGCTGAAGAAGCTTCTTGGGTGAGAAGTGAAACATCTTCAAAGAAAAGCAATAAAGCCCAGTTGCCTATTTAAAAAGCACCTTTGGGATCGCGGTGGTACAATGCACATTAAAAAAAGGCAGAGTTTTGATGAAACTTCGATAAAATCCTTAATGCCAAGAAAGCCTGTTTTCTTCCACTGGGCTAAATCTCCCCGAAGCAGAAACATCTTTGTTCAACATATATTAAAATTTTTCTCTTTCCAATTATAGAAACATAAGATTTGTTGACAAAACACTGTGGGAAGTAGAAGGCAAATCAATGCACCCTCCCTAGCAACTTGTTAAAAATTGTGGCGATGTTCGGAACTCTAAAAGAGAAAAACAGAATACAGCAAAGACGTTAAAACCTTCAAAGATTTGTAACACTATTTTTTTTTTGTTTCTGGATACAAAAGAAGAAGAAGAAGAAGAATACGTTTTTGCTGCAGCGTGTGTAAAATAGCACTGCTGTTTTGCACGAATGAATGCAAAAAAAACCCTGGTAATTCCTCCTCCAGTCAGACGCTACTATCTTTGCATTTAGGGTTATTTATAGAAGTTCCACTGCAGATTTATTTTCATGGAAATAAGCAATAGATGTGATGGACGCTTAGGCAAGAACGACAAGCAGGCTATGTGAGAGTTGGATGCTGGACAATTTTGTTTGTGGTCCATATATTTTATCTGGCCGTTGGTGATGTCATCAGAGTAGCTTGGAAAATATTTATCTAGCAAGTGAATGATACATTCACCCAAATGTTTTGTTGGTTTTGATCTAGAACATTTTACAAATGAAGTTTGAAATAGGAGACAAAGGTGTTGTCTGAATGTTTTTTGCATCTCTCAGATATCTGGCTTAATAGTAGTAACTGTGGGAGGGAACTCTGAGTGGACAGTCCCTTAAAGAGGAGCCAGCCGTGTGCTGCAGCTGCCAAAAAAGCCAACACCGTGCTAGGCTGCATCAACAGAGGGAGAGAATCAAGATGACGTGAAGTGTTAAATACCACTTTGCAAGGCCTTGGTAAGGCCACACCTGGAATACTGCATCCAGTTTTGGTTGCCACAATGTAAAAAAGATGTTGAGACTCTGGAAAGAGTACAGAGAAGAGCAACTAAGATGAATAGGGAACTGGAGGCTAAAACATATGGTTGTAGGAATTAGGTATGTCTAGTCTAAAGAAAAGAAAGATTAGGAGGGACATGATAGCAGTCTTCTGGTATTTGAGGGGCTGCCACAAAGAGGAGGGGGTCAACCTATTTTCCAAAGCCCCTGAAGGCAGGACAAGAAGCAGCGGATGGAAACTAATCACGGAGAGAAGCAACCTGGAAGTAAGGAGAATTTTTTTGACAGTGAGAACAATTAACCAGTGAAATAGCTTCTCTCCAGAAGTGGTGGGTTGCTCCATCACTGCAGGTTTTTAAGAAGAGACTGGACAACCCTTTGTCTGAAATGGTATAGGGTTTCCTGCCTGAGCAGGGGGTTGGACTAGATGACCTCCAAGGTCCCTTCCAACTTTTCTATTCTATTCTATTCTATTCTATTCTATTCTATTCTATTCTATTCTATTCTATTCTATTCTATTCTATTCTATTCTATTCTACTCTACTCTACTCTACTCTACTCTATTATTCTATTCTATTCTATTCTATTCTATTCTATTCTATTCTATTCTATTCTATTCTATTCTATTCTATTCTATTCTATTCTATTCTATTCTACTCTACTCTACTCTTCTACTCTACTCTACTCTACTCTACTCTACTCTACTCTACTCTACTCTATTATTCTATTCTATTCTATTCTATTCTATTCTATTCTATTCTATTCTATTCTATTCTATTCTATTCTATTCTATTCTATTCTATTCTATTCTATTCTATTCTATTCTATTCTATTCTATTCTATTCTATCCTATCCTATCCTATCCTATCCTATCCTATCCTATCCTATCCTATTCTATTCTACTCTACTCTCTATTCTATTCTACTCTACTCTACTCTACTCTACTCTACTCTACTCTACTCTTCTACTCTACTCTACTCTACTCTACTCTACTCTATTATTCTATTCTATTCTATTCTATTCTATTCTATTCTATTCTATTCTATTCTATTCTATTCTATTCTATTCTATTCTATTCTATTCTATTCTATTCTATTCTATTCTATTCTATTCTATTCTATTCTATTCTATTCCACTCTACTCTCTTCTCTTCTCTTCTCTTCTCTTCTCTTCTCTTCTCTTCTCTTCTCTTCTCTTCTCTTCTCTTCTCTTTTCTTCTACTCTACTCTACTCTACTCTACTCTACTCTACTCTACTCTACTCTATTATTCTATTCTATTCTATTCTATTCTATTCTATTCTATTCTATTCTATTCTATTCTATTCTATTCTATTCTATTCTATTCTATTCTATTCTATTCTATTCCATTCCACTCCACTCCACTCCACTCTACTCTACTCTACTCTCTTCTCTTCTCTTCTCTTCTCTTCTCTTCTCTTCTCTTCTCTTCTCTTCTCTTCTCTTCTCTTCTCTTCTCTTTTCTTCTACTCTACTCTACTCTACTCTACTCTACTCTACTCTACTCTATTATTCTATTCTGTTCTGTTCTGTTCTGTTCTGTTCTATTCTATTCTATTCTATTCTATTCTATTCTATTCTATTCTATTCTATTCTATTCTATTCTATTCTATTCTATTCTATTCTATTCTATTCTATTCTATTCTATTCTACTCTACTCTACTCTACTCTACTCTACTCTACTCTACTCTACTCTCCAAGGCATTGCATTGCATTGCATTGCACTCTATTCCCTTCCCTTCCCTTCCCTTCCATATTTCTTTAAGGAGTGTCTTTTCCTTCCAAGATAAAAGAGTGACTGCCATATTGAAAACAAGTTCTAGACAGAATGAAAACTGGAAATGTGGCCATTGAGATACAGTGACATTTTCTGTATGAACCATGGCTGAGTTTGCTTCTCAGCCCCAGCCCACTGTGCCATAATGTTTTTCCCCACCTAGATGATTTTTTCAAAATGTATTATTATGCTTGCAGTTATTTTGCACTGTAGATGATTTTGCTATCACCACACTGGACTTGCCTAACTCTTCATTGAATTTTACTAGAGCTTCAGTTACAGTATTTATTCATAGGGGCTTAGCCCGGATGCAGCTGGTTGTGTGACGCAAAACACAACACTCTTGCAGCTTGTTAAAAGCATCTGTTGGTCACCCACACTCTGGAACCCAGTTTGAAAACTTGGCTGGATCCCATTTAAAGGTCTGTCTCAGTGGATCAGCTGTTTATCTTGCAGAGATCCCTGGTGTCATTTTAGGATTTGTGAGCCTTTCTGAAGGAAGTCTGGTTTATGTGTTATACTGCAAATATTACTTTAAAAAAAAATAAGAAAGCATACTTGGGCATTCAGTATCCTGGAAAAACGTGACTTTTTCTCCGAACTGCTGAGCTGTGCTTGAACTGACAAATGGTCTACAGATTTTTCTAAGTTCTCTACAGCTTCTTTAGAGCTATGAATTAGTCTTTTAATTATGGAACAGTCTAAAACATCCTGGATAAAAAAAATATGAGCTGTCTCTTCTCTTCTCCTCACCTCTCCTCTCCTTGCATCCTGTTTCCTCTCTTCTCCTTTCCTTCCATCCTCTTTCCTTTCCTCTTTTCCTTCCCTTCCCTTCCCCTCCCCTCCCCTCCCCTCCCCTTTCCTTTCCTTTCCTTTCCTTCCTTTCCTTTCCTTTCCTTTCCTTTCCTTTCCTTTCCTTTCCTTTCCTTTCCTTTCCTTTCCTCTCCTCTCCTCTCCTCTCCTTCCTTTCCTTTCCTTTCCTTTCCTTTCCTCCTTTCTTCCCTTTCCTTTCCTTTCCTTTCCTTTCCTTTCCTTTCCTTTCCTTTCCTTTCCTTTCCTTTCCTTTCCTTTCCTTTCCTCTTTTCCTTCCCTTTCCTTTCCTTTCCTTTCCTTTCCTTTCCTTTCCTTTCCTTTCCTTTCTTTCCTTTCCTTTCCTTTCTTTCCTTTCCTTTCCTTTCCTTTCCTTTCCTTTCCTTTCCTTTCCTTTCCTTTCCTTTCCTTCCCTTCCCTTCTTCCTTCCCTTCCCTTCCCTTCCCTTCCCTTCCCTTCCCTCCCTTCCCTTCCCTTCCCTTCCCTTCCCTTCCCTTCCCTTCCCTTCCCTTCCCTTCCTTCCCTTCCTTCCCTTCCCTTCCCTTCCCTTCCTTTCCCTTCCCTTCCCTTCCTCCCTTCCCTTTCCTTCCCTTCCCTTCCTTTCCTTTCCTTCCCTTCCCTTCCCTTCCCTTCCCTTCCCTTCCCTTTCCTTCCCTTCCCTTCCCTTCCCTTCCCTTCCCTTCCCTTCCCTTCCCTTCCCTTCCCTTCCCTTCCATCCTGTCTCCTCTCCTCTCCTCTCCCCTCTTTTCTTCTCCTCTCGACTCCTCTCTTTTCTTCTCCTTTTTTTTTAACTTCTTCTCTCCTCTCTTCCCCTCCCATGCTTGGGAGATAATTCTCCTGGAATCCTTTCATTGCGATAGGAATGGAAGGATCCAGTCCATCACGGAGGGATCCAGTGAGCAGCGTGGGGAGGAGAACACTCAGCTCCAGGGCCTTTTTCTTCCACCAATGACAGGGAGGAGGAATCCCGCAGGAGGTGACAAGGGGAAGCCAGGAAACAGGCCAAATTTGCTGCCTGTTTCTCCAGGCCAGCCGAAACGGTTGCTAAGAGACCATGCCTTATAAGGAGAGCGGGAATTGGAAGATCCATCATTGATACGGGAGCAGACAGCACAGCATCATCGGGCATCTGTGTGTCCCCAAGCATCTCCCTCGGCGGCCTTCCGCATCCCTTGATTCTCAGTGATAAACTTGGTTTAATCTTAAAATAATAATAATAATAACAACAACAGAAAGCTGGCATGCTGCAAACATTCTGCCACAACTTGCCACAACCTTGATTTGCCCAAAAGGCCTCCGGGGCCTGGGTCAGGATGCAAAGGCATCCTTGCTAGAAAATGGCAAAGGGGAGGCGGCTGCCACTTGGAATTTGGTTTGGAAGCAGGGCCCTTGGCCACGCCAAGGAAACGGGGATTATTTTCTCCCTTGGAAAGCGCAGCTTCACCAGGTTGACTTTGATCAGTGGCGTTCCGGGAGGAGAAGAACGGAAGGAGAGATTTAAATAGCTGCACCAGGAGAGCGGGGGGGGGGACCCTCAAAACCAGCTGTTGGGTTTGGACATGGTTATTCTCCCGACACGTTGGCAGTTGGTTCAATCGGAGAACATTGCAAACTGACCAACGTCAAAATACATGGCGTTAAATGCACTTGCAACTTTAGTTAGCGGGCTGAGGGTCAACAAGTTGGACACATGGACAGGTGCCCTCCCCCACCCCCATCTTGACCTCTCCCTTACAAGGATCTCGGACATGTTGAAAGAGACTGTGCAGGTCGTCCTTGAGGTACGACCGCAGCGGAGCCCAAAATTTCTGTTGCTAAGTGTGACAGTTGTTAAGTGAGTTTGGCCCCATTTTATGACCTTTCCTGCCACGGTGGTTAGGTGAATCGCGGCGGGTTAAGTGAGTAACACGGTCGTTAAGGGAATCTGGCTTCCCCCCGGGACAATGCAACCATCGTAAGTACATGCCAGTTGCCAAGCCTCTGAATTTTGATCACGTGACTGTAAGGATGCTGCACGTCTAAGTGTAAAAAATGGAGGAGGAGGAGGAGGAGGAGGAGGAATGTGGAATCCTTGGTGTTCTCTGAAGTTAATGGTTTTCTTATGGATGTTTCATTACCCAAACTAGGTAACTTCATCAGTGCTAGAAGGGGTTTGAGGAGAGGAGGAAGAGGAGGAGGAGGAGGAGGAGGGACTGTGGGGTCCTTAGTGTTCTCTGAGCTTGGTGGTTTTCTTGCAGACGTTTCATGACTCACTAGATAACATCATCAGTGCTAGAAGGGAGTGGGAGGAGGAGGAGGAGGAGGAGGAGGAAGACTGTGGGGTCCCTGGTGCTCTCTGAGGTTGGTGGTTTTCTTGCAGACGTTTCATTACACTGATGATGTTCCCTAGTTTGTTACCAAATTAGGGAACATCATCAGTGCTAGGAGGAAGTGGGGTTTATGGGGAGAAGGAGGAGGAGGAGGAGGAAGAGGAGGTGGAGGAGGAAGAGGACAAGGATGAGGAAGATGAGGAGGACGAGGAGGAGGGGGAGGAGGAGAATTGTGGGGTGCTCTCTGAACTGGGTTGTTTTCTTGCACGTTTCATTACCCAAACTAGTTGATCTTGGTGCTAATTCTATAATAATAATAATAATAATAATAATAATAATAATAATAATAATAATAATAATAATAATAATAATAATAATAATAATAATAATAATAATAATAATAGAAGAAGAAGAAGAAGAAGAAGAAGAAGAAGAAGAAGAAGAAGAAGAAGAAGAAGAAGAAGAAGAAGAAGAAGAAGAAGTTGGAAGGGACCTTGGAGGTCATCTAGTCCAACCCCCTGCTCAGGCAGGAAACCCTATACCATTTCAGACAAATGGCTGTCCAGTCTCTTCTTAAAAACTTCCAGTGTTGGAGCATTCACCGCTTCTGGAGGCAGGTTGTTCCACTGGTTAATTGTTCTAACTGTCAGGAAGTTTCTCCTTAGTTCCAGGTTGCTTCTCTCCTTGACTAGTTTCCATCCGTTGCTTCTTGTCCTGCCTTCAGGTGCTTTGGAGAATAGCTTGGCTCCCTCTTCTTTGAGGCAGACCCTGAGATACTGGAAGACTGCTATCTTGTGACCCCTCACCCTTCTCTTCATTGAACTACACATACCCAATTCCAGCAACCGTTCCTTGTATGTTTTAGCCTTCAGTCCCCCGATCATCTTTGTTGCTCTTCTCTGGACTCTAGACTAATGAAATTCTAGACTAATGAAATGTCTGCGACAAAACAAGCAACTCAGAGAGCACCAAGGACCCCTCATTTCGCTAGCACTGATGACGTTACCTAGTCAGGTAATGAAACGTCTGCGAGAAAACCACCCAGCTCAGAATGCACCGAGGACCCCTCGCTACAACCCCTGGCTACAAATATTCTCCTTCATTGGTCATTAAGAGTACGCTTGGTCCCTGAAGATTTTCCCCTGCTGCCAACATTTTACTTTTCTTCTACTTGTGTTTGAAGGACTTTAAACCTTCAGCTTAAGCCTTTCCATCTTCTTTTAATTAATTTTCTCCTACAGATTGCCTCCCTGTTTATTTACTTGGCTTTTAATTTTCCCCTGGTTTCTCGGTTCTTCTTCAAAAAGAGCTCATATTTCTTTTCTTGTTATTTTCCCTGTATTTGCTAACACTCTGGATTAAGACATCCTTCCTTGCTTCACGTTGAGACTCTTCATTCATTCATGACACCTTCTTGATGTTGTTGCCTAAGGCTCTTATCCTCAGTTATTCTCTCATTATCCGAAAACTATTCGAATCTTTCCGTCTTTGAAATTCCCAGCTAGCTCAAATTGGGGGAGTATTTTAGGCTTTCATGATGTCTTTTTTGGTTTGCCGTAGCTTGTCAAACTCCTTTTTGCCTAAAATCAGTGTAGGGACTCTGTTCCTTACCCGGATTTTATATTGACTGAATGTCCCCCGTATCCAATATTTCTGGCATGTTTAATCTCTTTAATTTTCAATGTTTGCATACCAATAATTCATGGCGCGTTCCACAATCAGCAGCTGGAATTACCCTGGATGGCCATTCACAATTTACTTTCTCGTTATGCACAATACTTTTATTCTGACGTTGTCCGCTAAATCAGGGCTTTTCAACCTTTTCACCCATTGTACCACTTTTAGGATATGGCAACATCTGAGTACCACCAGTCGCGTGCCTAGCAAGGTGTCAAAAACTTGATGACCAAAAAAAAAAAGGAAAAAAGTGATGAAGTACAGGTAGTCCTTGACTTACAACAGTTCGCTTAGTGACTGTTCGAAGTTACAATGGCCCTGAAAAAAGTGCCCCCCAAGCCACAGGCGAGCAAGACACCTGCCTGCCCGCCCGGTGGCGCTCTTCCTCCTGTCCGAGGTTTTCATTGTTGTGAGCATTTCTGTTGAGGATTGGCAGCAGGGGTGGGGGTGTTTGGTTTTTATCTTTCCCCCCCCCTGCTGGGTGTTTGCAGCAGGTTTTGGTCACTGCACATGACCCTGACACACTGTGACCGTCATAAATATGAATCAGTTGCCAAGCATCTGAATGCAAATCGCAAGACCCTGGAGATGCTGCAACATTCCAGCTGATCGGCGCTTCTTCTGGGCTCAGCAGAAGCGCCAGGATCGGCGCCGAGCTCCAGCTGGATCCTGGCACTGATCCTGGCGCTTCCGCTGAGCCCCGACAGCCCTGCAGCTCCAGCCGTCTCTCGCTCAGGCTTGTGCGGTGCTGCCACTGGTTCAGCTCATTCCCCTCCCCCGTTACTTTTCTAGGATGGTCGCGTGCCACCTGCCAGGTGCCAATGTACCACAGGTGGTACCCGTACCACTGGTTGAAAAGCCCTGTGCTAAATAGCTGGCCGTTCAGAGAGCCAGCCTTTATATTGCCTGCAGTATGTCTTGGTGATAAACAGGGAATATACCCAAAAGGTGCTTTTCCAAAAGGCTCTTGGACTTTCTTGGTTTTTTTTTCCTTGAAGACATTTTGCTCCTCATCCAAGAAGCTTCTTCAGTTCTGACTGAATGGTGGAGAATGGAAGGGTTTATATTCCTTGAAGTCCTCTGGTCGTTAGTACTCCCTCTGAGAGTCATTGATGCCACTTGGACAGCTAGACAGATAAGCCTCCAAGTGGCCTCAACGACTCTCAGAAGGAATACTAATGACCAGATGACTGGAAGGAACATGAATCCTTCTGTTCTCCACCCTTCAGTCAGAACCGAAGCAGCTTCTTGGATGGGAAGTGAAACGTCTTCAAGGAAAACAAATGAAGTCCAGTTGCCTCTTGGAAAAAAGCAACCCTCTGTTGCTAAGGGCTAAGAGACGTTTGTTAAGTGAATTTCGTCCAAATTTTACAATCTTTCTTGCCCCAGTTCAGTTCTGACTGAAGGGTGGAGAACGGAAGGATTGTATATTCCCGACAGTCCTCTGGTCATTTGCGCTCGCTGTGAGGGTCATTGAGGCCACTCGGGCAGATAAACAGATCAACCTCCAAGTGGCCTCAGCGGCTTTGTGACCTTTCTTCCTACAGCTGCTAGGTGGATCCCTGCAAGGGTTAAGTTCATAACACGGTCGTTAAGCAAATCTGGTGCAAATGAGTGTGAAGCCTCCTTGGAACTGCTGAAAGGACTGTGTTGTTAACAAGAGATGGGTGGTGTTGCATTCTTCCCCCTCTGTTAAGCTAGGGCTGCTCAGTCTTATTGTAGCACTCAGAAAGAGTGCAAATGACCAGATGATTTCAAGGAATGTAAATCCTCCCCTTCTCCACCATTCATTCAGAGTTGAAGAAGCTTCTTAGATGAGAAGTGAAACCTCTTCAAAGAAAAACAAAGTCCAGTTGCCTTTTCAAAAAACACCTTTGGGACAACCGTGACCTGGATGAGTGAGACTCTCCGTAGACATAAAAAGAGAAGGCGCGTCACACAATTAAATTTAACCTATGGCCTACATTGCTGTGTTTATGCAACTCAATTCTTCCTATAACTTCAAATTCCACTGGTAGTCATCCTGACCAATAGTATTCTGGGAATTGTAGTCCAATAAAGAGCACCATGCTCCAAGTTAAATCACAGTAGGCTTCCAGTCTCCAAAACTTTTTATGGTGGAAGAACAGCTAACTCGCTTCTATTTTATATAATTTACAACCAATTTATACTATCTGCACACCTTTCTCTGTACTGCTTACATAAAGAAGAGAAAGACAGTTAGCCATCATATTTGTTTCTTCCTGTGGGGTAGATATGTTCCCTAATAAATAGGAGAACATTGTAGGCGTTATCTAAGGAATTACCAAATCTGTAACACAAAAACAAGAATATTGCAATATGCATTAGAGCAGGGGTCTTCAAACGTGGGCCTTTCGTGACTTGTGGACTTCAACTCCCAGAATTCCTCAGCCAGGCAATTCTGGGAGTTGAAGTCCACAAGTCAAAAAAGGCCAAGATTGAAGACCCTTGCCTTAGAGAAAAGTAAGTCCAGACCACCTGCAAAATAAATTAAACTCAAGGAAGTTTACTCCCATATAAATAAATATCTCCGTTATGGGTGGATTTGGATCTTTTTTTAAAAAACTCTTTTTGTTTCAAGGACATAAAGGACTCCACGTTTCAGGGCGGAGAAGACAGAAGTCCTGGAATTTCGGTGATTTAGCAAACTAGTAATGCTGTGTAGGCAGGAGGCATTTATTTATGGCTTTCTTCACATGATTTATGGCCCTACCAATCATAGACTCTGGTCTGCTTGCAGTAAAAAAAAGAATCCTCCAGAGGTTTAAAGAAATGGGAAAGGCACGCTTAAAATGAAACCCTGATCCGGAAAGCACTTTAGTTTTCCATAAATATCAGAATATCAGAAATACCCCAGAAGAGAGGATTCTGATGATTGCTTTCCCCCCCCCCAGCAGAACTATTCTAAACGGCTTCAACCAGAGCAATAAATAAATAAATAAATAAATAAATAAATAACTCTGAATTTCTCACAAGGTCATAACCTATTATTGCAGAATTGGATGCAAAGGAGAGAAAAGCCACCGAAGCTTCTCGCACAAATTTAGAGAATCAACCTGTATTCATTCCAGCAGAGAGAGAGAGAGAGAGAGAGAGAGAGAGAGAGAGAGAGAGGGAGAGAGGGAGGGATGGAGGTGAGGATCAACTGGCAATGCTAACGCCTTGTTTTGTTTGTAGGTGTTGCCAGCTTTTCTTTTTTTTAAAAAAAACATCTTTTTGTTGGGCTTTAGAACAGTTACGCCTTTCATAACACCATCCTTATGTATCGTTCTGAACGGGGGTGGCGCAGTGCTTAGAATGCAGCATTGCAAGCTGACTCTGCCCACTGCCAGCAGTTTGATCCTGACGGGCTCAAGGTTGACTTGGCCTTCCGTCCTTCCGAGGTCGGTAAAATGAGGACCCAGATTGTTGGGGGCAACAGGCTGACTCTGCAAACCGCTTAGAGGGGGCTGCAAAGCACTGTGGAGCAGTATGTAAGTCCAAGTGCTATTGCTATCCTTCCTCCCTCCCTCTCTTCCTCGTTCCTTCCTTCCTTCTCCCTTCCTCCCTTGGTGGCACAGTGGTTGGAATGCAATAACTGCAGGCTGACTCTGCCCACAGTCAGGAGTTTGATCCTGACCAGCTCAAGGTTGACTCAGCCTTTCATCCTTCCGAGTTCAGTAAAATGAGGACCCAGATTGTTGGGGGCAAATATGCTGACTCTGTAAACCGCTTAGAGAGGGCTGTAAAAAAGCACTGTGAAGCAGTATATGAGTCCAAGTGCTATTGCTATCCTCCCTCCCTCCCTCCCTTCCTTCCTTCTTTCCTCCCTCCCTCTCCCCCTTCCTTCCTTCCTTCCTTCCTTCCTTCCTTCCTTCCTTCCTTCCTTCCTTCCTTCCTTCCTTCCTTCCTTCCTTCTTTCCTTCCTTCCTTCCTTCCTTCCTTCCTTCCTTCCTTCCTTCCTTCCTTCCTTCCTTCCTTCCTTCCTTCCTTCCTTCCTTCCTTCCTTGGTGGCACAGTGGTTGGAATGCAATACTGCAGGCTGACTCTGCCCACAGTCAGGAGTTTGATCCTGACCGGCTCAAGGTTGACTCAGCCTTTCATCCTTCTGAGGTGGTTAAAATGAGGACCCAGATTGTTGGGGGCAACAGGCTGACTCTGTAAACCACTTAGAGAGGGCTGTAAAAAATCACTGTGAAGCGGTATATAAGTCTAAGTGCTGTTGCTATCATTCTCTGATGCAAGTCAGCCCTATCAGTGGCCTTCATTAACCAGCCATGTAGATCTCCTAAACTTCCACTTTCTTTTTTCAGAACTGTAAACAAATGGTGGAAATGCTTTTTCCCCCCTCCGTTTTTCCCTCTTTTGGTTGTTTTTTTGGGGGGTGGGGGTGGGGAAATCAATGATCCCCACCCACTGGGTGACTTATACAATTAATGTAATTTTGGTGGTGGAAGAGACCACAGCCATCGCCTGCTTGTGTTATTGAGTATACCAGTATATAATGGGACATTTTGATTTGAAGAACATCAACAACGTCAACATCAAGAACTGAAGAAGCTTCTTGGATGAGAAGTGAAATGTTTTCAAGGAAAAAAAACCAAGAAAGTCCAGTTGTTTTTTGGGGAAATAAAACCTTCTTTATGTCAACGTCAAGATGTTACTTAGCTTTAGCCAAGTTAGCGCTGTCTTCATTTATTGCCTCTTTGACCATTCTGTGTGTACCATTTTTCTTGAGGGCACTTTGTCGAAAAAAGGACTTTTATGTCAATATCTAGCAAAATACTTTGGAATAAGCTGAATCTGATTCGCTGGCATTTGGTAGCCCGGGACCAAATTTAATCAGGATAAAAGAACGAACGAACATGAGGACAGTCAGGAAAAAAAAAGTGGAAAAATCCCCAAAGCTCATTTTCCAAATCCTATGGAGATGTTTATTATCAAGTAGAATAATCAGTTGATCAAGTAGACGATATGAAGCAGAACTATAATGTTAAACTAGGTAGATATTTTTTAAAAACAACAACAACAACAACAACAACAACAACAACAACAACAACAACAATAACAATAACAATAATAATAATAATAATAATAATAATAATAATAATAATAATAATAATAATAATAATAATAATAATAGATGTTCTCTTCTGGGTACCAGTTCAGAAATGTGCTATTTGATAACCGTTCTGTCCACTTTCTTATCTACTTTAATGGGCCATATTTTATGACTGGATGCCACTCAGAATTCTTCAGCATTAGTATTATAAATACGGCAAATAAATTAATACGTTCTTCCGTTGGGTTTCTGCTGGCTTTTAAGAATAAAATCCATAAAAATTGTGTACGATGTTAATGGAAATTGTGCAAGGCTTTGACTGATTAAATCCCAACTGTGTTTCGTCCACTCTTCAGTATACCGAGCTTCTTCAGCGCACATTTTCCCAGCATAAAGTTATTTTCTTAAACAAACAAACCCTGTCACTGTTTGCATATAACTTTTTTTTCCCAGAGACTTCTGTTGCAGCAGATGTTTGAAAGAGATTAATGCTAGGCAGGAACTCTGAAAAAAAAATCTAGAATTCTCCAAGCACCACAGAGAGCGAATCTCTATTTTCAGCACAATACTTGCATATATAAAACACATCTATATCAATCTATCTCTGTCTCAATTTCTATCTCTCTTTATTTTTTTCTCTCTCTCCTTCTCATCTATCTTTCTATCTCTATGTATCTATTCATCCATCTCTCTGTCTCATTATCTTTCTTTCTTTCTTTCTTTCTTTCTTTCTTTCTTTCTTTCTTTCTTTCTTTCTTTCTTTCTTTCTTTCTTTCTTTCTTTCTTCTTCCTTCCTTCCTTCCTTCCTTCCTTCCTTCCTTCCTTCCTTCCTTCCTTTCTTTCTTTCTTTCTTTCTTTCTTTCTTTCTTTCTTTCTTTCTCTATCATCTCTTTCTTTCTTTCTTTTTCTTTCTTTCTTTCTTTCTTTCTTTCTTTCTTTCTTTCTTTCTTTCTTTCTTTCTTTCTTTCTTTCTTTCTTTCTTTCTTTCTTTCTCTATCATCTCTTTCTATCTATCTACCTATCTACCTATCTCCTATAATCTATCTATCCATCTATCTTCTATCATCTATCTATCTATCTATCTATCTATCTATCTATCTATCTATCTATCTATCTATCTATCTATCTATCTATCAATCAATCATCTATCTAACATACATATATACATACGTAACATATAATATAATGTGTATATAATACTTCTTGTGGACCATGTTTGTGTATTTTATGCCTTAATCCATATGATAATGTTATTATGTCTTGAGAATGTCAATGTTATTATATTACTATTATTATTACTATGTCTCTTAATGTCAATAGAGATATACTCTCTGGTGCTGGAGTAAAAATCATCATACTTCTGCCTTCACATCTTTTATAATTAAAATGGTACAATGTAACAACTGATGTCAAATAACAGTTCTGGAATTTTCTTGCCTGCTGAATGTCAGACCTTCTTTTTACCAGAAGATTGCCAGTCACCATAAATTAAGTTTGGACAACCATTTGTCTGAAATGGTATAGGGTTTCCTGCTTGAGCAGGGGGTTGGACTAGATGACCTCCACGGTCCCTTCCAAGTCTGTTATTCTATAAGTTTGCACTGATAACAGAGAACTTCATTATCCTTTGAATGTTTTTTTTTAATTACCGTAGTTACCCAATCAAAAGGCAAGGAGAGGAGTGAAATGATTCTCATTTAAACATTTGGAGAAAAGCTTTTAACTCTCTTGCCTTGACCCTAATTTTTGAGGTACGCAGTTATAACATGCCACTTTGCAAATAAATAAAGGCCCATTTCTTAACTTGAGTGCATCAAGGTAACTTTTTTCCCCTTCTGTATTCCCCCTTACTTTTTTTTTGTAACTAGGAACATATTCCAGAGTTAAGTTGTTTCTTCAGCCTTTCAATAGCAATTAATTTTTAACTTTTTAAAAAAGGCATTTCCAGTCTTAAGTATGTCCTCCCAGCAGACCCCAGCTTGGAAAAGTAGCAGTGCAGCAGTTGATAAAACCTAAACTACTGGAGAGGTTATGCAGCCCAGAGGCAAAATATTAAGCCAGATCTTCTACAGCAGGTTAATTTTGTTCTCAATCAGCAGGAATTTCCAATGGCACAATATCCATTTTGATGTCCTGGATAGAGCTGTGCGCTTGAGGTTCATCTGGAAAGCTCTGGCTATTTTTCCTGCGAAGATCTGCAGGAAGAACAATTTAAAAATAATTTTCAATTCCTGATTCTTTTTTCTTTCTTTCTTTCTTTTTCCCTTCCAAAGCATCCTGCATTAAAAGTAGACCCAGGACCTTTTTGCCTTTCAAGCTGTTCATATATTAGCAAATGAAGAAGTCAACGTGTGTGGGGACAAAGTTGGCAAGAAATACCTAGCAGAGCCATGGGCACAGGTGAGAATGTCTGTTTGGTAGTTCTACTTGCACGATATTATTATTATTATTATTATTATTATTATTATTATTATTATTATTATTATTATTATTATTATTATTATTATTATTATTATTATTATTATTATTATTTGTCCCAAAGGTGCTTTTTCAAAAGGCAACTGGGCTTTGTTTTTCCTTGAAGACGTTTCACTTCTCATCCAGGAAGCTTCTTCGGTTCTGACTGAACGGTGGAGAATGGAAGGATTTATTTTCCTCATAATCATCATAAGGCTCCTGACCTTCGCTCCTTCTGACGTGATCTAAAAACCTATTTGTTTGAACAAGCCGGCCTGGTCTGATGGGTTTGGGTTTTAATTATTGTTTCAATATAATTTATTTTTACATTTGGGCACTAAGGTTTAATTTGTTTTAATTTTGTATTTTGGTTATTTTGGTATTTATGGCCCTGTTCACCGCCCTGAGTCCTTCGGGAGAAGGGCGGTATACAAATTAAATTAAATAAATAAATAAAATAAATCTAGTTTTTAGGACTCCCTCTGAGAGGCGTTGAGGCCACTTGGACAGATAGACAGATAAACCTCCAAGTGGCCTCAACGCCTCTCAGAGGGAGTGCTAACGAGCGGATGACAGCAAGGAATATAAATCTTTCCATTCTCCAGCATTCAGTACGAACTGAAGAAGCTTCTTGGATGAGAAGCGAAACGTCTTCTTAAAAAAGCGCCTTTGGGACAACCGTGATCTGGATGACACAGAATCTCCGCAGACAATAAAATTCGGGGTGTCTTACAACAAAATTGCGTTGGGTCACTTGGAGATCAGGATGGGAGGTTAATATTTTTCTTTGTCTCTCCCAGAATGTGGGATATACGGCAGGTTGATTTTTTTTTAATTCCATTTATATCCCGCCCTTCTCCGAAGACTCAGGGCGGCTTACAAGCTTAGCAGTAGCCTTCATTCTATGTATATGCTTATTAGGGCTTTCACACAGAAGGATTTGATTTGATATCCTTCCCATCCAATTTTTTTTTTAACGTCCTGCCTAGCTCAAATTCATCCTTTTACCCCCAAGGAATACCTGTGTGATGCTGCTGCAACAAAACCAATATTGAGTTGTACAGAAGCTGAACAGAAAACTAGATTTTGGCACAAGCATTCAGGGCCGTGGAGGCCTCTAGTCAGAAACGCAGGAGAGAGGTGAAGTTTTCAAGTGCCCCCCCCCCTCCCAATTCCTTGCCGTGCTAAATTCATTATTCTCGCCAAACCTATCAGTGTCCTTGGGAATTTGTTTCCATAGGAACCTTTGCCCTTTATTGGGTTAGGTCTCAACAGACATTGTATATATTAGATTTTTATTTTTATTTTTTTGCTTTGTGGCTGTGCTGTGGTACACTTTTTCCCATAGACGAACGAGAACAGGGAGAAAAACACAATCCGAGATAATTGCACGGCAAGAATGGAAGAGATTTCTTTGGTTTGCCCATTGACCCGTCTAGCAATCCTGTTGATCAGAATGTGCTTCTTTTCCATCAGCAGCTGATGGCTTGGGGAACATAGCTATAGACACAACACAATTTAACATGTCAGTCACTGATCCGTCAGCCTGGGCAACCGCAATGAATAACCTCGGAATGGTGCCGGTGGGATTAACTGGACAACAGCTTGTGACAGGTAAGGCTTTTGCGAAGATTTGTTGCACAGTTTTATGGATCTTTGGGAGAGTCCTCAGATAAATGTCGAAGCTTTCTGAAGTTGTGTGCTGAGTGTCAGTGTCTTTAGTATACATTCAGGGATGTATAAGATAGATAGATAGATAGATAGATAGATAGATAGATAGATAGATAGATAGATATAGATATAGATATAGATATAGATATAGATATAGATATAGATATAGATATAGATATAGATATAGATATAGATATAGATATAGATATAGATATAGATATAGATATAGATGTGTGTGTATGCATACAGCCACACATACAAACACACACACAAAGATATCCTTTTATTAAAACTGTGCACTCTGCTTTATTAGTGCTATGCACAATCCATTAATCTCTTGGCATTAACGGGCATCTAATCTATAGAGTATCTTTTTGTGAAAAAGAGAGAAAATTCCCTGAGGAAAGTGTAGGTGTGTGTGTGTGTGTTTTTAAAGCCACTAAATGATTTTTAAAACCCAGTGCTTGGCTGGCTGAATCTGAAAGGAAAGTTTCATAAGAAATATTTACTGGGTTGGTTTGTGTTTTTTTTTTGCTTTTAAAAAAAGCTATTTTTAACCAAAGCATTTGTTAACATTCATGCCAAGGTGTAGCAATAGGAAATTAGCTAAAACCTTCTACTGTAGTAAGGGGGAAAAAGCGGGGGGGGGGGGGGTTGTTAGGCTACCTGAAAGAAATGCTGTTAAAAATAGACCCTTGGAATAAAGGAATCTTAAATAGCTCATTTTGCAACATTATCAGGTCACCGGACTTGAGAATTCTCATCACTTCTGTTTTCCCCTGCGATCTTCAGTCGAGATCAAAATGTTAGGATTTAATTTACATTCCGCTACTGGAATGTGAAGACAGGCTCCAAATATCCAGCCTATAATCTGGAAAGTTGCAAGGATTTGGTGGCATTCTCTTTACAGTCTGACTGAAAACAAGCTTAATCTTGCCTTCATAGAAATTCTGTGCTGGTGTTTATTTATATTTACGTCCTGCCTTTCATTCAAGGCAGCGTGCAGGAGTTTTTTTCCTCTCCTGTTTTTCACAGAAACAATAACTGTGAGAGGTTGGTTGGGCCGAGAATGCATGAATGGCATCCAAAGAGCTACCATGGTTAAGAAAGATCTAGAAGAGGGGTAGGCAACCTTGACACTTTTATGACTCGTGGACTTCAACTCCCAGAATTCCTGAGCCAGCTGGCTCAGGAATTCTGGGAGTTGAAGTCCACGAGTCATAAAAGAGCCAAGGATGCCTACCCCTGGTCCGCCATCTTGATCACTATAGGTAGCCCTTGACTTACCCCAGTTCACTTGGTGAGCATTCAAAGTTACAACAGCAATGAAAAAAAGTAACCCATGACCATTTTTCACACTTACGACCGTTGCAGCGGTCATGTGATCAAAATTCCGACGCTCGGCAATTGGACTCATATCCAGTGGTGGGATTCAAACATGGGACAACCCGGTACTCTGCATGGATGCCACTTCCGGAAGACCATTCTGAGCCTGCTGGGCCACCAAAAAATTGGCTACCGGTTCTGCCGAATTGGTGCGAACCGGCTGAATCCCACCACTGCTCATATTTATGATGCTTGCCGCGTCCTGGAGAGCAGCTCAGCTAATTTAACAACCGCAGTGACCCACTTAACCACCGTGGCAAGGAAAGTCATAAAATGGGGCCAAATGCGCTTAGCACACGTCTCGCTTAGCGACAGAAATGTTGGGCTCCTTTCTCGTTGTAAGCCGAGGACCACCTGTACTTTATCAGCTCAGGAGGGAAGTCTATGTGAGGGGGTGGGGGGAATGAGAAAGAAAAATCTGAATGTACAATCTGTAAATCTGTCCAGGCTGAAACAGGAAGCAGGTTCCTTATATCCCTCAGCCAATTCTTATCAATTAATCCCTATAATTCACTGGTCCTTCTGGATAGGCTTCTAATTATCTAATTGCCTTGCCAAATCCTCAAAGATTTATTGATCCCCCCCTCACACCCCCCCCCGATGATGTCCCCCTATTTCACTTGTGAGGTTTCCTGAGGTTTTCTGCGGCTTCGGAATCCATTAAGGAGAAAAGCCGGCAGCACAATTGCTCTTCTTCTTTGGATTTTAGGAACTCTCCCGAGTGCATTGCCTGTTACAACACAACAGAAACGGAGAGCAGGCACGGGGGTGTGTGTGTCTCTGTGTGTGTGTCACAGCAAACCTAGGGAACTGGGCAAAGAATAAACACAACGGGCGGCCCGTTGTGTGTAGGCTGATCATTTCATTTATGGCAGAAGAACGGAGTACCAAGCGGTGTGTCTTTTGTTAAAACGGGGGAACCAGACAAAGGAATGTTTTTAGGGAAGATCAAGGTTTGATTGTGCACGCGCGCGCGCGCACGCATGCGAGAGAGAGAGAGAGAGAGAGAGAGAGAGAGAGAGAGAGAGAAAGAGAGAGAGAGAGAGAGAGAGAGAAATCTGCTTAAATGCAGGTAGTCCTCAATTTACAAAAGCTTGTTTAGTGGCCGTTCAAAGTTACAGCGGCCTGTATACTACCTTCTTATTTCTTTTTCTTTCTTTTTTTCCTTTTCTTAAGATATGAGAAATGTAAAAGCATTGGGACAGCCTGTATGAGGAAAAAGACTTAAATACTTGAGTGCAATGGAAATCTTAACCAGTGAGAATTTTTTGAATATTGCGGGGGAAAGCAAATTTAAATAAGAATTTTAAACAGGATCTATGATGAGGCAACCAGGATGATCAGTTAGAGAAGAAGTTTTATATCAGCGTGGTTATTATTTGCAGGAATATTGGGAAAAACATTAAAAATGTCTCTATTTAATTGCTATTTATCCAAATAATAAGAATTGTGTTAATTCAAGGATGGCAAAAGAGAACATTTTTCGAAGAAGAGAACATCAAGCAAAGCCATTATGTGGACTATAGAATTATAGAAATTAATTGTTATTGATTGTTTTTTTTAAATGTAAACCCAGATAACATGATGATTATGTAAAAAAAATAATGAAACATATTTTTTAAAAAACAAAAAAACAAAACAAAGTTACAGCGGCCCTGAAAACAAGCGACTTAGGACCATTTTCCAGAGTTAGGGCCTTTGCAGCATCCCCATGATCACGTGATCAGAATTCAGGCTGGTGTGTACTGACGTCATGTGATTCCCCCTTTGTGACCTTCCATCAAGCAAAGTCAAATTCGGTCGTAGGTCGAGGACCCGCCTGTAATGCAGCGCCCTTATTTAATGAATGTTTTTTTTTAAAAAAAGCTTTTGAAAATCACAAGCCACCTTTATAGGCAAGATATTGCTGCCCCAGGTTGTGTGCTGGACTGAAGGCCATCGAGGGTCGCTGCAGTTGGAACAGCGTCTTCGTGTGGAGACGCAAAAGTGTTAACCCCTTAACTCTGAACTCTGTTTCTAACTCGACTTGCCCTTGAAAACCAGCAGACCGTTTTTAAGGAAGCTGCAATAATAATATTACGGCTTACTGACACGTGAAAATGGGAAAAAAATTAAAAAAAAATCCACCCAGCCGTACAAATAACTTGGAAAAATGTCCAAAATTCTTCCGCTGTGTTTCTCACGGCAACAGATCCCATCAGTTCCGTGAGGTCGAACAATATGATCCGCTTAAAGCTAGTCCTTGACATACGACCAATTGTTTAGTGGTTGTTTGAAGTTACAACGGGTTTCCCCATTGTTCAAACTACGAATGAACGAGTTTTGAAGTCCACGTGACCACAATTTGCACCCGGGACCCTTGGCCTGAATTTACAACCATTTGCAGCATTCTGTGGTCACGGCACCCAGACTTACGACTTTTATTTTTCTAGCCCCAAACCTCAAGTTTTTGTTTTAAAAAAACCAAAAACCAGCATGCATTTCTGCGGGGAAAAAAACAAAAACTCATTGGGTGCAATGGATTTGTTTAACAACCGCAATGTTGATCTAAGGATGGCATGATTTGCTTAACAACCAATCGCAAATAAGATCATAAAATCAGGCGTGAACATACGTGCGACCCGCTTAATGACTGCCATTCCTAACAACCCGAATTGCAGGCTCGATTACAGTCCCAAATTGTATATTTTTCTCGACTCACAAAAGTCGAGATAATTGTAACAGGTCAAGGAGAAGGTAAAAGAGGAACTGAGAATTTCTCGAGTTGGTTTAATGGCTCAAAACGGATCGACAGCTGCTCTTTTTATTTGAGTTGTAAAACTTTGGTGCAGTTTCTTTTACAACCGTGTGGACTGCTTTATCACACACAAGGATGGTTTCTGGAGAAAAGAAACTTTTTTTGTGTGAAGATTTGGTTGGGCTTATTTTTCTGTTAATACTCCTGGGATGTCGTTTGTATTATTGTTGTTGTTGTTGTTGTTGTTGTTGTTGTTGTTGTTATAGAATAGAATAGAATAGAATAGAATAGAATAGAATAGAATAGAATAGAATAGAATAGAATAGAATAGAATAGAATAGAATTCAGAATTAATAGAATAGAATAGAATAGAATAGAATAGAATAGAATAGAATAGAATAGAATAGAATAGAATAGAATAGAATAGAATAGAATAGAATAGAAATAAATGAGTGGATAGACAGAATAGAGACAGACAGACAGACAGATAGATAGATAAAAAGCAATTAAAATTTAAAAATTTAACACTAATCTTGATGGTTAATCGATGTTCAGCAGAGCTAATCTTTTTAATACAGTTTAAGTGTTTCTGCTGTGTATTTCTTTATGCCTCCTGCTCTAAAATTGGATTTTTGATCTGAGCAAAGGTTACACTTTTAATTTGTAATAATGATAACAACCTTTTTCTGCCAGAGGTGTGTATATATATATATATATAAAGAAAAGGTGTAAATCATAACCAACAACTCAAAATGTGCAAATAAACATTACTGACATTTCCAAAAAAATAAAATAAAATCAGTGTTGATCCCCTTAGGCCACGCCCTTCCTCATTACAGAAATACACATCGCCTGATATGTTTGTATCCACTCAGCATTCAAGTTTATACAGCTTCGCAGTGGACAATATGCATGAAAATGACTTGCCTAATAATTCTGCACACAGTGTAAATTTTCTGAATCAATCAATCAATCAATCAAATCCCATTCTTCACCCTGTGTTGTGTTCCTTATCTCCACAACTCCCACATCTGTTTTCGAAAAGAGACTTGAATATATATTCCAGCGTTCTTAATCAGCAAGTATCTGACATTTTTGGCTATTGTTTTCATTTGTATACATTCTGTTTTGAACAAAAAGAAGCTCTGCGTTTTTGTTTTTTTGTTCCCCCCCACTTTGATTGTCATCTGTTGACAATTGACAAGGCTTTGTTTCATTTCTCTTGGGATATGGATTGACTGTATAGAACTGATTAAAGCAGATTATCTTGGAATTCTTTTGGACTGCCATTATAAGTAGAAGGGCTAAAAAAAAATTGCTGAGGTTTCCACTTCACCCAAGTTGTTTTTTTGATAAACTTTCAGAAAAGGCACGCTTAAACGTTGGAGCCTAAACTTAATTCCACTCTGTAAACAACGGAAAATGTTTACTTTTATATCAAAATTAGCGATTAAAATTATCGAAGCTCTGATTATATTATAGAGCCAGTTCAATACACTATAAATAGCTTTTAAAAAAACTCAAACTTTCTTTCCAGATCAGCTTGTTCCGTGTCACAAGGACATATTGTTTAAGAAAAATGTATTTTTTTTCCTTAATATCTGTATTCGCTATTTCTTCATGTTCCCCCAAAGGGGATGGGGAATTTGGATTTTGTGCGGTTGTCACAGAATTTCAGACGAGAATACCCTGATCTTGAGAATTTGGGGCAGTGTTGCAGAATTTGACAATTTTGCAAGATTCTTTCAATCGATAAACAGGCTTCTGGCATAGCGAGGACTACAGATAGTCAATAAACTTACAACAGCTCATTTAGTGACCGTTCAAAGTTAGAACGGCACTGAAAAAAGTGCTGTTTAGTGACCGTTTTATATACTTAACAACTGCTGCAGCATCCCCATAATCACGTAATCAAAATTCAGAGGCTTGGCAACTGGCATGTACTTATGACAGTTTCAGTGCCCAGGGGTCAGGTGATCCACTTTTGCGACCTTATGAGAAGCAAAGCCAATGGGGGAGCCAGTTTCACTTAACAACCAGATTACTAACTTATCACTTACTAACTGATTCACTTAGCAACTGTGGCAATAAAAGTCGTAAAACAGGGCAGAACTCACTTAGCTAATGTCTCACTTACCAACAGAAATTTTGGGCTCAATGGAGGACTACCTGCGTCAAAGGACCTGTGCTATGCTTTTTGTTGTTATCAGAAAAGGTGTGTAGATCCTTCTGTTTATATTTTAGGAAACAAATCTTGCATTTAATCTATCATCAAGTCAGCAGCCATTTTATTTTCACATGTTCTTCCTCGTTTATCATTTTAAGGGAATATTGGAATTCCCGTGAGTGGAAATTGAGCTGCAAATGTAGATTTTATAATAGTAATAACATGAGAGAGGATTTGCTAATTGCTGAATTGCTAACACATTGGGGAGACGTCCCATTGTTTACGAGTGGAATTCATGAAATACCATCGTGATTTTCAGAGTTCAATTGTCTCTGCACTTTGAGGAGAAGATTGCTTGCTGTCATTTTTCCAATCTATTTTTAAAGAATTTCATGTGATGAAGCATTCCACGCCTCTTTACATAGTCACTTTTGTTCACGCTTTCTAATCTTTGGAGCAAAGTTAGTGGTTGATTGTCATCCTTTTGGAAATGACTCGCCCTTCTGCATTCGGTTTGTCCCCACCTCGTGAAATGTTGCAAGTCCTTGAATAAAAACGTAGACTTGCATTCAAGATTTAGCCGCATGTGGCCATAATTAAAACGAGAAACAGAAATTGAATTGTACCATTAAACCTTTGAAATGCAAATGGAGAGCCAACAAAATCTGTAGATAGAGCGGTATTCATTCTCTCTCAGCCCACCGCCTTTTCCTTACAGAAAAAGAAGTAAAATAGGTTTATTTATTTATTTATTTTTTAAAAAAATACTTTTGTTTGAGAGTAAGAATCCTTAGTGTAAAGGATGGGATGCCAGCCGGAGTACGTGTTCAGCTCTTTATTGTGTGTGGGGGGGTGCGTACTGGAGAACAAGGACTACCTGGCCTCCTTATATACCTGGCCAGGTAGGCGGCTAGCCAATGGGGTTGGCCCTAGGTTTCCCGCCAAAACTGGGTTTCCCGCCAAAACCGTCCAGGCCAACGCCCCCTAGTGGCCGCTGCTATGCAGATGCCTGCACCTGGATACATAACACTTAGCATCTAAATTTTGCACAGAAATCAGGAGCAACTTTATTTCATTTTGGTGAAGTAGAGAGTCCCGCCTCTTGTTTATGTGTGTTCAATACTTCAAGGTAGGTTAATTCAAGAAAAGACTTTGCAAAGATTTCAGGAATGGTAGTTTGCTGTATTAGTCCCACAGGTGCTTTCCCAAAAGGCAACTGGATTATTATTTTTTTCCTTTGAAAACATTTTGCTTCTCCTCCAAGAGGCTTCTTCCGATGTTCTGAACTGAAGAAGCCTTTTGGATGAGAAGCGAAATGTTTTCAAGGAGAAAAAACCCAAGAAAATCCAGTTTGCCTTTTGGAAAAGCAGAACTGAAGAAGCCTCTTGGATGAGAAGTGAAATGTTTTCAAAGGAAAAAAAAACCCTGAGAAAGTCCAGTTTGCTTTTTTGGAAAAAACAAGACCTTTTGGGACAACTATGAGAAACTCCATTCACATTTGTTGTATTGGGGCATTGTGACAGAATTGTGAAAACTCAGCCAGTCCACAAGCAGCGCGGTGAAGAGCAGAGGCATCCCTTTGTAGACCAAACCCATCCTAATTCTGGCTTCAGGTGAGACAGCTCTGCATTTGGGGATGGAGGTGCCATCTCGGACTGTTGGAATACCTGGAGGGAATTTTTGGAAAGTGGCAACATCCCTTCTTCCTTTCTCCACACTGTTGGTCTGTCATGTCTGGAAAATTTCTCCAGTCTTAGGAGACAAATGAAGTGAAGGCCACTGAAAATAACCTTCTGCTACACCAGGGGTCTTCAAACTTGGCCCTTTTATGACTTGTGGACTTCAACTCCCAGAATTCCTCAGCCAGGCACGCGTGCCTGGCTGAGGAACTCTGGGAGTTGAAGTCCACAAGTCATAAAAGGATCTTAGTTCCTTCACGCTGGCTGAGGAATTCTGGGAGTTGAAGTCCACAAGTCATAAAAGGATCTTAGTTCCCTCAGGCTGGCTGAGGAACTCTGGGAGTTGAAGTCCACAAGTCATAAAAGGATCTTAGTTCCCTCACGCTGGCTGAGGAATTCTGGGAGTTGAAGTCCACAAGTCATAAAAGGATCTTAGTTCCCTCACACTGGCTGAGGAATTCTGGGAGTTGAAGTCCACAAGTCATAAAAGGATCTTAGTTCCCTCACGCTGGCTGAGGAATTCTGGGAGTTGAAGTCCACAAGTCATAAAAGGATCTTAGTTCCCTCACGCTGGCTGAGGAATTCTGGGAGTTGAAGTCCACAAGTCATAAAAGGATCTTAGTTCCCTCACGCTGGTTGAGGAATTCTGGGAGTTGAAGTCCACAAGTCATAAAAGGGCCACGTTTGAAGGCCCCTGCGCTACACCATAATGGTTACTACCATGAGATCATGGATACCAAGCAGATGTTTTTTGGTGAATGACCTTATATTACGAGGGAGAGCCCTCCCCAGAATCCAGATCAGCTCCAGTGATCCTTTTTCTTCTAGAAGCTCCTCCATGGGGCCCGTTCGATTTAATTTAAGGAGAAGGGAGCCCAAATATGCTTTTAAGTTGTTGTTCTTAAGTTTGCTAACCGTTGTATTATGATATTCTGGACTTTTAAACGTTTATAGGTTTTGCGGTTATTTTTGCGCAGTGCCCAGAGTATATTGATTGCGGTGATTTAGAAGTTGAGAGAAAGGAAGAAAAAAGAAAGGGGAGAGAGAGAGGAAGAGAGGGAGGGGGAAGGAAGGAAGGAAGGAAGAATCAACATGGAAGGAAAAAGAGAAGGGAAGGGAGGGAGGGAGGAAGGAAGGAAGAAGGAAGGAAGGAAGGAAGTATAGAGGAAGGAAGGAAGGAAGGTGAAAGGAGGGAGGGAGGGAAGAAGAAAGGAAGGAAGGAAGGAAAGAAGGGAAGAAGGAAGAAAGGAAGGAAGGAAGGAAGGAAGGAAGGAAGGAAGGAAGGAAGGAAGGGAAGGGAAGGAAGAAAAGTTTTATGATGGTTACAGAGTCCCATGGTCACGTGATCATCATTTGCAGCCTTCCAAGCCATTCTTCAAAAAGCAAATTCAATGGGGGAAGCCTGATTTTCTTAAGGACCTCATTTTCCACTTAAGAGCTGCAGTGATTTGCTTAACAACTGTGGCAAAAAAAGCTTTTCGTAAAATGGGTCACAATTCACTTAACAACCCCCTTGCTTAGTGACAGACCTCCCCCCCCCCAATTGGGATTGTAAACTGGGGATTACCTGTAATCCTTAGTCCTTCTTTTAATGGAGTTGATCGGAGCGGGGGAAGACGTAGGTTTACCTTTTCATAGGGAAGCCTGGCCTGTTGGAGGATTTGGTTAATGAAATAAATGGAATCGTCACCAAATTTAACCAATGTTTGTCCCCCCCCCCCAGCCTTCCTTTATAGGTCGGAAAACTTTCGGAAAACTTTCCATAAGAAAAAGTCAAGAAAGATCAAAACAGTTTTTCACAGAACTATACATTCTGTGTTGTTGTTGTTTCATGGGGCTTGTGGATGTTTATTTTATTTTTTGGTTTTTATTTTGCTGCTATAAAGCAGCGTTTTATTTACATTTCTTATTTTTTTCAAACACATCCAGCCCATGGAAACCCCTTGTTGCTCAGAAGTGTAATTAAGTGCAGTCAAATAAATCATTTTATAGCACTTTCCAGATAAAATTAGATTAGATAACCTTTATTGTCATTTTTTTCCTGTGGGCACAATGGCACATATTTAAAAAAAAATGAAATTTAGTTGCTTGCTCTCAAAGTGTATCCATACATAACACACATTAAACATACTACTATAGACCTACACCCTTACATATAAGTAACATATAAATATAAATATTAATCACTGGTATAAGTATTAATCACTGGTATAAATATTAATCACTGGAATGCTGGGATAATTGTGGAAATACAATGTAGTTTTGTCAATAGCCTGGAGATATTTTTTTTCTTTTTTCTTTTGAAGCTCATAGCTCAAAATTACCTTTACGACTTAATTGGGTGCAATCGTTTATTTTTTTTAAAACGATGTCATGAAAGGAGTGAGCAGAGTTCTTAACTGCCTGTAAAATTAGTACATTATTGAAATCGCTAGGAAAGTGAGTCATGTATAAAGCTTCAGAATCACTAATAATACGAAGTAATAACAGCCTTTTGGATTTAGAGATATAATCCCGTGTAAATCTGGAGCACTAAGAAGACAAATGCGAAGGCTGTCAAAAAAATGAAAGAACAGAGGAACTTTCTACCAAAATAAAGGTTGCGAAATTAAAACGTAGCCAGCGTATAAGCAGCTCATCGGAACTTAACTCTCACCGACAAAGGATTAGATGTATTTTCAACTCACAATCTCAGCTGTGCTCCTTAAAATATGCGGTTTGGTTATAAAGGAAAAGATTTTTCTGTCTAGGAGGAATGAAACAATAAAACCCTTTTCCTTTAGAACGTCAAAAGGACGGCATTTTAAGGAGGAATGAAATAATAATAACCTTCTACCGTACCATTTATTTTAAATTCCATCGAAGGTCCCCCCAAAATGTATTGTGAACAAGTAATTGCTCTCTTTTGGAGAGATTTATCCGTGTTTTTTTTTTGGTACCTGTGCAAAAAAAGGGTGATTTTTTAATAAAAAAAAAAGGTCTAGGAAGAATGTATTGTATACACAGTATGTAGTTAGGGCAGGGCTGTCAAACTCAATTTCATTGAGGGCTGCATCAGCATTGCGGTTGCCCTCAGGGGGCTGGGTGGGTATGGCCTGGGTGGGCGTGGCCTACTGGGTGGGCGTGGCCAGCTCTACATCGTTGGCATCAAGGGTGCCTATGGGGGCCTGGGCAGGAGTGGGACAGATCTGAGGGTCTCTGGCAGAAGGAGGGTCTCTGGGCCAGGGCCAAGGCAGTGGGGGCCATTCCCTCACTGTTTCCAGGATGGCTTCACGGGCCGCATGAAACCACTTCACGGGCCGGATCCGGCCCCCGGGCCTTGTGTTTGACATGTCTGAGTTAGGGCAAGTGGGTTAAGATGGAGAAATAGAAATTTTTGAGACATCCTCCTTTATCGGTATTAAGGAAGCCTCTTTTTGGTTCATCCGTTTTTCAGTGCTCTCAGCAGTCACAACGTGATATACACAATGCAATGCAGTGAGACATCTGCGGATGTGTACAGCGGGGAAACAAAACAACCGCTTCACAAACACGGGGCACGACACAGGAGAGCAAAGCCATCAGGGTAGGATTCAGCCACCCATCTGCATTTTAAAAAAAGATAAAGGCCACTCTTTGGAAGACGGCAAATTCCACATTTGGGACAGAGAGGACCGCTGGTTTGAAAAAGGGTTTAAGAGGCTATCTGGGTCCAAATTGAACGGCCCTCTCTCAACAGAGTGGGGGGGGATACAACACCACCCATGTCCCACACCCATTTGCACCACTCAGGTGACCCCGAGGACAAAGGTCAACCTCCAGGTGGCCTCAACGACTCTCAGAAAGAATACTAATGACCAGATGACTGCAAGGAATATCAATCCTTCCATCCTCCACCCTTCAGTCAGAAATGAAGAAGCTCCTTGGATAGGAAATGAAACATTTTCAAGGGAAAAAAAAAAACCCAAGAAAGTCCAGTTGCCTTTTGGGAAAGTATCCTCACTTTGCATGTGAATTTAAGAAACTTAATGCTTTAGGCATGGAGTTGACCCTGCCTAGCCTGCTAATCCTGGACAGGGACATTGTAAAAAATGTCTTCCCAGTCTCCAACCATCTGGCTGCTTTTCTTGAATTATGTCCATCTCTAGCTGGCCATTGGTAATGGAAGAACGATCTGTTGATCTGCTGTACTCATTTTGTAGGGTAAGATATTCCAGCCTGAAGGTCCCAAATTTGCTTTTTCAGGAAGCAATTGGACTTCCTTTGTTTTTCCTTGAAGACATTTCGCTTCTCATTCAAGAAGCTTCTTCAGTTCTGACTGGATGGTGGAGGACGGAAGGATTAATATTCCTTGCAGGCATCTGGTTGTTTGCACTCCCTCTGAGAGTCGTTGAGGCCACTTGGAGGTTGATCTGTCCAAGTGGCCTCAATGACTCTCAGAAAGAGTGCAAATGACCAGATGACTGCAAGGGATATAAATCCATTCTCCACCATTCTGTCAGAACTGAAGAAGCTTCTTGGATGAGAAGCGAAACGTCTTCAAGGAAAAACAAAGAAAAGTCCAGTGGGCCTCTTGAGAAAGCATCTTTGGGACAACCATGACCTGGATGATGGAGAATCTCCGTAGAGAAGCCATCCTGAAAACATTCAACCCATCTTCATCTTTAGAAAGCTAGTTATCTTATCTTGTCTTGTCTTGTCTTGTCTTGTCTTGTCTTGTCTTGTCTTGTCTCGTCTCGTCTCGTCTCGTCTTGCTTTGCCTTGCCTTGCCTGGCCTTTTCTTTCTTTCTTTCTTTCTTTCTTTCTTTCTTTCTTTCTTTCTTTCTTTCTTTCTTTCTTTCTTTCTTTCTTCTCTCTCTCTCTCTCTCTCTCTCTCTCTCTCTCTCTCTCTCTCTCTCTCTCTCTCTCTCTCTCTCTCTCTCTCTCTCTCTCTCTCTTTCTTGGCATTTTGTTCCAGCTGGTGGTAGAATTGTGGCTGAGCAATCTTACCCATAGAAAAAAGAAAAGAATTCAAAATTACTGACAGAGAAAAGATCAGAATAAGAGACTGTGAGACTTGTGATTAAAGCGAACGGCATCAATATTTTCTCAGGCTGAATTCTGCCTGGAGCTAATGTGAGCTTTGCAGTAAAGTTTGACAAAATATATGAATCAAATAAACGTATCCACGATAGGCATCAAAGCTGCTCTACGCAATGGATGAGCCGAGATGCACAGCAGGTTTTTAGACAAACATCAAAGCCCTATCTATGTACATCTGTGAACAGTACAAAATACACTTAATCTCAGCTCAGGATTTGCTAAAATTAGAGATTTTTCTGTTTCACTGAGGGTCAGACAACAGAGGCGAAGTGCTGGCACAGATGTGTCCAAATTAGGCTAGTTGGAATGGATATCTGTGACTTTAGATCTGTACTTAGAAACTATCCCAGCGAAATCAATAGGATAAAAGGAAAAAATAAGCGTGCTCAATATGTTTTTGAGCCATTTATTTATTTATTTGGCTTGATTCGCCAGCTGCTTTTTGGTTAGGAAAGAACACAGCGAAAAGAACATTATGAAAAATAGATTGGTTGCATTGATAGAAAGGACCCAGATGTAAACCAAACCTTTGCCAAGGCACTAATTCTTTGAAGTTGCTTTCTGCAATGAAGGGGATCGTGTTTTTGCATGAATGATGAGGTTTAATGCCCAGAAGTAAGTATTATAAACTTTTAAAAAATCGGTACTAGAGAAGATAGCCCCTATCCAATGAAATCTCTTCAGCTACAGAGGGTGTGCAGGACTTAAGGAGTAGCCTTGAAAGATCACAGGAAGCAATAAAGGAGAATATTTGTTGCACAGGGTTGAAACGAGGGGTCCTTGGTGCTCTCTCAGCTTGGTTGTTTTCTTGCAGACGTTTCATTAACCAAACTAGGTAATATCATCAGTGCTAGGAGGCAGTAAGTAGTGGGAGAGGAGGAGGAGGAGGAGGAGGAGGAGGAGGAGGAGGAGGAGGAGGACTGTGCGGTCTTGGTTGTTTTCTTGCAGATGTTTTATGGCCCAGATTAGATAACTTCATCAGTTCTAGGAAAAAGTAGGGTGTACACAGAGGAGGAGGAGGAGGAGGAGGAGATGGAAGAGGAGGGGAAGAGGAGGAGGGGAGGGGGAGGGGGAGTAAGAGGAGGAGGAGGAGGAGGAGGGAGCAACGACCATGGGATCCTTGATTCTCTCTTGGTGGTTTTTCTTGCAGATGTTTCCTGACCCAACTAGGTTACATCATCAGTGCTAGGAGGAATAATTGCTTCCAAAGCAAAGACACATAAAGCCCAGTTTAAAGAAACTTATTTGACTCCACTGATGATGTCACCTAGTTGGGTAATGAGATGTCTGTAAGAAAACAGTCACGCTTGGAGAGCACTAAAGGCCTCACAAAGTTTATTTCTGTCTTACTTTGAATCTTCAATTTCATTTCCTTGCCATCACATGGAAAAGGGACCAAATGGAGAAAATTAAGAACGTGCACCAATTTTTTTTGTGCAGATGGAAGAATTTGTAGTTACCAATACATCAAAGGCCTCTCTATCTACCTTTGTGTCCTTGAAGTAGAAGCTTGAATGCTTGGGCGCAAATGGTGGCAATTTGTTTTTCAAAATATATTGTCTTTTTTGAGCTAGTACATTAGAGAACTGTATCAAGAATTAACTTGGAATATTTTGTGGTTTTCTACAGCTAAGTAGTTTCCGTTATGGCTTGATGACAAGATAAAAGTCTGTTTTTCTTCCCCGTTCTAGCTTAGGTCCAATTCCTAAGCTGCCAAAATGCAAAATCTACATATTATCATTAAATATTGCTGAGTTGATATCCAATAACCATACAACAAATTTGTGGGAACACCCCAGCAACAACACAATTGCCTATGAATAACTGATGGTATCGAATAACATTCGTCTTTCACAAACTGCCTTTCGCAGAATAATGTATGGTGTCTCAAGAAATGAAATAACTTTTTTTTCCAAATTCCATTACCCCCACCTCACAAGAGTTATAATGTTAGCTTCTCATTCTTTTTTTAAAAAAAATGCTATAATTTCCAGTGTCACAAAGCAGACATCTGTTTCATCTTTGTGTAATACTGTGTAATCTCTGTGCTGGAGAGAAAAAGTGAGGGAGTATAATAAAAATTGGCTGTGCTGGTAGGAATTTGATGAAATAAAAAGCAAAGTGAAAAAAAATCTATAAAGTACAGGTCCTTTGGCTCAACACTCCAGTTATAATCAGAATAGAGCTGGGAGGGACCTTGGAGGTCTTCTAGTCCAACCCCCGTGCTGAAGCAGGAGACCCTAAGTGGAATTTTTCTCCTATGGGATTTTCCCATGTATTTTACCAGGAAACACAGATAGGGCAGGCTAGAAAAGTCAGTGTCCTCCTAACCATACCCAACCACTCCGAATTTGTTGGCAATGTCCATTTTGCTCTCCGACTTCATGGTGACCTAACCCTAACTGGAATTTTCTGCCAATGGGATTTTCCCATGTATTTTACCAGAAAACATAGATAGGGCAAGTTAGAAAACTCAGTGCCCTCCTAACCATACCCAAGCACTCCGAGTTTTTTTTAAAAATCCCATTTATATCCCGCCCTTCTCCGAAGATTCAGGGCGGCTTACAATCTAAAGCGCAAATCAATGTGCTTAGCAATAGCCTTCATTCTATGTATATGCCTGCTTATTAGGGCTTTCGCCCCTCCAAGCGGTATTATTACAAAGTCAGCTTAATTGCCCCCAACAATCTGGGTCCTCATTTTACCTACCTCGGAAGGATGGAAGGCTGAGTCAACCTTGAGCCTGGTGGGACTCGAACCTGCACTAATTGCAGGCAGCTGGTGTTACTTAAGGAGGCATTAGCCCACTGCTCCACCAAGGCTCTAGTTTGTTGGCGATGTCCATTTTTCTCTATGAGTTCATGGCAACCTAGCCCTAACCCTAAGTGGAATTTTCCTCCAATGGGATTTTACCATGTATTTTACCAGGAAACATAGATAGGGCAGGCTAGAAAAGTCAGTGCCCTCCTAACCATATCCAAATTTGTTGGTGATGTCCATTTTGCTCTATGAGTTCATGGTGACCTAACCCTTACCCTAAGGCCTAGACCATTTCAGATAGATGGCTGTCCAATCTCTTCTTGAAAACCTCCAGTGACGGAGCACCTAGAACTTCTGGAGGCAGGTTGTTCCACTGGTTCATTGTTCTCACCGTCAGGAACTTTCTCCTTAGTTCTAGGTTGCTTCTCTCCTTGATTAATTTCCATACATTGTTTCTTGTCCTGCCTTGAGGTGCTTTGGAGAATAATTTGACCCCCCTCTTCCTTGTAGCAGCCCCTCAAATAATGGAATGCTACTATCATGTCTCCCCTAGTCCTTCTTTTCTCCAGACTGGCCAAATCCTGCAATCAATCTTCATATGTTTTACTCTCCAGGCCTTTGATCATCTTTGTTGCTCTTCTTTGCACTTTTCTCAAAGTCTCAACATCTTTTTTTGTCATGTGGTGACTAAAACCAGTTGAGGTATTCCAGGTGTGGCCTTACTAAAGCTTTATAAAGCGGTACTTTCTATGTTTTTATTATTTTCAATTTTGACTATTTTTCATTGGTTTTAAATCTGAGAATACTTGAAAGATAGCCAGGATGTAGATAAAATTAATAAAGCACCGGGGGAAGGCAAGAATCAACTTAAGCAAATCAGAGTGACTTCCCCAAAGCTAAGTTTTGGAAAGCATTATGGATCAGGACCACACATAAATCCCCAGTTCAGAAGATTTATTGTTCATGCCTATCCAGGTAGTGCAGTAGCACAACTGAGGTCAAAATTTACGTTGCTAAGTGAGACAGTTGTTAAGTGAGTTTTGTCCCCTTTTTATGCCCTTTCTTGCTACAGTTGTTCAACGAATCTCTGCAGCTATTAAGTTAGTAACACGGTTGTTAATTGAATCTGATTTTCCCCCGAGACTTTGCTTGTCAGAAGGTTGCAAAAGTTCACCATGTGGCCCTGGGATGCTGCAGTCATCGTAAGTATGAACCAGTTGCCAAGTGCCTGAATTTTGAGCAGGTGACCATTGGGGATGCTACGACGGTCGTAAGTGTGAAGAACCATCGTAAGTCCCATTTTTCAGTGCTGTTGTAACTTTGAAAGGTCACTAAAGGAACTAGAGGAGTAACCTGTACACAAGAATCTTGCTCAGTTAATGGTCAGCACTAAATTGATGCTAGATAATAGTCAATGGAATTCCAGAGGGATTGGATGTTTGTGGAGACGTCACAATTCTAGACCAGGTCCTCTCTTGACTCCGCCTGCAGACTCTGCCTGCTCTTCCCCCACAGATTATGAGCGATTGCCCCCTTTGCGTCTATCTCAAACCTGGTGGATTGCAACACTGCACATCTTCCATAAAATAAGAACAGCCCCTATCTATGTGTTGGAATCTGGCAGTCCAACAGGATGCCTTATGGATAGCGTGGAGGCCAAATAAACACATTAAAAAATAAAAAAATGAAAATCAGAGTGAAATCTGCCATAAGTAGAAAGTGGGAACTTGACAAGCACGCAGAGCAGATGGTTCCAGATGACAGGAGCAATGAAGCAATATTATGTCTCACCATCTGGCAGCTGAGGGTCGGCGCCAAAAACCTACACTTTGTACACAAGTCCTGATGTGATCGCTGACAACAGGGGTGGAGTATCTCCCACCCTCAGCTCCTCGTCAGAATGGAATGGGACACATAAGTAACAACCATGGACCTGTCTTTAAGCCTCGGAAGCTGCTTTGAGACCACATGAAGGATTTGTAGACGTGTAGTAAAAGTTATCCACCCAAGCCCGGGAGAGAAAGTCTGGAGCCAAGCTAAACTAAGCAGGAGAGGATCTCCATACAGGAAGTTAGAAGCTTCATCCATGTATGTTCTTCCCACCCATCAGGACCCACCCAATTAGCTCACCCAAAGGTTGGAGGGTTATATCCAAGAGCGCATTCAAAGTCTTTCCAACCTCGGGTCAGCGAGGAGCTTTTGAGGAGTTAAGCTTTGCATGTCACAGTGCGATAAATAGGAGAGGGGGAGGAAAAAGTACTTTGATCAAAGTCTCATTTTCGGTGCAATAATTGAAGGTCCTGCAACACACCCAAACGCAGACACAGCTCTTTATTCTGGGTGCAAATATCCACAGAAGGGACAGTGACCATTTTCTTTATCTTCTCTGCAATTGGCCTGTATCAGATATTAGCAAGACCTTCCTTCCTTCCTTCCTTCCTTCCTTCCTTCCTTCCTTCCTTCCTTCCTTCCTTCCTTCCTTCCTCCCTCCCTCCCTCCCTCCCTCCCTCCCTTCCTTCCTTCCTCTTTCCCTCCCTCCTTCCTATCAACTCCCTCCCTCTCTCCCTCCCTCCCTCTTTCCCTCCCTCCCTCCCCCTCCCTCCCTCCCTCCCTCCCTTCCTTCCTTCCTTCCTTCCTTCCTTCCTTCCTTCCTTCTTTCCTCTCTCTTTCCCTCCCTCCCTTTCCTATCAACTCCCTCCCTCCCTCCCTCCCTCCCTCGCTGTTTTCCTTCCTTCCTCCCTCCCTCCCTCCCTCCCTTCCTCCCTTCCTCACTCTTTTCCTCCCTCTCTCCCTCCTCTCCTTTCCCATCAACTTCCTCCCTTCCTTCCTCCCTCCCTCCTCGCTCTCCTTCTTCCCTCTTTTCCTTTCTTCCTTCCCTTTCTCCCTCCTTCCCCTCCCTCCCTATTTTCCTTCCTTCCTCCCTCCCTCCCTCCCTTTCCCATCCACTTCCTCCCTCCCTTCCTCCCTTTTCCCAGACTTTCCGAGGTACAGATTAGTATCGAAATTTACATTCTATCCTGCAAATGAATTTTATCCTGCAGGATTACTTCATGCCAGCGTTTCTAATGCCAGATCTCTGCGGTCACAGAGTGAAACTGATTGGCAGGAGAATCCCATGGAAGAATTTCACACAGTTATGAGGGAGCTTTAGCGCCCAACGACAGAGAGTCTGCTTACGAGGTCAAGTAATTAGCTGACTTGTGAGGAGGATTAGAAAAACTCCTGAAAAGGGGGCCTATTGGTGGTTGCTTCTTAGGATGGCTATGTTCAGCTTCCACCAAAGGGCAGCCCTATTAGAGGATCTCTCCCCCACTTTGTTCTGAACTTTCTGTAGACACGGAGTTGATTACCGGGGAAAACTATAAGAATTGTTGGTTTGACTCAGCTGGATTCTTCCTGTTTATTTATTTATTTATTTATTTATTTAGTTATATTTATATACCGCCCTTTCCCTGAGGACTCAGGGCGGTTTACAGGGAATTAAAAAATCCAACATACAAAAGTTAAAACCGAATTAAAAAATATTAAATTGACCCTGTACACAATTAAAACCCCAATTAAAATTCCTCCTCAGTCTGGGCCCGAGAGCTCGAAGAGCCAGGTCTTCAGGCCCCGGCGGAATGATCGGAGGTCGGGGGCAGTCCTCAGCTCCACCGGCAGCTGGTTCCAGAGGGCAGGCGCCCCCACTGAGAAGGCCCTATCCCTGGGTGTCACCCGCTGGCAATCTCTCACCGGCGGAACCCTGAGCAGACCCTCCCTGTGGGAGCGCACTGGACGAAGGGCATTTGATGCCGGCAGCAGGTGTTCCCTCAAGTAACCCGGACCCAGGCCATGTAGTTTGAATCAAGGCTGGCATGAGACTCAGCAGCAAAGAAGGTGGCAGAAATCTTCGCTCTGTAAAGATCTGGGAAGCGTCACAATGTTGTATGGGGAGTCCTTGACTCACAATCACTCGTTTAGCGACCGTTCAAAATTACAACAGCATTGGCAAATGTGACTTGTGACCATTTTTCACCATTACGACCACTGCAGCATCCTCGTGGTCACGTGATCCAAATTCGGAGGCTTGGCAACTGACATGTCCTTACGACAGTTGCCCTGTGATCGCCTTTTATGACTTTCTGACAAGCCAAGTCAACAGGGGAAGCCAGATTCACTTTAACAACTGCGTTGCTAACAACCGCAGTGATTCGCCTGTGTCAAGAAAGGTCGTAAAATGGGGAACACTGCACTTAACAAGTGTCTTGCTTAGAAACAGGTACTTTGGGCTCAATCGTGGTCGTACGTCAAGGACTACCATCAGCCTGGGATGGAAGACTTGATGCCGTTGAAATGAAATGTGATGGAAGTAGTCCTTCACGTTGAGTCTCGTCTTCCGTGGTCTCAACTGCTTTGTTCTTACCAAAATTATTGAATCCGCAAGTAGATCTGAAGAACGGAAGGGGAATCAGGAGATTGTGCTTCAGAAGAGAACCACTCTTCATGATGGTGACAACCATGATGTTTTAATGACCTATCACAGTGGTGTTGTGATTCCGTGCCAGCCAGTGGACCCAGCAGTTGAGTCCGGGGAATCAGAGGAGGAGGAGGGGCCTGGAGAGCCGTCAGAGGAGGAGGAAGACTCTGATGAGCTCCAGGATTTACAATCTGATGAAGAGCCTGGCCCCTCCACACATGCTCAGGCTGAGACCCAGCTGTGCTGGGAAGCTGAGTCAGACTCTGAGGACTCACAGCTGGAAGACATCATAGACGCTCACAAACGCTGACAGGCAACAAGAGCAGGACAGAGGGAGGCCATGGGGCGACTCCAAGGGTGAAGGAGAAAGCATTGAGAAGCCACGCCTTGGGGCTGCATAATAAAAAGGGAAGGTGTGGGCGGTGCTGGCTGCTGAAGGCAACCATTTGCAAAGGACTCAAGTTTCATGGAATCATGTTCTGTTTGCCTTGCTTGTGAACAATTCTCCGTTTGAATCGTGTTTTGTTTGCCTTTGCTTTTGGGACATTTTGCAGGTCTGTAAATAATATTAAAAGGGGCTTGATTTTCCTGCATTTCAAGCCTACTTGTTGGAAGAGGGGTTTGTCCTTGTGAGTTAACAAGGACTCACATAGGCTGGGACAGAAGAAGTGGTTTCAACCTTTTCTTAACCACGGACCCCCTTTAAATACCTTTTGTGGCCACAAACCCCCAAGACTTAACTCAAGATTTAAATCATAGCACTTCTTCAAGTCGTCATGGACTCCCTGTGATGACAGCCCCCCCCCAGGGGTCCAGGGGCCACAGGTTGAGTGTCAAGTGTGAAACTTTGACAGCTACATGCCTCTGAATTTCAAGTTGCCTTTAGAAAAAGGGGGTGGGAGGTCTTCCTTACAAGTGGGTAGATGGGGAAACGAAACTTCTTTGATTCAGCTGCAGACCATGGGAGCCCGAAGCCTTTTCAAGGACACCAGAACAGGTGTGGATTTGAAGCAGACAGTTCCCATAACAAAGTGAACTTGTTGATATGGATTACGTAAGATGTTGGGGGTTTGGCTGGGAAAACTATTGTTTACGTCGATGAATTGCTGTGGGAATCTCAGAGTTAACTTTGCTTCGACATACCTATGCAGTGTATTCAATAAACCTTAAAATTTTCAGAAACAGTATTAATCTAGAGTTTTATTTGGATTCCCAAGCTGGTTGTTGACATTGAGAACCACTGACCTGTCAGATTCACATTCTGTCTCAAAAAAGTCTAAAAAAAAAGAGATGTTGAGTCTTTGGGGGGGGGGGAAAGTGCAAAGAAGAATAACTAAGATGATTAAAAGCCTGAAGATTAAAACATACGAAGAACGGTTGCAGGATTTGGGTTTGGCTAGTCTAAGGAAGAGAAGGACTAGGAGTGACATGATAAAAGTCTTCCAATATTTGAGGGGCTGCCCCAAAGAAGGGAGGGGGGTCAACCTATTCTCCAAAGTCCCAGAAGGCAGGAGAAGAAGCAATGGATGGAAACTAATCAAGGAGACAAGCAACCTGAAACTAAGGAGAAATTTCCTGACAGTAAGAACAATCAACCAGGGGAACAGCTTGCCACCAGAAGTTATGAATGCTCCAACACTGGAGGTTTTTTAAGAAGAGATTGGACAGCCACTTGTCCCAAAGTGTATAGGATCTCCTGCTTGAGCAGGGGGTTGGACTAGAAGACCTCCAAGGTCCCCTCCAGCTCTATTCTGATTGATTGACTCGTGTTAGGGAGCAGCTTCTTCTACCTGCATGGTTATTTTGTTTTTAGAACAAGGCTAATGGGCCTGATGGGGATACCATACAAAGCAAGACGACAGTGGACAGTAAGTGAGACGTGCTCTAAAGTTCATAAAAGTTTTCTGTGCTGTATTTGCAGATTCAATTTGCGTGAGGGGCTTTGATCCAAACCTCAGCATGATGACGGGTATCACTCCGCTTAACCCCATGTTATCAGGCATGGGCCTCGTACCTCAGCCTCCCACAACGGAAGTCCCGGTCATCAAAGAGATTATTCACTGTAAAAGTTGCACTCTCTTCCCACCAAACCCAAGTAAGTAAACCTGGTTAGCTAAAAAAGTTGGCTTAATGAGGGCTGAAACTACTAGGCAGGTGCAAACCTTTTTGATAGTTGACTAACGTATTGCCTAGCCACCTAACAAAAGGGGAAAAAGGGGAAAAGGATCTTGCAATTTTAGCATAGCAAGGGAATGTATAGGGTCTCTTGCCTGAGCAGGGGGTTGGACTAGAAGACCTCCAAGGTCCCTTCCAACGCTATCGTTCTATGTTCATGGTAAGTTGTTGGCCAATCATGAGAACATTTCTCAGGTCTGTTTTTAGTATCAAAGCTGAAGAGCCAGCGCTTGTCCGAGGACGTCTCCGCGGTCACGTGGCCGGCATGACTAGACGCCAAAGGCGCACGGAACGCTGTTACCTTCCCACCGGAGTGGTCCCTATTTTTCTACTTGCATTTTTACGTGCTTTAGAACTGCTAGGTTGGCAGAAGCTGGGACGAGTAACTCTGTTATGTGGCACTCGGGATTCGACCTGCCAAACTGCCGACCTTCTGATCGACAAGCTCAACATCCTAACCCACTGAGCCACCGCGTCCCTATCACTAAGGTTAATCTCACAATGTTACCAACTTTGGTGGCAACTTCAGGACCTCACAGCAAAAGGATAGAATGCAATGAATGTTGCTAGTTTCTGGGCAAGATCTGTTTAATTGGTGCATAATTGAATCTTGTATTTTATATTTTTTAATTTATGTCCTGTAGCATAACTTATTTTAATTGTCATGCTTCTGACATGAATAAACCAACCAACCAACTCTGGTATCCCTTCCTTTAGTATTACTTACTGAAGCCGTATTATCAATAGTGCTGCCTTGTCACCTTTGGAAGCCCTAAAATGAATTGAATAATGGCATGGCATGGCATGGCATGGCATGGCATGGCATGGCATGGGATAGAATAGAATAGAATAGAATAGAATAGAATAGAATAGAATAGAATAGAATAGAATAGAATAGAATAGAATAGAATAGAATAGAATAGAATAGAATAGAATAGAATAGAATAGAATAGAATAGAATAGAATAGGAATGGGATGGAATTAAGAATAGAATAGAATAGAATAGAATAGAATAGAATAGAATAGAATAGAATAGAATAGAATAGAATAGAATAGAATAGAATAGAATAGAATAGAATAGAATAGAATAGAATATATTGGCCAAGTGTGATTGGACACAGATAGAATTTGTCTCCGGTGCATAAGCTCTCAGTATACATATAAACAATAGAGTGATAGGTCATAGGTCATAAATCATAGTTACAATCATTAATCCTAAAATACAAGCAACAAGTGACAAATCATAATAGGAGAAGGTGGTCGGAAAGATGAGAAGGTGAGAAAAGGTGAGAAACGAGAAGAGTGGGTAGATGGGGTAGAGGAGAAGGATAATAACCATACAGCCATACTGCATCTTTAGGCCTAAGACAGTGATAGAGTGATAGATGTGTGAGTCGCCATTTAGTGATGGGCTAAATTACTCCAGCAAAAACAGCCTTAAGCTAACTAAGAGATGCAGAATAGCTTCAGGACCCATTCTTTCTTTCCCACGGTGCGGGATGTTAGTGTTGAGTGAAGTACGGATCGATTGGGAGGCTTTCGCACGGGGATCCCGGGTTCTGAAATGCCCGATCATCTGTGCGATATTCCATTTTGTCTTAGATCTTCCACCCCCTTCGACAAGGGAGAGACCCCCGGGATGCAAAACTGTGTTTGTCGGAGGATTGCCCGAAAATGCGAGCGAGGAAATAATCCAGGAAGTCTTTGAACAGTGCGGGGACATCACAGCCATTCGGAAAAGCAAGAAGAACTTTTGTCACATCCGATTTTCAGAAGAATTCATGGTTGATAAAGCCATTTACCTTTCTGGTATTTATCACCTCCTTCCATAAGTCTCCTCCTTGGCCTCTCATTTGTATTGTGTGATATTCCCTTTTCTATTACCTATATATCTCCATCAGCGAGCTTTCTTGCTCGACCTTGGAGAAGGGCCTGCAAGCACATAACCTCCGTTCTTTCTTTGCATCCGCCAAGAGTTTTGCAGCATTTTATCTGCATTTTGCCTGTTGTGATGAAGCTTCTTCCTTCCCTGTCATTATTTAGTAGAAATGTCTAACTCAGTAATTTGAAATGTACTGTAGATGTGGACAGCAAATAGACTTATTTGCTTATGCTATTCTAATATACCCCTCTGTCATGAAAGACAGCTATAGACTGATTTTGTATATCACTTTAACTATCAACTAGGGTTCCAGCTAGTTAAGCAAATAGATTTATTTGCCTATGCTATTCAATATTCTACTCTACTCTATTGTACTCTACTCTACTCTACCCTACTCTACCTTACCCTACCCTACCCTACTCTACCTTACCCTACCCTACCCTAGCCTACCCTAGCCTACCCTAGCCTACCCTAGCCTACCCTACTCTACTCTATTCCTTAATTCTCTTCTCTTCTCTTCTCTTCTCTTCTCTTCTCTTCTCTTCTCTTCTCTTCTCTTCTCTTCTCTTCACTCCACTCCACTCCACTCCACTCCACTCCACTCTATTCACTCTACTCTACCCTACTCTACCCTACTCTACCTTACCCTACCTTACCCTACCCTACCTTACCCTACCCTACCCTACCCTACCCTACCCTACCCTACCCTACCCTACCCTACCATACCCTACTCTATTCTATTCTTTAATTCTCTTCTCTTCTCTTCTCTTCTCTTCTCTTCTCTTCTCTTCTCTTCTCTTCTCTTCTCTTCTCTTCTCTTCTCTTCTCTTCTCTTCTCTTTCTCTTCTCTTCTCTTCTCTTCTCTTCTCTTCTCTTCTCTTCTCTTCTCTTCTCTTCTCTTCTCTTCTCTTCTCTTTTCTCTTCTCTTCCCTTCCCTTCCCTTCTCCTCTCCTCTCCTCTCCTCTCCTCTCCTCTCCTCTCCTCTCCTCTCTCCACTCCACTCCACTCCACTCTATTCCTTAATTCTCTTCTCTTCTCTTCTCTTCTCTTCTCTTCTCTTCTCTTCTCTTCTCTTCTCTTCTCTTCTCTTCTCTTCTCTTCTCTCCTCTCCTCTCCTCTCCTCTCCTCTCCTCTCCTCTCCTCTCCACTCCACTCCACTCTATTCACTCTACTCTACCCTACTCTACCTTACCCTAACCTACCCTACTTTACCTTACCCTACCCTACCCTACCCTACTCTACTCTACTCTACTCTACTCTACTCTACTCTACTCTACTCTATTCTATTCTATTCCTTAATTCTCTTCTCTTCTCTTCTCTTCTCTTCTCTTCTCTTCTCTTCTCTTCTCTTCTCTCCACTCCACTCCACTCCACTCCACTCCACTCCACTCCACTCCACTCCACTCTACTGTACTCTACTCTACTCCTATTCTATTCTGGACTACCTGTAGATCACCAACCTACACTGGATAGGCAAGAAGAGTGAACATCACCTAAGTTCACATCTGCCCTGCCCTAAATTTTGCAGCTCTAGTAGTGGGACTTTTCACTGGTGGATCACAAATACCTCAACCCAATCTGAAATGAACCCATATGGGCGTCACCTGAATTGGTGGCCTTACGCTTATCCTAGGATGGTGGCTTCAGAGTTTAATACTTGAAGGAATGCCATTCCCTACTTATAGGTTTCAATAGTAAGGTGAACAAAGTCATGTCTCTTCTCTGAACTCAGAGATATCGATCCTTTCAACCACGCCACGTTGAATATGAGACCTTCTCCTCGTGGAGACACAAACTGGTGCCGAGTTTGACTTCCGATTATTCTGCCACTTGGAAAACCATGTTGATTGGCGTTCGCTTAAGGGTTTGATGGACACACTATGGCTTGAATATGATTTTGTTTATAGAATAGCGGGCTTGGTTTTGTCGGTGTCGGCTTTTGTATTGGATGTTTTAATGATTAGATCCAAAGATAAGGTCTCGAAGAGACAGTAAGCAATGAAGAGGGAAGAATTTGAGGTTAGGCTTTGAGCAAAGACAGAAAAGCAGTACGAGGGAAGGAATTAACGATGCCCAAAAGTAGAATACACATTCATTTCAGAATAGGGGTAAGTGATACTTGTTTCTCATATCTGTGGTTATGTAATTACACGGACTCGGTTCTTGCGTCTGCTATCGATCCAGAGGTGATCCAGAGATGTGCTGTAACATAGATTAATCTTTGTTCAATCTCAGTTGCATCATAGACCATGGCCATCTGCCAGAGGTTCCAAGTTGAGTTATTGTTCTAATTAATGCATGGTAAAATGGAGAATGCTGATCAATACTGTTCGGGAATATCATAAACTGTAAAAAAAAAACATCAAATGAGGAAGAAAAGTAGTAAAAACCTCCAGAGACAAAACTCCACTTAGAACAGAGAGCATAGAATAATAGGGTTGGAAGGAACCTTGGAGGCCATCTAGTCCAACCTCCTGCTCAAGCAGGAGACCCTATGCCATTCCAGACAAATGATCCAATCTATTCTACTCCACTCCACTCCACTCCACTCCACTCCACTCCACTCCACTCCACTCCATTCCATTCCATATTTTCTATTCTATTCTATTCTATTCTATTCTATTCTATTCTATTCTATTCTATTCTATTCTATTCTGTTCTGTTCTGTTCTGTTCTGTTCTGTTCTGTTCTGTTCTGTTCTGTTCTGTTCTGTTCTATTCCATATTTTCTATTCTATTCTATTCTATTCTATTCTATTCTATTCTATTCTATTCTATTCTATTCTATTCTATTCTATTCTATTCTATTCTATTTTTTCTATTCCATTCCATTCCATTCCATTCCATTCCATTCCATTCCATTCCATTCCATTCCATTCCATTCTATTCTATTCTATTCTATTCTATTCTATTCTATTCTATTCTATTCTATTCTATTCTATTCTATTCTATTCTATTCTATTCTATTCTATTCCATTTCATTCCGCTCCGCTCTATTCTCTCTCCCCTCCCCTTACTCTAATGGCAAGATGAAAATGGAGAGGCACTTAGCTGCCAGATTTTCACTCTTGATGCTAACCGTCTTGAATCCTATCTTCTAAGAGGCTAATGCAGAAAATATTAAATTATATTTCTTCTGCACCTCAGTCTCTCCTACCACTCCATCCATTCCACAGGCCCAGGGGGCCCCAGTTTTCAGACAGAAAGCAGGATTCGCCCCACCAGCACCATTCCATATAAGCAAATCCTCCCTGCAAATGGCTTCAGCCATGCAAGGAAAGGAAAATTGCTTTGCATCCTCTCAAGCTGGATTTTGATGACATTTTACGAGCGGAATTCAATCCCCGACTATCTTCTAGCTTGGCAGAAGGGCAGCTGTCAGCCATGAAGATGGCGTGTTTTAATTCCACTGAATTATTGTTTTTCCGCGATGATCTTTATTACATTTTCAAACATAAAATGCTCTGGAAATGGCAAAGCAAGAGGGTAATTTCCCAGGCTCATAATAGGCAAGAGACATTAAAAAAAAAAGAGAGAAGATATCATTTACGGCACTTACAGTTGTGGCGATACACAAAAGCTACAGCCTGGTTGCCACTTTTGGCTTACACAAAATGACGTCCCTGTCAGAATAAATTAAACCAGTTCCTGGGGAGGTCATGCTAGCAACAAACCTGTCTGCAGATAGTCCTCGATTTACATTTAGCGACTGTTAATTGTTCTGACTGTAATGAAGTTTCTCCTTAGTTCTAGGTTGCTTCTCTCCTTGGTTAGTTTTCATCTGTTGCTTCTTGTCCTGCCTTCAGGTGCTTTGGAGAATAGCTTGACTCCCTCTTCTTTGGGGCAGCCCCTGAGATACTGGAGGACTGCTGTCATGTCACCCCTTGTCCTTCTCTTCATTAAACCAGACATTCCCAATTCTAGCAACCATTTCTTATATGTTTTAGCCTCCAGTCCCCTGATCCTCTTTGTTGCTCTTCTCTGCACTCTTTCCAGAGTCCCAACATCTTTTTTTACATCGTGGTGACCAAAACTGGATGCAGGATTCCAAGTGTGGTCCAACCAAGGCCTTGTAAAGTGATATTAACACTTCGGGTGATCTTGATTCTATATACTTGTCAAGTCCCAGCTATGGATTCCTGAATCCCCTTTGAGTGATCAAAGGGAAGGCCAGCCTCCAAAACTGTTATAAACGTTTTCTGATTTGCCATAACTAGCCATTGTGGCTACCCTGAAGACGTCGCTCTTCATAAACGGGTGCATTTGATGGATAAATCCCTTGCACCTGGCGATGGAAACATTCTGCAGAGGTTTTGCTTGCTTGTAGCAGCGGTGGGGTGGGGTGGGATGCCACGTCATGCTAAAGAAGCCAGTCTGACATTGTCATCCAGCTCATGGTTTGGCCCCAACGTGCATTTTCCAAAAGACCAGCTGGATTTTCTTGGTTTTACCCTTGAAAACATTTCGCTTCTCTTCCAAGAAGCTTCTTCGGTTCCGAAGCATCAGTTCTGAAGAAGCTGAAGAAGCTTCTTGGAATGGGAAGTGAAACGTTTTCAAGGTGGGGGGGGGGGAAACCGCACCAAGAAAGTCCAGCTGCCTTTTGGGAAAATCACCTTTGGGATGTAAGCCAGGGTTTGTGACGTGGCACGCACGCCCAAAAGGTATGGAGCGTGCAGCCTGGGGTTGTGAAGCTGCATTTTGTTAGTTTGACAAAAACAAAACAGGCAAAGTTGTGGATGGTCATGTTTGATTACAGTTGGAAACTAATGTATTGCTTACACATTATTCTTACTAGCTCAGATCTCAA
>NC_138206.1:121126944-121184444 GCF_964194415.1 Vipera berus | reverse complement strand
CACTTGATAACTTATTGAACAACAACAAGAAGAAAAACCTGAAGTAGAAAGAACTGCTTTATTTTTTTAAATTTTTATTTTTGGGGTTTCTCGTTTTCAGGTTACCGCATGCGATTAGGATCAAGCACAGATAAGAAGGACTCCGGCCGCCTTCACGTTGACTTTGCTCAGGCCCGGGATGACTTCTACGAATGGGAGTGCAAGCAGAGGATGTTGGCGAGGGAAGAACGGCACCGTCGCAAAATGGAAGAGGACCGGATACGTCCCCCTTCGCCTCCCATCATAATGCACTATTCGGAACACGAGGCCTCCCTCCTGGCTGAAAAATTGAAAGGTACCAACCCAGGAGAACATTTTCTTGCAGGCGTTTCATGACCCAACTAGGGAACATCATCAGTGCTAGAAGGGAACGGGGTTTGAGGAGGAGGTGGAGGTGGAGGAGGAGGAGGAAGAGAAGGAGAAGAGAAGGAGGAGGAGGGGGAGGAGGAGGAGGAGACTTGGTCCTCTATGAGCTGGGTGGTTTTTCTTGCAGACGCTTCATGACTAGGGAATATCACCAGTGCTAGAAGGCAGTGGGGCTTGCATAGAAGAAGAAAGGGAGGAGGAGGAGGAGGAGGGGGAGGGGAGGGGGAGGGGGAGGAGGAGACGACTTGGTGCTTTCTGAGCTTGGTGGTTTTTCTTGCAGATGCTTCAAGACCCAAACTAGGGAGCATCATCAGTGCTAGAAGGGAATGGGGCTTGTGGAGAGGAGGAGGAGGAGGAGGAGGAGGAGGAGGAGGAGGAGGAAGAGGAGGAGGAGGAGGAGGAGGAGGACTTGGTGCTCTCTGAGTTTTGTGGTTTTTCTTGTAGATGCTTCATGACCCAAACTAGGTAACATCATCAGTGCTAGAAGGGAGTGGGGCTTGTGGAGAGGAGGAGGAGGAGGAGGAGGAGGAGGAGGAGGAGGAGGAGGAGGAGGAGGAGGAGGAGGAGGAGGAGGAGGAGATGACAACTGTCGGCTCCTTGGTGCTCTCTGAGCTTGGTGGTTTTTCTTGCAGATGTTTGATTACCCAACTAGATAACATCATCAGTTCTAGTAGGGAGTGTGGTTTGCTGTCAGTTTATATCCTGGTGTCTTGCCTGTCTGGTAAGTAAGCAATACCTCAATCCAGAAACTGCCAAAGAGCCATTAGTAAATAGCCCAACCAAAGAATCTGATGACGTTACCTAGTTGGGTAATGAAACGTCTGCCAGAAAACAAACAAGCGCAGAGAGCTGAAATTGAGCCCTCAAATTGAAAAGTAACACAACACTTTCTGATTCCGTTTGATGTCAAAACATCACTAACACTGCAAGCTTGTTACCGGGGAGTTACTATTATTATTTTAAAAAACCTTTTTAGTAATATTTAATGAAATGTGTCTCTTTCCTTCCGCTGTATGACAACAGCTGCTGTTTGGCTAGGAGTGATCTGAAAAGGCGTCTTGCCTCTTTCTGCACTTCGACGATCCGTTTCAAAATATCCCAGTTATTTCCTTCACCTTAAATGTTGTCGAAGTTTTTTACACATTAAGGAGGTGTGAAATCCAATTTGCCACTCTGTGTACAGGACTCGGCAGAGAGAAGGCGATCCGTCACAACTTTCTGCTGTCTCGCCATTACGCGTCCTTCGCAGATTTTGTAACAGTTGAAGCCTGCGACGGAGGTGTCACTGCAGACCGCAAATATTGTGCGTTAGCCCAGCAGGAAAGGGGCGTTTGTGTTTTCAGTCAACTAAGAATTCTTCTGGGATTTCGATTCTGCGCCTCACTGTTTTGATCTGCGGTGACACTTGGATCCTGTCGGCAGCTTCGTACACTGGGCTTCCATTCACGCTGCATTTAAGCTGGTTTTATATCACCCCGTTAAATAGAAATAGAATCATAGCAATGGAAGGTGTCAACGCTGCTAATATCGGATGTTTTTGCACTGACAACAAATGGAAATGTAGCCATCTTTTCCCTTTCGCTTTTAGAGTTAGATGATGCTGGGAGGGAGGGATGTGAACAAGAGTCCAGCTAGACATAGCAACACTAAACTTAGCGTGAGAATCAAGGTTACTGAGCCCAGAGCTGATAAAGAATTGGCGGGCTGGAGAGCTGGAGAGGAAGCCGGTGCTTCAAGCTAATTGGGGAATGTGATTTGGAATTGGAGGAGGGAATTGTGCTTTGATACTATGTGCCCAGGGAAGGGGAACACAGTTTTTTGGCTGCGATTATGCAGTGCTACTCAAAATAAAGATTCTTTAAGGTAAACAATACCTCGAAGTTCTTTTGAAGAGTTTCATCTGTCGGAACCATGACAGAAAGGACCTTGGAGGTCTTCTGGTCCAACCCCTCGCCCGAGGCAGGAGACCTTATAAACACGTAGCCCTCGACTTTTGATCACGACTGAACCCAAACTTTCTGTTGTTAAGCAAGACAGTTGAATGAGTTTGGCCCTGTCTTATGACTTTTCTTGCCACGGCGGTTAAGCGAATCACGGCAGTTGTTCAATGAGTAACCCGGTTGTTAAGCGAATCTGGCTCCCCCCGTTGACTTTGCTTGTCAGAAGGTCGCAAGAGGGGATCCCGTGACCCCGGGACAATGCAACCGTCACACGTACATGCCAGTTGCCAAGTGTCTGAATTTGGATCACGTGGCCGCAACAGTCATGAGTGTGAAAAAAACGGACACAAGTCATTTTCTTCAGCGCTGTTGTAACTTTGCATGGTTACTAAATGAACAGTTGTAAATCAAGGACCAATTCTACCATCCCAGACAAGGGACTGTCCAATCTCTTCTTAAAAACCTGGAGTGATGGAACGCCCGCAATGAGGCAAGCAGTTCCACTGGTTAATTGCTCCCCCTGTCAGGGGTTCCTTCTTGCTCCATCAAGAATTTTAATAGTTTTTTCATTTTTAAAGAATTTTAATCTCCATCCAGAATTTCAAGGGGTTAATATAGTATTTTACAGAAACACGGTGGGCTTCTTTCCCAGCATGCCTTTAAGAAGGTTAAAAAAACTTTTGTTTAATTAAGTGGATATGACGCTTTTTTTTTCTACAGATTTCATCGAGGCGCTGTGCCAAGGCAACTCTGCTTTTCCATTTACATCTGTGGCAACTTGTTTTAAAAATACATCAAGGTCTCTCACTATCAAGGGGGAGTCTCAGAACTTAATCCAGTGCCTGCTTGAAATTATACATTTTAGATTCTTATTCATGCCTTTTTCTACTGATTGCCTTTCGTATTCCCCACCTGCTCGTCTTATGAAGGAATTGGTTTGCGCTTCCTGTTGACTGACAGAAGGAGAACCGCAGGTTCAAAGTCTTCATTTAATTTTGGGGGGGGCACTTTCGAGCTTCCCTCTTGTATCCATGGAGATTCTCAGTCATCCAAGTCCCGGTTGCCCCAAAAGTGTTTTTTTTTTTCAGGAGGTAACTGGACTTTCTCGTTTATTATTCAAAGGCGTTTCACTTCTCATCCAAGAAGTTTCTTCAGCTTTGACCGGATGGTGGGGAAAACATAAGAAGGAAATGGTTGCATCTCCATCTGTTGTCAAAGCAAAAACATCCAATCTTAGTAGCCTTGACACCGTGTTGTTTTTCTCCAAAGAAGCGATGCTCTAAACCGTAAACCCAACCTACTGTAGCTATAAAATTGGTTTTTGTGTTTCGCCTTCTCCGAGATAACTTCACTAGCAAATATTCAATGTACTGTGGGAGATGCTTGAGAATTGCAGGGGTTTATGGAAAGAGGGAAGTGCTCTGTTCTATTTTTGGCAAAATAAAAATAAAAATAAAAATGCTTTCAGCTTGTAAGCCACCGGGTAGTTGACTTGTGGCTTTAGAAAGCAAAGGGAGAAGATGAAATTAGAATTTTAAAAATAACCCGGTAAATTAGGTTATACAGCACTGCCGTGAATAATTTTCCTCCAGCACTTGTTAAAGTGTAATAATAATAATAATAATAATAATAATAATAATAATAATAATAATAATAATAATAATAATAATAATAATAATAATAATAAGAAGAAGAAGAAGAAGAAGAAGAAGAAGAAGAAGAAGAAGAAGAAGAAGAAGAAGAAGAAGAAGAAGAAGAAGAAGAAGAAGAAGTTGGAAGGGACCTTGGAGGTCATCTAGTCCAACCCCCTGCTCAGGCAGGAAACCCTATACCATTTCAGAGAAATGGCTGTCCAGTCTCTTCTTAAAGACTTCAGTGTTGGAGCATTCACTGCTTTTGGAGGCAGGTTGTTAATAATAAAGTTGGAAGGGACCTTGGAGGTCATCTAGTCCAACCCCCTGCTCAGGCAGGAAACCTTACACCATTTCAGACAAATGGCTGTCCAGTCTCTTCTTAAAAACCTCCAGTGTTGGAGCATTCACCACTTCTGGAGGCAGGTTGTTCCACTGGTTAATTGTTCTCACTATCAGGAAGTTTCTCCTTAGTTCTGGGTTGCTTCTCTCCTTGACTAGTTTCCATCCGTTGCTTCTTGTCCTGCTTTCAGGTGCTTTGGAGAATAGCTTATATCTTATATCTTAACAACTTATATCTCCTAATTATACAACCAAGGAAGTTTCTTTTTACTTCTCCTTAAGAACCCTCAATTAACCATTAACGGGCTGACAAGCCTTTGCAGTTTCTTGGCATGTATTAAATGTTACCTTTAATTAGATGTGGACTTGGCATTTTCATTCGGGAACTACTTAGTCCTCTAGACAGCCTCCCCCTCCCCAACACACAAAAGCGCAAAACCTCTACCACACCCCAACTTATACCGTAACTACAAGCCTGGGTTTCCAAACACTTCCAAGATAGGCAGATGGGAAGGATAGGAGAAATTGGAAGAGAAAATAACTGGGAGGCTGGGATGATTCTGTAATAAACATTTTGCCTGAACGGAAAGCTAAGAGAGTTGCAATTTTATAACGGCCACTTCTGTTCTTACCTGCAAAATGATTCGAGATTTCCCGATGCAACAGAATAATAATGTTGTAAATGAAGTTTTCATTAGAGGTGCTGATAAGAGTTGCAGATATTTACATCTTCAGCTGAGCAATCAAGATTAAAAGTGCTTTCTGATAATTTTATTTTTGCCAGCAGCGGCTTTGATTTATTTAATTGGCTTCGGCAAAGATGGAAGCCAAAAGCAGCCTCTTTTGAGGTGCATCCTTCAGTCTGGATGTTCATAAAATGCGTTGATGGAAGAAGAGCGTGGCTTTCTTCACCCAAAACCTTTTGGGGAAACCTTCAAAAATAGCACAATTTACTTTCTCCTTGTTGTAAGACCAGCCCTTGCAGTGACTCATCACAAAAATGGATTCCGGCATCCAGAGGTTGATTACCTGATTCTTTTCAAACATTTTGCAACCATTTATCCTTTCCGCAGGATCGATGCCTACGGAATTGATTAAGTGTGCAAATTTCTCAGAAAAGTCATATTCATACTCTAGGAGGCTTCTCAACATGAACGAATGCTTGATCTGTGGGGTCCTTGCTGCTCTCTGAGCTTTTGTGGTTTCCTCGTAAACGTTTCACTACCAAACTATGTAACACTATCAGTATTAGATGATGTTACCTAGTTTGGATAATGAAAGATCTGCAAGGAAACAAAGGCTATTAGCTTCGTTATCTTGCCTGAAGAAAAGAGGAGTGGGAATGGAATGGAATGGAATGCCAAGAAGCCGTTCGTGGACCATGAGAGCCTGCAACAACCCAATGTCCCTGCCACAGGTGCTCGATGGAGAAATGAACTGTTCCCATAACAAAAAGAAATATTACTATTGGACAATGTGAACACCCGGTGGGTGGGGAAGTGGGAATCCAGTGTTTAACTAAGCAAGCTTTCATGCAGGAAACCTCAGAGTTGGTTTCACTTCTTCAGTTCTGAGATGCTGTACTCAATAAAGTAATGCCTGCTGGGATTTAATTGTTGGACTGTTGACACAGAGAGCACAAGGATGCCAAAGTTCTCCTCCTCCTCCTCCTCCTCCTCCTCCACTACCACCACTACCACTCTGCAAACACTGCCCCCTTGTAGTGCTGGTGATGTTCCCTGGTTGTGTAATGAAATGTCTGCAAGAAAGGAACAAAGCTCGGGGAGTACCAAGGATCCCACAGTCCTCCTCCTCCTCCTCCTCCTCCTCCTCCTCCTCCTCCTCCTCCTCCACCACCACCACCACCACCACCACCACCACCACCCTAGTTGGGTAATGAAACATTTTCAAGAAACTGACCAAGCTCAGAGAGCCCCAAGGACCTTCATGTCAACCCTGTGTTGCTTCATCTGGGACTGGGCTCAGCCTTTTGCTGGACTGGGATATGTAAAGAACAGAAGTCAAAGGGGAATGAGAACCTTAGATGGATGAGTCAGTTGTTAATATGCAGACTGCTGAGTAACCTCCTGGCAGGATGGAGCAGCTTTGACTGAGGAACTCCATAAACTCAGCGAGTTTACAGACTTTTATTTATGCTCAGGTCACCTATTGTTGTTGTGCCTTTGGAATATGAAAACTTCATTAGGTCTACTTGCTTGCAATCTCATTTGTCTCTCCACCAGTAATGAATAGTAAATAATATTCATTGCAATAGTAAATGCTAAATCCAGAGTTTAGGAAGTTTCTGGCATGGAGGTCAATGGAGTTTAAGGTGAGGAGAAGACCCAGGTGGAATGAAAGAGTTGGTGTTGGGATGGAGCCCTTGATCTCCTCAAAGGTCCTGGAGATCACACTGCTGGTCCACAAGGATCCCTTCCCCAGACAGTTGATGCCTTTGTGAGTTTTTTCAATCTTTCTTAGACATGGGAGATTGATTCAGAGTGTTTATGGTCATTCTCAATCATCCAGGTCATGGTTGTCCCAAAGGTGCTTTACAAAAGGCAACTGGACTTTTTTTGGGGTTTTTTTCCCTTGAAGATGTTTTGCTTCTCATTTAAGAAGCTTCTTCAGTTCAGTCAGAGTAAGGGTCAACCTCACTCTAATGGTCTATCCTCAAACATAAGCCAGAGTGTCAAGGATGAAACTTTGGCAGCTACGTGTTTCTGCATTTCATCTCGCCTTTACAGTAAGTGGGTGGGAGGTGTTACTGTCAAATGGGTATATGGAGGAATGAAACTTCTTTGATTCAGCTGCAGACTGTGGGAGCCTGAAGCCTTGTCAAGGACACCAGAACAGGTGTGGATTTGAAGCAGACGGTTCCCATAACAAAGTGGAGTTGTTGATATGGATTACATAAAATGTTGGGAGCTGGCTGGGAAAACTATTGTTTATGTCTATGAATTGGTGTGGGAACCTCAGAGTTAGTTTTGCTTTGACATAACCAAGCAGTGTATTCAATAAACAGTAAGATTTTTCAGAAATGGAATTAATCTGGAGTTTTATTTAGATTCTCAAGCTGGATATTGAAACAGAGTTACATCTCGGAATCATCCCTAATGATTGATTCATAGATGTAGCTCTGGCTTATGTTTGAGGATCCACCATTAAGGAGAGACAAAAATAATATTTTTACATCTCATCTTTCTTTCCCATGGAAACCAGGGAGTTTTATACACCAACACAACATATTTTCTACTTCACACGGATCTCACCGCAGCGTGATATTGATAGAAACCTCTCATTTGGAGTCACTTGTGTTTGCAGGGGTGCTTGTAAAACAGTTGCACACTCACGGATCCTATTGGAAAGATGAACTGTGGAGCTGAAAAAAGCTTTGTCTTCTTTTGACTCCGGTTGGGTGGAATCTTAAAAAATACTTTGTGTTTAATTATTCCCAGAGTGAACCTACTTCACACAGCAACGACAGCATGAGGAGTGAATGAAAATTCAAGCCACAACATTGTCTGGCCCTCGTGATAATCAGTGCTTCAGAGAGCAATTTATAAAGGTTTATATTAGGAGGGCGAAGCCGAACGAGTCTAAGATACGTCATAAATATTGTTAACAGGACAATTCGTAAGGGCTGAAATCCATTCACAGACAAAGAACGTGACCGTAATTTTAGCTTCTCTTGAATGGGTTTTGTTCCAGATGACAGCAAATTCTCCGAGGCTATAGTAGTGCTACTTACCTGGATCGAACGAGGGGAGGTGAACCGCCGCACGTCTAACCAGTTCTACTCCATGGTGCAATCGGCCAACAGCCACGTCCGTCGGCTCATGAACGAAAAAGCCAATCACGAACAAGAGATGGAGCAGGCCAAGGAGAACTTCAAGAACGCCCTGACGGGCATCCTCACTCAATGTAAGTAAACCCAGTTAGCTCTGTGAAGTGCGTTATTGTTGTGTGAGTGGTTTTCATGGGGATAGGCTTGCGGTCCGGTGGGTAAGTAGTTGCCATCTAGACTTTTTCTGTTGTTTCATATATATTGGGAAGAACAAGGAGCAGGCCCTTTCAATCTCAAGGTGAGCCACGTTACTGTGTTTGCGAGTGGAGCTGAAGAAAATAGAGGAATGGAGAAAAGTAGTTGGGCGATATAGGTAGTCCTTGACTTATGACCACAATGGAGCCCAACTTTCTTGTTGCTAAGCGAGACACTTCTTAAGTGAGCTTTGCCCCATTTTACGACCTTCCTTGCCACCGTTGTTAAGGGAATCACCGCGATTGTTAAGTTAGTAACACGGTTGTTAAGTGAATCATGGACTTTTGATTGTTGGAAGGTCGCCGAAGGGGATCACGTGACCTTGGGACTCTGCGACCATCATAAATACGAGTCAGTTGTTAAGCGCCTAAATTTGGATCACGTGATCGCAGGGCTGCTGCAACGACCTTAAGTATGCAAAATGGTTGTAAGTCACTTTTTCCGTGCTGTTGCAACTTTGAGCGGTCACTATCATAAGTCCAGGACTTCCTGTATTACCTCTGCCTGCTGGCACGAACAACAGCATTTATATTTAAGCCGAGGCCAGGAGAGGAAATTGAGGCAGCAATTTCTGTCTTCGTAGAAGCACTGATAGTTCCTCAGGTATTGGTGAGTGACAAGGAACAAGATCCTCAGATGTTGCAGGTAACTTGATGACCCAATAAATCTGTCTCCAACAGAGAAATTATGTATTGAGTGTCATGAAGATGAGAATTAAAAAAAAAAATCAAATCAAGCTGTCAGAGTGGTAAAAGAGTTAACGCAAATATATGGTTTGGACAAATATTTTGAAGGCACCTTAAAAAAACACCGATCTTGTACAGTTAGAAAAAGGGCAGAAAAATGCTGGCAGGATTACAAGTATCTCCAAAGGGTTTTATTTGACTATATTCGAGGCAAGAAAGGAATGATATAACAGGCACTTGGGCAATTATTCTTTTTTTTAAATTTGAGACCTCTCTTGAATCCAAAGGGTGGAAGATTCAGGGCAGATGAACTGCTACAGGTTTTTACATACTGCATACAACGACTATGAAATTTATAAACAGAATGACAGAGTTGGAAGGGACCCTGGAGGTCTTCTAGTCCAACCCCCTGCTCAAGCAGGAGAACCTATACCATTTCAGACAAATGGCTGTCCAGTCTTTTCTTAAAAACCTCCGGTGTTGGAGCACCCACAGTTCTCCTGATTAATTGTCCTCATTGTCTGGAAATTTCTCCTTAGTTTTAGGTTGCTTCTCTCCTCAATTAGTTTCCATTCATTGATTCTTGTCTTGCTTTCAGGTGCATGAAATGTAGCTATGCAACTTGATGAATTTAAATAGAATGCTTGCGATCAAAACATCACTTTTACTATCAGGGCAGTGAAGGTCCTAATGTCCAGTCAAGAGAATATGAAGGACATGATCTTTTTCTGCCCTGGCTCCCTTCACTGTTGGAGACACGCGGAGGCTGTTGGGGATGTGTCTGTGTGGTCTGCATCTCAAACTGAAGCGCAGATGGTTTCTGTAGTCTGCCATGTTTTCTGGAAATCCGTTCATGCACCCTTCGAATGATGTTCGTCCCAAAGCGCGTGGCTAAACGTCTACGGAGATTTTCCATCCTCCAAGCCATGGTTGTCCCAAAGGTGCTTTTTTCAGGAGACCTCTGGGCTTTCTTGTTTTTCTTTGAAGACGTTTTGCTTCTCATCCAAGAAGCTTCTTCACGTTTGACCAGATCCTTCCATTCCCCACCACCCAGTCAGAATTGAAGAAACTTCTTGGATGAGAAGCTTAACGTCTTCAAAGGAGAACAAAGGAAGTCCAGTTGCCTCCTGCAAAAAAGCACTTTCGGGACAACCAGGACCTGGATGACGGAGAATCTCCATAGACGGTGACAAAGTCCCTTTCCCCAGTGCGGTTGTAACCGCAGTCGCTGAATGAAGTGGAAGTGGAGGACTAATTGTAGATGGTTTTGTGCCAGCCGCCTTGTGGATGCAGCATGTGTTTGAAGGGGAGGCCATCACGATAAATAGAGAGGCAAAACATCAAGGGTGATATGCAAATTGTAGGGTTCTTTATTACCCAAACCTATTCATTCTCAAAAGTGGATTTCAGTCCAGAAAGAGGAATCTGGTGCAAAGTTTTGGCAGCCACCGCATCCCATTGATTTTCTGCAAATGCACACACTTAGCAGATGAGTTCCTTCTAGTATTTTAAGTGCTGGCCTCTTTTCTTTTGGAGAAATTGCAATCAGCTGTATTGCCTTAATGGCCCTTCCTTATAAAACAATAATCAGAATAATGGCCCTCTTGAATTTCCTTTGTCATCTTATAATAAAAACACAGTGACCGTTTCAGGAGTGAAAACACATTCTTACAATCAAAAGGAAGAAAAATTAAACCTAGCTTTCCCCACCCCCACCCCCCCAGGTTACACGGGACATAGTTTCTGAAAACTATGAGCGATGATTATTGGGATGATGTTTTATTCATGCCCAATCTAATGTGCAAACATTTCATATGCCATGATTAAATATAAAATATTTAACGGTTCTCAGCAACAGAATGTACACAAGTACATAAACTAAGAAGCAGATGTAGAACAATCATTTCTTTGGAAACATTGAATGTCAGGCACCCCCAAATTAGCCTGCTTTAGTGTGTTTTGGAAATAAATCATCCAGATTGCGTATAATATTTCACCTGAGACATTGCTTAGGTACAACTGCAGTTTGCAGACGGAATAGGCCATGATTTTTAAATGCGATTAGAGCCGTTTGCAATACTTTTTTGAAATCACGGTTATCAGGTTTGCTTTTGAATCGATGTTTTCTAAAGTTTGCAACGTTGTATAAAGTCAAACATTTTTTTGTGGGGGGGGGGAAAGAAAAAAATGAGGACATAGAAATAAAACAATAATCGTCATAATTTCCCCTTGTGTTTAAGACATCAATTATACATCTTAATTGGATGAGCAGGCTTGCATAGATGGCCTGTTGGGTCCATGTCTTGTTTAATGAAAGACGAGACAAAATTTATTCTGATACTTGGCACCGATCACAGGTCATCCTCAAGTTATGGCTGGTTGCTTAGAAACCATTTGAAGTTATAATGGGCCCCCCTAAAATGCTTATGACCCAGTTCCAAAGTTTTGGCCTTCCACACCTTGCAGTCATCTGATTGCTTTTCAGATGTTTGCTTCCATTTTCGCTTAACGATTGCTGCAAAAAAAGTCACAAAATCCGATTGGTCACATGATGACTCATTTTACAGCCTCAGGCTCCATCACGATCATAGGTCAAGGACAACCTGTATACAGAGTAGTTACAATCCATTTACACGTATATATATCTTGAAAGGAAAGACAGTAGGAGTTTCAATGCCTTTTCACTTACTAGCTGTTGTTTGCTTTCCTTCGATGGCGTTCAACTTTTCCTAGTTGTCTTAATGTGATGTCTGAGAAGAACTATCTTCATTCATGGTGGTTTGACAAGACCTGCTCAGGTTGAGGAGAAGCACTATTGTTCTGTGGAATACAACTTACGAATTATCATTCTACGTGACCTGTTCCTGCATCATTTAGTATAGTTGCCCTCCATATGTGATGGATCAGCCGCTTCTAACAGAGTAATAGCATAACAGAGTTGGGAGGGACCTTGGAGGTCTTCTAGTCCAACACCTTGCTCAAGCAGGAGAGCCTGTACAATTTCAGACATATGACTCTCCAGTCTCTTCTTAAAAACCTCCAGTGGTGGAGCATCCACAACTTCTGAAGGCAAGTGATTAATTGTTCTCACTGCCAGGAAGTTTCTCCTTAGTTCCAGGTTGCTTCTCTCCTTGACTAGTTTCCATCCGTTGCTTCTTGTCCTGCCTTCAGGTGTTTTGGAGAATAAGCTGACTCCCTTCTTTGGGGCAGCCCCTGAGATATTGGAGCACTGCTATCATGTCACCCACAATCCTTCTCTTCATTAAACTAGACATCCCCAATTCCAGCAACTGTTCCTTTATATGTTTCGGCCTCCAGTCCCCCGATCATCTTTGTTGCTCTTCTCTGGACTCTTTCCAGAGTCTCAACATCTTTTTCTTTTTTTTTGCATTGTGGCGACCAAAATTGGATGCAGGATTCCAAGTGTGGCTTTACCAAGGCATTACAAAGAGGTACTAACCCTTGTAGAATTCCCAGATGGCATCCAAAAGTACCTGGGTTTCATGGGTCAATTTAGGACTTAACCTGGAATGCTATAAAAATGAGCACCTCCTGTATATAAGAGGCTACCTGGATGTTTTCTATAGAACATAGAATAATAGGGCTGGAAGCATTGTTCAAACCTGAAATACTCCTTAATTTTGTGAATACCATATTATTATTATTATTATTATTATTATTATTATTATTATTATTATTATTATTATTATTATTATTATTATTATTATTATTATTATTATTCAAGCCTTTACAAGCCTCAGTCAGTCTCCTAGAATATCACATTCATCGTGATTTGGCATCTGTGCCTGGATACAGGAGAGTCTGGTGCTTCCTCCAAAGCACGTCGGACTTCTCTTGCTTCGACTTTTTGGTAGACAGAATAACAGAACGACAGACTTGGAAGGGACCTTGGAGGTCATCTAGTCCAACCCCCTGCTCAGGCAGGAAACCCTACACCATTTCAGGCAAATGGCTGTCCAGTCTCTTCTTAAAATCTTCCAGTGTTGGACTGGAAGCATTGTTCAAACCTGAAATATTCCTTAATGTTGTGAATGCCATATTATTATTATTATTATTATTATTATTATTATTATTATTATTATTATTATTATTATTATTATTATTATTATTATTATTATTATTACTATTATTATTATTATTATTATTCTGAATAAGGTCTCTAAATTATTAATGGCAATCCTCAGAATACGTGTTTGTGCAGATTTTGTGATGGGGAGGGAAGCCTGAGGTGGGTGGACATTCAAAGTCCTCTTTAGGTATAAAACAGGCATTTTAGCCACTGAATTGTTACCTTTCCAAGCAAGGCAAACGATGAGCTCAAGCTGTATCCACCGATAAGAGCCTTTGTGCAGACAGACTTGTTAAATACACCTCTCTCTTTTTTTTTCCAGTGAAAAAAGAGATTTTGTGAATGAAAGGGGTTCCAAGCGTTCGTTGTTTTTTTAATGTAGCCTTGTATTGCGGCCTGGCCCCCGTAGCGCCTCACAAGTGGGATGTGCTGTTACGCATTTGTTTGTGAGACATACTGCACATCCTGCCTTTCCTTCAGGAGCTCAGGAATTCCCCAGGCCTTTGCTTGTCAGCTATCAGCAGCCGGGAAATTGCTCAGTAAATGGCTAAGCCTTTGAAAATTCCCCTTTTCAAGCTAGCTCTTCACAAGAGTTTCTTAGGCAGCTGAGTGGCAAGCCTTTACGCGCCTCAGTCAGTCTCCTAGAATATCACATTCATCGTGATTTGGCATCTGTGCCTGGATACAGGAGAGTCTGGTGCTTCCTCCAAAGCACATCGGACTTCGACTTTTTGGTAGAAAGAATAACAGAACGACAGAGTTGGAAGGGACCTTGGAGGTCATCTAGTCCAACCCCCTGCTCAGGCAGGAAACCCTATACCATTTCAGGCAAATGGCTGACCAGTCTCTTCTTAAAAACTTCCAGTGTTGGAGCATTCACCGCTTCTGGAGGCAGGTTGTTCCACTGGTTAATTGTTCTCACTGCCAGAAAATTCCTCTTTAGTTCTTTAATTGGATCTCTCCTTGGTTAGTTTCCATCCGTTGCTTCTTGTCCTGCCTTCTGGTGCTCTGGGAAATAAGCTGACCCCCTCTTCTTTGGGGCAGCCCCTGAGATCTTGGAACATTGGCTATCACGTCCCCCTCATCCTTCTCTTCATTAAACTAGGCATACCCATTTCCTGAAACTGTTCTTCGTATGTTTTAGTCTCCAGTCCCCTAATCATCTTTGTTGCTCTTCTCTGCACTCTTTCTAGAGTCTCATTACCTTTTCATATTGTGGCGACCAAAACTGGATGCCGTTTTCCAAGTTGTTCCTGGTCTGTTGCTAAATGCTTCCTGAAAAACATGGCTGGCTTTTATCTGCCGGTATCCATTCCAATCCTTGCTTGTCCCGTCCATGCTATGGTGAGGCCGCCGTTACTGTTCCCATCAACCTCCGAACACAAAAAGAACGTTATTGATTTATCCACAACATTTGTGGACCGATTCCCCTGGAAAAAAAGTCTCAGAGCAGGTTTTACGTGTGCGATCACTCTCGCGAGACTCTTGGGCAAAAACGGAAAGACTTTGGAAACGGAGGAACGGTGACCATGATGGAATTAAGCAGAGAGGACAGAATTAACTCGTTCTATTATAGCAAGGTCAACACCTAAATTTGTTAGAAAAAAATAGTTCAGGGAAAGAAGGGAACTGTGATGCAACTTTAGAGAGAGAGAAGGTCAAATACAGGAAGTCCTTGATTTACGAATGCAATCGAGCCCAACATTTACGTTGCTAAGTGAGGCAATTGTCAAGTGGGTTTTGCTCCATTTTACGACCGTTCTTGCCAGAGCGGCTAAGCGAATCACTGCAGTTGTTAAGTTAACGACACTCTTGTTAAGCAAATCTGGTTTTCCTGTTGACTTGGCTTGTCAGACGGTCCCAAAAGGGATTATTTGATTCCTTGGGACACTGCAACTGTCATAAGTACATGCCAGTTTCCAAACGTCTGAATTTTGATCACGTGAGCACGAGGATTCTGCAACAGTCATAAGTGTGAAAAACGATCAGAACTCACTTTTTTTGGCGTCATAATTTCAAATGGTCACTAAAGGAACTGTCCTAAGTCAAGGACTACCTGTATAAATGCATTTATAACTGCTGTTAAAAAAAAGATTGGAAAGCTACTTATTTATAACCTTTTCCATTTCTCTTTCCTTTTCTATTGTCGTTCTTATTTATTCATGAGTCTTCCTTGTTTTATTTCTTTCTTTGCTGATATGGTTTTCAACCGGTTAAAAATTTAGATTGAAAAAAAATATCTTGAAGCAGGGTGTTTTTTTCCCCCCCTGCAGCTGTCGGTCAAGCAGGAGACGTATGTACCTTGCGCAGTGATCCGACCCTTTTTATTCTCCATAAAAGTAAAGTGCTTCCTTCTCATATATATTCTTTTCTCACAAAATCCATCTCTGCTTCCCACTTGAATCAAACTATTAGCTTTTGCTCCACCATCCCTCAATGCCAGCTCTGAAATTGCTCCGTTCTTCTGGTGATTGAAGAGTTCTTGGCTGCTAGTTGACCCAAACAGCATCATTCTAAGGAGATCAACATCTGTGTTTCGGCCTTCGGAGGCCATCTTTCTCTTTATGGGAAATGGATAGTGACAGCCATCAAACGTAGTTGTGAGTTGGCTTTTTCTGCAAGGATAATAACAGTTATCTACAGCCTTCCTTCAGAAAATCTGTCTACCAAGCAACTTATTTGCAGGTTTCCCTGTCGTTCAACACTCTTGACTTGACCTCTGCTCTTGAAGAGATGGACTCTTTGGAAAAGCACTTCATTTTTGCCCTTCTTCTGTCCACTAGGGCCTTCTCCTGGTAGTCAGGTAGCGAGGCCACCATGAAGAAAAGTGCCTGTTCATCATTTGAAGGCCCACCATCTACTATCTGCCACCTAAACGCTTCAGCTTGCTTCTGAAGTTCTCTGGTGAAGAGTTACAACTTCATTAAAGGCTCTGTCAAGCATTATTTGAGGTCCCCAAAGGAGGGGGGGGGAGGGGAAAATCACGACACTTTGGCAGCCTATTAATTCAGTGGCAAAATAATGTCAGGATTATAATTAATATTGTTATTAATGCATATCGGGATAATTAATTTTCCTGCCCATCCCTATCATTGCTCAATCTTGGGAAATTACTTGGTTGAGTTCAGTTCTTCAGATGTTAATTTGCTGAAGATGAAATTGGAGCAAAACTATCTGCAGCTATCCTTTGGCGTCTGACAAAACGTTAGGATCTGAAAATATAAAACTTTCTCAGTCCCTAATAGAGACCTATTTGCAATGTCCCATTCTGTTCAGTGGTGATGATCTCCAGGTGGAGAAATCTCTATGGAGACTCTCAATCAACCAGGTCGTGGTTGTCCTAAAGGTGCTTTTCCAAAAGGCAACTGGACTTTCTTGGTTTCTTCCCTTGAAAACATTTTGCTTCTAATCCAAAAAGCTTCTTCAGTTCCAACTGAATCTCCAGGTGGTCACTTGTGACAAAGAACTGGAAGAAAGTGAGCCATGTCATTCCAATGTAGAACAGTGTGGACTTCAACTCCCAGAATTCAGCTTCAAGATGAGTGGATTTCAACTCCCATAATGGGGCTAGGGAATTCTGGGAGTTGAACTCCATCCATCTTAAAGTTTGATGAACTCTGATCCAGAAAGTGATCAAGGCAGACAAGAGATATAGTTGATCAGAGCAGCACTTTGATGGCTACACTAAAATATCACTGTTGAGTCTTTAATTGTGCAGTCCATCAACCTGTATCAGAGTGACAGTGCATTTCTGCTCCAAAGATAACCATCTGAAGGGTTATCTTCAAAAGTCCCATCTAATAACAGGAGCCTGTCTAAGAAGTTACTAGATGAACCTTCATCGTAACAAAACATTTCATAGAACATTATTGAAGGGACCTTGGGGGTCTTCTAATCCAATCCTCTGGTCATGCAAGAGACCTGTTACAATTTCAGGTCTGTCCTGTCTCTTCTTAAAAACCGCCAGTGATGGAGCACCCACAACCTCTGAAGACAAGCTGGCTGATTGTTCTCACTCTTCATTTCATACTCATTTTAGCCAGTACTGTGAAAAACTACTGATGTTCAACATGGCTTTAAAAATAAGAACACCTTTGTCGATCAATCCACAAACCTATAACTATATAGAACTGATGTGGTGGATTGTAGTCTGGATTCCCAGGAGGAGGTCTGCGGCTTTAATTTGGCGAGATTTCTGTCTGTAGGTGAAGGACCACAAAGGAAAGGGCTCAGAAGTAATTCTACATGTTGTCCTTGCTTCTTGGGAGCCTGACAAATATATTCGAATCTTAAACTGTTCAGGAAACTATATTTCTGGCCCAAATTGTAGTTTGCCCAATTTTGTTTCATCCCTCAACAAGGACTGGCAACCTAGAACAGAACACAAGCAATGGAGATGATCCTCCTCAGCATGAGCCTGATGTCTCATGAAAAGAAGGACCAGGGGTGACATGATAGCAGTCTTCCAATCTTTGAGGGGCTGCTCCAAAGAAGAGGGGGTCGACCTATTCTCCAAAGCACCTAAAGGCAGGACAAGAAGCAATGGATGGAAACTAATCAAGGAGAGAAGCAACCTAGAACTAAGGAGAAACTTCTTGGCAGTGATAACAATTAATCAGTGGAACAACTCACCTCCAGAAGTTGTGGGTGCTCCAACACTGGAGACTTTTGAGAAGAGATTAAACAATGATTTGTCTGAAATGGTATAGCATCTCCTGTTCAAGCTTGACTAGAAGACTGCCATGGTCCTTTCCAACTTTATTATTCTGTGTCTTTCATCCAGTCTTACAAGCATGAGACCATCTCTTAGCATCTTCAAGCTGCATTCTTGAAGGGATACAGAGTAGTTCTTATTGTCCTTCCATGCAATGGTAAAGCTATATATCCTGCCTTGTCTACGCTGGTATCCTGGTGAGATGGATGCTTTCTTTGGTATTTCCAGCCAGTTTAATAGCCATTAACATTTAGGTCCCAGTTGCACTAATGTATTTAAGTTTTAATTCAGTTTCACTGCACTAATTAATTTGCTTATCCTGCATCTCAGGTCCTGAATTCTCTTTTCCTTTCTGTAGTAAATTAAGAGGACATGGATTGATTTTTGCAATGGGGGCAACGGTTTCTTTCTTTCTTGTTTAAGTGGTGCTGAACCGGTGATACAGATTGTCTTCCATAATGCAGTTGGGTGCTACAAAAATCCAAGAAGTATCTGCATGATGCTTCCTTTTCCACCAACCAAGATCTTTGAAGAATGGGATGTCCTCTGCAGATCAATACCCATCCCCACTAAGTACATGGAGTAGGGAGGTGATGACCTGTATCATCCACCCACCCATCCATCCAATCCATCCATCCATCCATCCATCCATCCAATCCATCCATCCATCCATCCATCCATCCATCCATCCAATCCATCCATCCATCCATCCATCCAATTCATCCAATTAATCCAATTCATCCATCCATCCATCCATCCAATCCATCCATCCAATTCATCCATCCAATTCATCCATCCAATCCATCCATCCAATTCATCCATCCAATCCATCCATCCAATCCATCCAATCCATCCATCCAATCCATCCATCCAATCCATCCATCCAATCCATCCATCCAATCCATCCATCCATCCATCCAATTCATCCATCCAATCCATCCATCCAATTCATCCATCCAATTAATCCAATTCATCCAATTCATCCATCCATCCATCCATCCATCCATCCAATCCATCCATCCAATTCATCCATCCAATCCATCCATCCAATTCATCCATCCAATTCATCCAATTCATCCATCCATCCATCCATCCAATCCATCCATCCAATCCGTTCATCCAGTACATCCATCCATCCATCCAATTCATCCATCCATATGAAATATAATTTCTGAGAGTTCCAAAGCAGGTCTTGCTTTGTTCTCTGAGAATTGTAGGAGATGACCAGGCTGAGCCAGAGGGGAAGGTTCAAACATGTCATCAGTCATGAGTCCCTTCATGCCCCACCCCCATGGCTGGCTGGGGGATTCTGGGAGTTGAATTCCACAGGTCTTAAAGTGGCCAAGTTTGGGGACCCCTGTTATAAGGCTAGTATTTGGGGGGATGTCTTTGAGAAACAGCACACTTCTTTTCATCCGTGCTGTATAATTTGAAAGAAAGAAAGAAAGGTGATTTTCAGTCTTTTACTTATTGACAAGACAAAATGTTGCATCTGGTTAATGAAAATTTTATATGACAGGAGATAAATCCGCAGGTGTTTGCTGATGAATATTTAATGGTGCTTATTGTAGTGTCCTTCTGTTATACGTGGCTGTTCAGCTACTGCTTGGTAAGAAGCACCAAGCCTTTTGCAATTCTGAAACTTGGTCGCCTTTATATATTTGTCTCTCTTTTTTTTATGGCAAAGAAAAGTCTTAGTTTGCTAGTAAGTCTTAAGCAGTGAGATTCGCAGCCTTCCTGGAGAAAAAACTGTTGAGTCGCAACCCAGTTAGGAAGATGATAACTGAGAAAAAAAACAGAAGGTGTCACTTTCTCATTTTTAAGCTTTACGATTGTATTGTCAACAGGGAAATAGAAGTAGAATATCTTGAAATGAGGTTTTGATGACTCCAAACGTGGCAGGGAAGACGCCACCTCAGAAATGTAGAGATTCTCTATGTAGAAACCCCAAAACTAGGTTGGAGAGCCAAGATGTATAATTTTGTTGAAGGAAAAGTCTTCATCAGGGTTCAGTCCAAGCCGGGAATAAACGACATGGCGACTGCTTTAGGAAGAAGGTTGCAGTTTATGGAAGAGGAGAGCCAGACAGGAAGATGGCTCTGGAAGAAAAAAGAGTGAGCACATGTAAGGAGTGGGTTTTTATACCCTCTGGAGCCTTTTGTTTGGAGTTGTTTGAGGCTTTGTATTTCCTGTGTCACATATTTTGACCTGAGTCTGAGTGTGCCCCTTTGGCATCTGTGGGTTAATCCTATTATGTCCCATCTTAGAGTTTGGGTGGGGTATGTAGATTTTAGGTGTCTTTGTCTTCTTAATCTTCGAGCTGGAGGCCTCCAACCTTCCTGAATGGATTATCACATCTGCATTTCTACAGAGCTGGTTTCCGCCTGGGGGAGGGAGACCTGGGGCTATTATGAAAACTGGGCATGCTTTTCTGCCTCTTTAAGATCCTTTGAGGAAATATATTTTTCTGCCCTTTTAGTATTTCCTTCTCGGTGTGTGTGTGTGATTTCCCACAATTTCTTATCTCAGCCTTCATGTCCCAATCCTAACTAAAGTGTCTAAAATTTCGAAGCTGCTTCTCCATCCTTCCTTGACATTACAGATAGTCTTCACCTTACGACTGCCACCCAGCCCGAATTTATGTCGCCTCCCATTTTATGATGGTTCTTGCCACATTTGTTAAGTGAACCACTGCATTTGTTGAGTTAGTGACCCTGGATGTGAAGGGAGTCTGCCTTTCCCCCACGGACTTTGCCTGTCAGAAGGTCGCAAAGGGGGATCACCGTGACCCCAGGACACTGCGACTGTCATAAGTACATGCCAGTTGCTAAGCATCTGAATTTGATCACGTGACCACGGGGACACCGCCATGGTTGTAGGTGGAAAAAACGGTCGTAAGTTGCTTTTTTTCAGCGCCATTGTAACTTTGAAGGGTCACTAAAAATGAACTGTTGTTAACTCAAGGACTATCTGTCTAAGTTTCTTCCCTGCCCAACTGTTCTAACAACTCTTAGATCCCAAAGAGAGGATTACCGTGAAAAGGAGCATGAAGATCTAATCCAGCAAAGAAGAAGACACGAAAGGATGTTCTCAGGATGTCCCTTCTTCGTTAGGCAATGGGGTTTTGTATTGTCTATTGTGTTTATAGTTATGGATCCAAAGCTTGAATGCAAATTGGGTGAGGCTTTGAAAACCTTGATAGAAAAGGGGGCTACACATTGGTTGCATGAGAACACTCCTACTCCCAGTGGACTTCCTGAGAGCAAAGATACACCGCTAGTTTTTCTAGATAGAATTGTCTGGGTGGTGTATGACAAAGTATTGAGCTAGAGGTGCTCCTTCGTGGAGATGAATGACAACTGAGACAGGAGCAAAGAGGGTGAGTGGCTAAAGAACATCTGCTCCCCAACGACAGTCTTCCAAATCATCATCTGGATGATTCCGAAGACCATTGGGCTCAGTTACAATATGGGAGATCATATGAAGCTCAAGGTTGAATTGTGGAGTCCTTCGTGTTCTCTGAGCTTGGTTGTTTTCTTGCAGATTTTCATGACCCAACTAGGGAACATCATCAGTGCTTGTAGAGAGGAGGAAGAGGAGGAGGAGGAGGAGAGGAGGAGGAGGAGGTGGGAAACTGTGGGATCTTTGATGCTCTCTGAGCTTGGTTGTTTTCTTGCAGATGTTCCATGACCCAACTAGGGAACATCTTCAATGCTAGGGGTTTATAGAGCAGAAGAGGAGGAGGAGGAGGAGGTGATGGTGGAGGAGGAGTACAGTGGGGTTCTTAGTGCTCTCTGAGCTGGATCGTTTTCTTGGAGATGTTTCATGACTTAACTAGGTAGCACCAACAATGGTAGAAAGGAGTGGGTTTGCAGAGACATGAGGAGAAGGAAGGAGGAAGGAAGAGAAGGAGGAGGAGGAGGACTGTGGGATCCTTGATGCTCTCTGAGCTTGGTTGTTTTTTTGAAGACATTTCATTACCTAACTAGATAACATCATCAATGCTAGAAGGGAGGAGGAGGAGGAGGAGGACTGTGGGATCCTTGGTGCTCTCTGAGCTTGGGGTTTTTTTTGAAGACATTTCATTGCCTAACTAGGTAACATCATCAATGCTAGAAGGGAGGAGGAGGAGGGGGAGGAGGAGGAGGACTGTGGGATCCTTGATGCTTTCTGAGCTTGGTTGTTTTTTTGAAGACTGAAGTAGCCGAAGGACCACTCGGGACGACAGGCTAATAACAACAGATTTATTTAAGAGCAAGGCAAACAAAGAATAACTTGTCCGGCTTTTATAGCCGGCAGCTGGTAGCGAGGACCAATCAGCGGTGTCCATTTTGGCGCCCTGTCAGGCAGGGACCAATCCGCGTCGTCTTTTGTTGACAGCTCCGGCTTCCGCGTGTCTTAGTGTTTTGACAGCCGCGAGCTGTCAGTGGTTGCGCCTGCGCTGTACGGTGGACGCTTTGACAGCTCAGGCTTCTTCGTAGTCCGGCGTTTGACAGCCGCGAGCTGTCAGTGGTGGCGCCTGCGCGGTGCGGGGAACTTTGACAGCTGTCAAAGTTCCCGCGTGTTTTCCTGTCAGGCTGCGTTTAGTCTATACGCTTGCTGCTGCCGCTTTGATTGAACAGTTAACATATATACATCATATCAAGGGATTGTTTACATATATAACACACCCCTTACCCCTCCCCTGGTGCGTTTCTGCCGTCTTGGATGTTTGAACCTGCCCACTGATAGTCTTTTAGGTAGGTGGGTGGTCTCCGATTCCTGGTTGAGCGGCGAAGGGGTGGAGGGTGCTCAGGTTCCGGGTCTTCGTTTTGGTGTTCTTCTTCCTGGTTTGGAATAGGCAGCATTTCCGGTGGGAGCTGTATGCTGGCATTGGTTGGTTGCCCAGAAGTGTGTGGTGGTTGTCTGGGTCTGAGCTGATCAATATGGCGGCGTATGTTGCCGTGTGCTTGCGTAGCTATAAGGTATGAGATGGGCCCCGTTTGTTTTATTACTGTCCCTTGGACCCACTTGTTTTTATCTGTGTATGATCGCGCCCAAATTAATTGACCTGGGTTGAGTGTGCGGGCGGGGTGGGGGTGCGGTTCTTCTTCTGGATACGTGTCAGGGTGCAGTCTGTCCAGACGTGTTATTAGTCTTCTCCCCCATCTTAATTCGGCTGGTGATTTGCCGGTCGTGGAACAAGGTGTTGTGTGTTGTGCTAAGAGGAACTGGCTGATGCGCCTCTGCCAGTTTCCTTTAACGAATTTTTTTAATGCTTCTTTTGTGGATCGTACCATAATTTCAGCCATCCCGTTTGACGATGGGTGGAACGGCGCCGACGTGACCAACCTAATACAATTCTTCGTAGCGAAGATCTGAAATTCACGAGAGGTGAATTGAGGTCCGTTGTCAGAAACTATGGTGTCAGGTAGGCCGTGCGTAGCGAATATTTTTCGTAAAGCTTGTATAGTGGCTTGGGACGTTGTTTTTCTAAGGGGAGTGACTTCCAGCCATTTTGAGTGGCTGTCTACTACAATTAAGAAACTTTGGCCTTGGATGGGTCCCGCAAAATCTATATGTATACGTGACCAAGGGTTCCTTGTTGTTTCCCATTTATGGATTGGAGCCTGGGGTGGTTCATTCCTGGTCCCTTGACAGGTATAACACCCACCCACGTACTTTTCTATTTGTTTATCTATGCCTGGCCACCACACATAACTTCTAGCCATCGCCTTCATTTTTACAATTCCAGGGTGTCCTTCGTGTAAGATTTGTAATGTTTGGTCTATGTTTCTTTCTGGTATGATGACCCTATTTCCCCACAGCAGGCATCCTCTATGTGTTGAGATCTCATTTTTTCTGTTATAATAGGGTTGGAATTGAGGTTGTGGATTTTGAGCTGGCCATCCTGTTGTGGCCCATTTGTGGATTCTGGCAAGTATTTTATCTTTGGCAGAGTTAGTAGCTATGATGTTTGCAGTCAGGGGGCATTCTGGAAGTTGGGAGATTGCTAAAATCTGGCTGGCTGGGGCTGGGTCTGGGTCCCTGGTTTGTATGGGCAGTCTGCTGAGGCAGTCAGCATGACCCAATTCTTTACCTGGTTTATGTATTAGTTGATAGGAATAGGCTGCTAAGAAGGTTGACCATCTTAGCATTCTCGGGGAGAGAATTTGTGGAGTAGTTTTGTTCCACGTGAATATGCCTAGCAGGGGTTTGTGATCTGTAATTATAGTGAATGGTCTTCCATATAGGTAATCATGAAATTTTTTGACCCCTGCTACTATTGCTAGGGCTTCCCTGTCGATTTGGGCGTAGTTTCTTTCAGCTTTGGTTAGAGTGCGTGAATAGAAGGCTATGGGTCTTTGTGTGCCGTCCTTGAATATGTGACTTAAAACAGCCCCGATTCCATAGGGAGAGGCATCGCAAGCGATGCATATTGGGGTGTCCTCCCTGAAAAGGGTGATAGTTGAACTGTGACAGATAATCTTTTTTAATGAATGGAAGCTATTCTCATGTTCTTTGGTCCAGGACCAAGTTGTACCCTTGTCTAGGAGTCTATGCAGAGGCTCCGCAATAGTGGCCTTATGGGGGATGAAGGCATGGTAAAAATTTAACAATCCTAAAAAGGATTGCAGCTCTTGCTTATTCCTAGGACTGGGTGCGGTTTGAATAGCCTGTAGTTTTTCTGAGGTGGGGTGAATGCCCTGGCTATCTATTTTGTACCCTAGGAATTCAGTGGAGGTGACTCCAATAGAGCACTTTTCCCGCTTAAGTTTGAGGCCGGCTTCTCTGAGCCGGCTTAGCACAGCTGACAGCCTGTCAGCTAAGTTCGCTTCGTTTTCTCCGGCGATGAGAACATCGTCAAAGTAGGGGCAGACCCCGGGTATTCCTTTCAGGGTCTTCTCCATGATACCCTGAAATATACCCGGGGCCGCCGATATGCCAAATTGGAGCCTCTTTACCTTAAAGGCGCCGCGGTGGGTAACAATTGTCTGGGCCTCCGCAGTGTCCTCAGTGACAGGTAGCTGTAAGTACGCCTGTGAGAGATCGAGCTTGGCGAAAAGGGTGCCAGAGCGGATGGAAGCAAATACGTCCCTTACCGCTGGCACTGGGTAGGCATGGGGGCTGAGGGCTAAGTTGACTGTCGCCTTATAATCAGCGCACAGTCTCACCTCCCCATTAGGTTTGATTGGGGTGACGATTGGGGTCTCCCAGGTTCCCCCTTCTGTTGGCTCAAGCACCCCTAGTCCTACGAGGCGATCAAGTTCGTTTTCGATTTTTTCTTTAAGGGCAAAAGGTACCCTCCTGGCTCTTATCTTAACTGGTTGGATTGCAGGGTTTAACTGTAAGGAGATGGGGGGACCCGTGTATTTCCCTAAAGTGCCATCGAAAACGTCGGCGAACTTATCGCAAACGGCTTCTAGGCTGGGTGTTAGGATGGTGTTAACCCCTGTTAAAGCGATACCTAGTGGACTGAACCAGTTTAGTCCTATCAAATTGGTGCGGTTCCCTGGCGTAACTAAAACCTCCAGGGGACCCTTGAACCCCTTGTACTGCACTACGACCTTGGCTTTTCCTTCCACCGGAATGGGGGTTTTCTGGAAGTCCGCTAGGTGTACCTGAGTTCGTTTCAGGGAAATTTGTCCTCGGCCCTTCTGACAGATCTCCTGATAGGTTGTTAGAGAAATTAAGGAAACTGCCGACCCGGAATCTACTTCCATGTGGCAGGGCACCCCCTGAATTCTGACCCAGATCTTAACCTTGGAGCTTATGCTGTTTACCCTGTCCACAGTCTCTACCAGGGGCCCTGGGTGGGGTTCTCTGCTGGCCTGGGCGGCTGGCCTACCTGGGGGTTTTGCCTCCACCTCATTGATGTTGTCCCGGCCTTTGCTGCGGCACACCGGCTTGATGTGGCCAGTCTTCCCGCAATTGTGGCATTTCGCGTTCCTAAAACGGCAACTTCCTCGGGCATGATTGCCTCCGCAGCTGGCACAGGCGGCTCGTTGCTCGTAACGCGGTGGTGGCGGTGGAGGGTTCCTGGACCCCCGGCGGTCCGACGTCTTTCCCCTTCTTGGCTGTCTGTGCTCCATTCGGCGTTGTAGGGCTTCTCCGTCGGTGAAATCTACCGACTCTCCGCTGTCGCTGAAGGCTGCGCTTTCCTGGTAGACTGTCGCGGGGGTCTCTGGGGTCGTGTTGGTCAGCTTCTTCTTGTGGCTGTGTTCGTATGCCATGATCTCCCTGGTCAGCTCGGCCAGGTTCATGTCGGGTTTGGACGTCAGTTTTTTTTGTAGCTTCTCGTCCCTCAGACCGATCACCACCTGGTCTCTGATGCGATCTTCCAGGTCGGGGAAGCAGCAGTTCCTTGCGGCATGTCTGACCCCGGCGATGAATTCGTTGGCGGGCTCGTCCTGCCGTTGTTTCTTTTGCGCGAATTGCACCCGCCAGTATAGTTCTGATCGAGCCGGCATGTAGTATTTGCTCAGCTGGTCCACCAAGTCCGCGTATGAGACTTCAGTGATGGGCACTGGGCTGAACAACCCGACGGCTGCATCGTACACCGGGGGCCCGCTGATGTACAGCAGAGCGGCGGCCTTTGCTCGGTCGTCAGTGATCTTACTGACGAGGAGGAATCCCTCGACTTGGCCGAGGTGTGATTGCCATCTCTCGGGATGGCGTGTATCAAACTCCCTCACACGGCCGAAGTTTGCCATGTCGTCCGGTCCTGGGTTGCTCCGATGGAAGTTAAAACTTCCGTGACAGCTCTTGCCGGGAACTCCCTTCCTCGGCCGTGACTTCAGCTCCGGAGCGATCCCATCCTCGTCGCCAGTGAAGTAGCCGAAGGACCACTCGGGACGACAGGCTAATAACAACAGATTTATTTAAGAGCAAGGCAAACAAAGAATAACTTGTCCGGCTTTTATAGCCGGCAGCTGGTAGCGAGGACCAATCAGCGGTGTCCATTTTGGCGCCCTGTCAGGCAGGGACCAATCCGCGTCGTCTTTTGTTGACAGCTCCGGCTTCCGCGTGTCTTAGTGTTTTGACAGCCGCGAGCTGTCAGTGGTTGCGCCTGCGCTGTACGGTGGACGCTTTGACAGCTCAGGCTTCTTCGTAGTCCGGCGTTTGACAGCCGCGAGCTGTCAGTGGTGGCGCCTGCGCGGTGCGGGGAACTTTGACAGCTGTCAAAGTTCCCGCGTGTTTTCCTGTCAGGCTGCGTTTAGTCTATACGCTTGCTGCTGCCGCTTTGATTGAACAGTTAACATATATACATCATATCAAGGGATTGTTTACATATATAACACAAAGACATTTCATTGCCTAACTAGGCAATGTCATCAATGCTAGAAGGGAGTAGGGTTTGATCTCTGTGGTTCACCTAATCAGCGTTGGGGTGTGTGTGTGTTCTTTTCTTCTTGGCAGTTCCTTGACTTGGCTGTTGTTTACTGCTTGATTGTTTATCTGAGTTGGCACCTGCTGGCTTCCAACAAGCAAACTCAATCAGGAAGACTTGCAGTGAGAATTGAATAGAAGTTGTTTTCATAGTCAGATATTTCAAAGTTCAAGAGCTTCCGAGTTTTGATATACACCCCCTTAAAATAGCAGTGCACCTTTTCATTGCATCTTCCAGAAATTGTTCTGCTGGAGCCTTCTGCCATTAATTAATTACACCCAGGCTGTTGATTAAGTTCAGTGCTCTTCGCCCTTGTAATAGGTGCAACAGAAGAATGATTAGAATCTAAATTACATTGTTAATAAAACAGATTCCTTAGTGATAACCCTTTCATAGTCTCCTATACTTATTCCAATTAATTTAATAAGGTTATGAAATACAAAACCTGAATCATAAGTATATGCAGATTGCCATATCATTTAGCAGTTGGATTCACCGTACCTAGGACAAGCTGTAACGTGACACTCGGCCCAGGTATTTGTCACAGAAAGTTCATATTGGGGTATTGAGAGGGGTGGGCGGGCAGATAACAGAATGACAGAGTTGGAAGGGACCTTGGAGGTCTTCTAGTCCAGCCCCCTGCTCAGGCAGGAAACCCTGTGCCATTTCAGACAAATGGTTGTCCAATCTCTTCTTAAAAACCTCCAGTGATGGAGCATCTGCAACTTCTGGAGGAAATCCGTTCCACTGGTTAATTGTCCTCACTGTCAGGAAAGTCCTCCTTAGTTCTCGCCTTGATTAGAATAGAATAGAGCTGGAAGGGACCTTGGAGGTCTTCTAGTCCAGCCCCCAGCTGAAGCAGGAGAACCTATGCCATTTCAGACAAGTGATTGTCCAGTCTCTTCTTAACACCCTCCAGTGATGGAACACCCATGATTTCTGAAGGCAAGCTGTTCCACTGGTTAATTGTCCTCGCTGTCAGGAAGTTTCTCCTTGATTCCAGGTTGCTTCTCTAACTGGTTAGTTTCCAACCATTGTTTCTTGTCCTGCCTTCTGGTGCTTTGGAGTATAGCTTGACTCCCTCTTCTTTGGGGCAGCCCCTGAGATACTGGAAGACTGCTATCATGTCTCCCCTATTTCTTCTTTTCTTTAGACTAGTCCCGCAGCCGTTCTTTGTATGTTTTAGCCTCCAGGCCTTGGATCATCTTAGTTGCTGTTCTCTGAACTTTTTCCAAACACTCAACATCTTTTTTGTGATACGGTGACCAAAATTGGCTGCAGTATTCCAGGTGTGGTCTTACTAGGGCTTTATAGAGCGGTACTAAGATTAGTTTCCATCTGTTGTGTCTTGTCCCGCTTTCAGAGATTTTGCTCTCCCCCTTAAGGTGTCTATTCCCTTTCCATCCAGCATCTTCGAATGCTGTTCTGCTTGGTCTCTTCATGTAAACAGGAAGAAGAGGAGCAGAAAGTAAAATACCTTCTTCAGCATGCTTGCCATCGTCTGTTGTTGTTAGTTGCGAAGTCGTGTCCAACCCATCGCGACTCCATGGACAACGTTCCTCCAGGCCTTCCTGTCCTCTACCATCTTCTGGAGTCCATTTAAACTCACGCCTACTGCTTCAGTGACTCCATCCAGCCACCTCCTTCTCTGTCGTCCCCTTCTTCTTCTCTTGCCCTCAACCTTTCCCAGCATTAGGCTCTTCTCCAGTGAGTCCTTCCTTCTCATTAGGTGGCCAAAGTATCTGAGTTTCCACTTCTGGATCTGGCCTTCTAAAAGCAGTCAGGGTTGATCTTCTCTAGGACTGACCGGTTTGATCGCCTTGCAGTCCAAGGGACTTGCAGGAGTCTTCTCCAGCACCATAGTTCAAAGGCCTCAATTCTTTGCCGCTCAGCCTTTCTTATGGTCCAACTTTCACAGCCATCATCTACCTTTATTTTAAAAATTGATTTTATTGTAATTTCTTTGTTTGATGGTTGAGAGCTGGGTGGCGTGCAAGTTCAATCAATTAAATTAAAAGCTAAATTTAAAATAAAAATATTCAATTAAACTTTGCATAGAGCTTGGGGGTACTAGACTGAAAGCCATTGTTTTTATACACACACACACACACACACACACACACCCCAGCCCTATAAAACCAGTCTGGATGACAATTTCCATCTTTTATAAGGATGGAATTGGTTCTACTCAGTATTAAAGAAATCCAGAAGGTGTATCTTTGTTGCAGTTATACATACCTTCATGCTGAGCAGAACCAATTCCATTCTTATAAAGTAGAAATTGTCATCCAGACTTATTTTACAGGGCTGGTGCTGGTAGGATTTCCTATAGTAGAGAATTGTCATGTTTAATTCCTTAGTAACAGCATATCCCTTTTGATACAATAAGGCGGTGGAGTCAGCAGGAAAAAAGATGAGATTTTAGAAACATAGCTGAAGGGCCCGTTTTAAATCTGAGCAGGCTTTAAACTTAAACCGAAGCACAAAGTTTAGAGTCCCACAAGGAGCGATTGTTCTAGGCAGCATTTCCAAAGGAAAAAAGTTAAACTCTGGGAAATCAGAAGTCAGTGGTCAGCATTAAGAACCAACTTTGGGAGCAGTGCACGGTTTGCAAAATTCAAATTGCATGCTTGGTTTGTAAAATTCAAATTGCACAAGGCATAGTTCAAGTCTGTAACACTTACAAAACAGTTTGTAAGATTCAATTTGTAAAATTCAAATTGCACAATCCCTACTTCAAGCAAAAGGCACTCAGTTAAATCCAGAATAACCTTCTTAAATCAAGATGGTGACAGAGATGATCATAAAGGCTTATCGGATCATATTTAAAAAGAGTGGGGAAGGTAAACATTTCTTTCCCCAGCAATAACGCAAACCAGAGTCTTATTGGTGTAAAGCGGGGAAAACTTCACTTTCCAGAGAAGAGTTTCTCTTAGATTTGCAGATATGAGGATCCCTTTGCCAAAATGAAATACACATGTTTTCTGAATTAACTGTCACCGTTTCCTGCTATAGTGAATCCGTCAGCTGTGGAACTTCAGAACTGGATTTGCAATATTTTTATTTTAGCTACTTATAAGGTCTGAGTGACATTTCACTTGCAGTTGCTTGGCAGACTCAAATGTTATCCTTCGACTTGCAAATGTAATGTCTAAAAGAAAAAAGAGAAGAAGGAGAGGGAGGGGAACATTAGGATAAAAGAACAGAAGAAAAGAATATGATTTAAAATGTAGATGCCTTTTTGGCTTCTGATATCTCCCATGTTTCTTGTGTAAATTAGCAAGACACATATGCAAATTTTGGTGGGTCTAAAAAAACATTTAAGTACTGTAGATCTGCAGTTTTCAAATTTCAAATTTCCATTGAGCCCCAAATTTCTGTTGTTAAGTGAGACATTTGTTAAGTGAGTTTTACCCCATTTTATGACACAGTTCTTAAGTGAATCACGGCAGCTGTTAAATTAGTCACACGATCGTTGTGAGTCTGGCTTCCCCCGCTGACTTGGCTTGTCAGAAGGCTGCAAAAGGGGACACACTGCGACTGTCATAAATGTGAGTCAGTTGCCAAGTAGCTGAATTTTGATCACCTGACCATGGGGAGGCTGCAACAGTCATAAGTGTGAAAAACGGCCCTAAGTCACTTTTTTCAATGCCGTTGTGACTTTGAATGGCCACTAAACAAGTTGTTGTAAGCCGAGGAGTAGTTGTACGGTGCAAAGAGGGATAAGCAGGCTTAAAATGTTTCACGGAAGACATTTGTCCACAAGGGAGATTGAAGAGAATCAAAGGGACAAGTACAGATGAGGTGAACCCTGGTTCAAGAACAGTAAACTGTGAGAGGGATCTTGGAGTCCTAGTAGATGATGACTTAAAAATGAGCCAGCCATGTGCGGCATAGAATCAAAATCACGGGAAATCAGTACTGCTTTATAAAGCCTTAGTCAGGCCACACCTGGAATACCGCATCCAGTTTTGGTCACCACATTACAAAAAAGATGTTGAGACTTTGGGGAAAAAGTGCAAAGAAGAGTAAGTAAGATGATTAAAGGCCTGGAGACGAAAACAAATGAAGAAAGGTTGAAGGTTTGGGCTTGGCTAGTCTAGAGAAAAGAAGGACTGGGGGGTCATGATAGCAGCATTCCAGTATTTGAGGAGCTGCCACAAAGGTGAGGGGGGGGGGCTCAACCTATTCTCCAAAGCACCTGAAGGCAAAACATGAAGCAACGGATGGAGAGAAGCAACCTGGAACTAAGGAGAAACTTCCTAAAAGTGAGAACAATTAACAGCTTCCCTCCAGAAGCTGTGGCTGCTCCATCACTGGAGGTTTTTAAGAAGAGACTGGACAGCCACTGGTCTGAGATGGTATATAGGGTCTCCTGTTTGAGCAAGGGGTCGGACTAGAAGACCTCCAAGGTCCCTTCCTGCTCTGTTCTGATTGAAAGCATACAAGTCGAAACTGTAACAACTGCAGAAGCGATTAATTGCATGCGACTCTGTGAGCTATCAGGGTGTAGACTAAAGTTGTGAGAAGAGACTTGAAGGAGGACACCTCCAACAGATCTGAAATGTAAGTACAGAAAAGACACACGTTTGGAACAGTGGTGGGATTCAGCCCGTTCACACCACTTCGGCAGAACCGGTAGCTAATGGACTTCCGGAAGCGGCATCCACACAGAGAACCAGTTGTTCCCATATTTGAATCCCACCACTGGTTTGGAAGTCTGGGATGAGGTCATTCCAGCAGTGATGTCATCCTTAGACTCCTTGTGTCTTTACTTGGCTTTCCTTCAGAGAACCGCAACATAAATTGCTTGTCTTGTTTGACTTCCTTGTTCACCAAAGTTGAGCAGATTGTGGCCGTTTTCAACGCTTCCACCCGACAAAAAGCTTGGGACCATTTCTCGAAAGCTCAACGGAAGAATATAGATATTTGGCGCAAACACTCCGAGGTGGGTGAATTCTCCTTTTTCCGTTTTTATCCATCATTTCACAGGCTTGGACTAAGAGGGGAAAAGCAAAGGGGGTTTCTGGGCTTGATTGCGCTTTGTTCAGCAGTCTTTAATTGCCGCAATTGTAGTGTGTGGAAGTAATTAAGTACTGTTTCCAGAGTCTCTGCAACAGTTTATACAGCTGAAACCCTTTGGAGACAATATCCCTTCCACTAAAACAGCTAATTGAGAGAATTAGCAAAGTCATCTTAACATTTATGTTATAGTCCTGGAGTTCGTTAACTCCAAAATGAATTTAATTCATCACAATATTATCTGCAACCAGAGGAAGCTATAGGACAAAGCAGATTCGTTTCAGACAATATTCTTCCTCATCAATGTTTATAACAAAGTAATTGTTCAGGAGATATCGGAAATCCAAATTTCTTATTTACTTAGTATTGGCTTAGGAAAGGCAAGGTGATTTTCCCAATTTGACCTTGGACAAAATAAAAGGGAATGTTTTTAATTGTCCATAGTCCAAACTTCATAGGGTAGTGCACCGCAGCAGGAATTCCGTGTTTTAAATCTTTTGAGTCCTATCAAAGCTGAGGTGTTTTTTTTTTGTTTGTTTTATGGATGCAGTGATAGCAAAATTTTCAAAGACTTTCTTGAATCCAGACATCAGAAGAAAACTTCTTCCTAATCCTAATAAAAACCCAAGTTCACCTACAGTCTTACAGATGGGGGAGGGGGGGGTGAAGCCCTCAGTAAATTATGACAGCTTCCCGGCCTTACTAAAAAAAAGAACATTAAAAAAATGTACTACACGTTCTTTCCCCCCACCCCCCCCCAAGGCAGCTGGACTTTCTTCTTTTGTTTGAAGATGTTTCTCTTCTTATCCAAGAAGCTTCTTCAGTTTTGACTGAATGGTGGAGAACAGAAGGATTTATATTCTTTGCAGTCTTCTGGTGGTTAGTATTCCCTCTGAGAATTGTTGAGGCTACTTGGAGGTTTATCTGTGACCTCGGGGGCCACCTGAATCCTGTAGTCTGCAATTTTATTTTACTCTTTTGGTGGAAATCCGTTCATACTCCCGCACCATTCAAAGGGTGTTCATCCCAATGTGCATAACTAAAACGTTTCCTGATGAGGAGCAAAATGTCTTCAGGCAAAACAAGAAAGTCCAGTTGCCTTTTGAAAAAAAAGCACCTTTGGGAGAACCATGACCTGGACAACTGACCATCTCCGTAGACATTTTTTTAAAAATGTAGATTTCATAGGGTTTTGAGACATCCTCAGCCTTTCCAAGAGAAATGAAATTCAATCAGTTGACAGGCCTAGATGCTGTCTTTTTTCCCCCCAAGGTTAAAACCTTCTGCATCTCAGGCCAGGGACTTGAATGGGACAAAATGATGGAAGTCAGAGACACCTGCAAGGAAGGAGCAACATCTACAGGGTGGTAGATGAAGCACTGTGGTGGACCAGACCTTTTTTGAACATCTATGTCAGGGGTCTTCAAACGTGGCCCTTTTATGACTTGTGGACTTCAGTTCCCAGAATTCCTCAGCCAGCCTCCATTTTGTTTGTTAGATTTAAGACAGGAGTCTTCAAACTTGGCCCTTTTATGACTTGTGGACTTCAACTCCCAGAATTCCTCAGCCAGGCACGTTTGAAGACCCTGGTCTATGTAGAAGCTGGTACTGAATACAGCAAGAGTTTGCCATTCAGTGCTTATCCCCTATCTTGTCCATTCTGACACCAATACTGGAGACACCAGTGTTAGGATATCAGACAGAAGGAGGGGACTCAAAATCAGACTGAATGGTCACGGACATCTACCTGATTTATCTTAGTTGTTAACTTGCTCTGCTCAGAGCAAAATCTCCACCTGCTCTACTTAACCACACCTGTTCGTTTACCTGCAAATAGGTATGGTAGCCAGGACAACCATCCTGAGTTTAAATAGCTGGTTACATTTAGCAATAGAGGAGAACCAGAAACAGCCAGACTTGGGGAAGTGGAGGCAAAAATTAAATGCAATGCCCATCTGGACATCTGGGTTTTGTTCAATGCATGTGCATGATGAGAAATGAAGGAAGAAGAATTGTTTTTCCTACATCCCTTTTTAGAGAGAGAGAGAGAGAGAGAAGGGGTGGGGGGAAGAGAGAGAGAATTTCCTACATGTTTAATTTATTGACCATATTATGCAAATGTGGTTTGACTCATTTTCTTGGAGTTATGTGATTTGCATGTAGATGATTTCCTGCTTTCTGACAGTGGCTTAGTTGTGGGTTGCGTTGTGATCCATGCATCAGGCTTAATACCATGTGTGAATGATGGTTCTTGGGATCAGGGCACTTTGGAAATGTATGCAATGGCTATACCCTTCCCATGGATAAAGGGTTTGTGGGGGATGCCCCCTGAGATACATGCCAGCAGTTCTTTCAACCGAGGGGCAAACCTGACACACACACACACACCTGTCTCTCTGGTGACCCTCACTGGCCACAGAAGGAGCCAGCCTGACTATGAAGAGAGAAAGAGAGAGAGAGAGAGAGAGAGAGAGAGAGAGAGAGAGAGAGAGAGAGAGAGAGAGAGAGAGAGAGAGAGAGAGAGAGAGAGAGAGAGAGAGAGAGAGAGAGAGAGAGGAAAGAGAGAGGATAGGTGGATGGATGGATGGATGGATGGATGGATGGATGGGTGGATGGATGGGTGGATAGAAACAAAGACAGAGAGAGAGAGAGAGAAATAATAGCTAGAGAAAGACAGTGTGTATGGAGAGAGAGAGAGAGAGAGTGGGGGAGAAAGAGTCAGATGAATGGCTGGATATAGATTGGAAAGAGAGAGGATATTTATTTATTTATTTTATTTTTTAATTCCATTTATATCCCGCCCTTCTCCGAAGACTCAGGGCGGCTTACAAGCTTAGCAGTAGCCTTCATTCTATGTATATGCCTGCTTATTAGGGCTTTCATACACCCCCCAAGCGGCATTATTACAAAGTCAGCTTAATTGCCCCCAACAATCTGGGTCCTCATTTTACCTACCTGGGAAGGATGGAAGGCTGAGTCAACCTTGAGCCTGGTGGGATGCGAACCTGCACTAATTGCAGGCAGCTGGTGTTACTTAAGGAGGCATTAGCCTACTGCTCCACCAAGGCTAGGTGGATGAATGGATGGATGGATGGATATAGATAGGAAAGAGAGAGGATAGGTGGATGGATGAATGGATGGATGGATGGATGAATGGATGGATGGATATAGATAGGAAAGAGAGAGGATAGGTGGATGGATGAATGGATGGATGGATGGATGGATGGATATAGATAGGAAAGAGAGAGGATAGGTGGATGGATGAATGGATGGATGGATGGATGAATGGATGGATGGATATAGATAGGAAAGAGAGAGGATAGGTGGATGGATGGATGGATGGATATTGATAGGAAAGAAAGAGAGGATAGGTGGATGGATGGACGGATAGATAGAAACAGAAAGACATATTAGAGAGAGATACAGACAAATAATAACTAAAGACAGTGTTTGTGTGTGTGTGTGTGTGTGTTTCCATGTCCCAGCCCTTCATTTTGATTTTTTTTAAAAAAAATAATAATACCACCTCTGCATTCATTTACTTAGTGCCCTCTCAGTGCATTGTTAACACCACAGTCCTTTTATTTTTTCCTTGCCTAACAACAAAAGTGCTGTGAGAAGGTAAGAGTCATTTATTGAATTATTGTGTCTCTTGTTTATAACAATGGAGCTCCCTGAATAAATAAATAATTCATTGAATAGGAACACTATTGGATGTAATATCTGCGTGAATTAAAAATAAATAACATTTTATTATCACTGCTGTTAGGATGTAGATGTTGTATGATGTTGCCTTTGATTATTCGTAAATGAGTGCACCCGAATGCCAAAAAATAAAAATAAAAAAGGGAAAGGTTTTTTTATTAATCAGGCTGCTATTTTCCTAACATTGGAAAAAAAAAATCCATTAACATTGAAGCTTATTTGATACATGCACCCACGTGCTATGTTGAAAATATTCACCAGGAGAATTAATGTCTTAACATTTAAATATTTAATATGCCACAATGCATTCAAGGCATTCTATTTTTCTTTTGGGCAAACCATCCTTGAATTTTTAACGGTGGTTATTCCCCTGTCCCTTGCTTTTCTCTTTTTAAAAGTAATAAAGCTGTAAGGACAAAAGTGTTCTCCCCAAAACTGTTTACGTGTCTACCCTTCGCCTGTTCCCAAGACCCGCGAGGCCTCTCCCTGATTCAGAAAGAGAGTCAGTTTAGTCTAATGGTTAAGGCACCGGGCTAGAAACTCAGAGATGGTGAGTTCTAGTCCCACCTTAGGGGGACTAGAGCCTGAGTGATTTGGGGCCAATCACTGTCAGACTGTGAGTTCTAGTCCCACCTTAGCCACAAAAGGTGGCTGGGTCACTTTTAACCAATCACCGGGAGACTGAGTGTTCTACTCCCGCCTTAGCATGAAAGCCAGCTGGGTGACTTTGGGCCAATCACTAGGAATGGCGAGTTCTAGTCCTACCTTAGGCATGAGAGCCAGCTGGGTGGTTTGGGGTCAATCACCAGGAGACAGTGAGTTCTAGTTCTGCCTTAGCCATGAAAGCCAGCTGGATGACTTTGGGCCAATCACCAGGCGACAGGGAGTTCTAGTCCCGCCTTCGGCATGAAAGCCAGCTGGGTGACTTTGGGCCAATCACTAGGAATGGTGAGTTCTAGTCCTACCTTAGGCATGAGAGCCAGCTGGGTGATTTGGGGTCAATCACCGGGAGACAGGAAGTTCTAGTCCCACCTTAGCCATGAAACTCAGCTGGATGACTTTTGACCAATCACCAGGTGACAGGGAGTTCTAGTCCCGCCTTAGGCATGAAAGCCAGCTGGGTGACTTTGGCCCAGTCTCTCTCTCTCTCTCTCAACCCAACTCGCCTCACAGGGTTGTTGTTTTGAGGAAAATAGGAGGAAGTATATCGAATGTGTTCTCCGCCTTGAGTTCTTTGTGAGAATAAGGAAGGCGGGAATGGAATCAACACAATTAAAAATAAAAATGAACAAGGGCGGCACTGCAGGCAAAACCCTCAGGAAGGCGTTGGGTTGAAGAAGGAGACTTTAGGCTGAACGGTGACTTCCCAGAATGCTCGGCCTTCTGAATGCAAAGATGCTTGATTTGCATGCTTAGAAAATTGCCGGAGATTTGTAGAGGAGGGTAAATTGGCTGGCTTTATTGGATTCGCAGGGCACATGTTAATAAGAAATCCAGAGGAAACGACGACTGTGGCCTCTTTAGGGAGCGAGAATATGAGGCTTACTTTTGAAAACACAGACGAAGCTTTGCTTCCTGCAACCCTTCCAGCGATGACTGCACAATCACACAGGCAGGGGACGCACCGAGGACTTTTCTTTTCAATGTCAAAAGATGGAAAAGCGACGGTCGCCATGCTTTTTTTTTTAAAAAAAGAGTCAATTTCATGGAAGGGAAAAAAAAAACAACTTCCAGACAAAGTTGTCTTATTGTAGACTTTTCAATCCATCAGAATAGAGCTGTAAGGGACCTTGGAGGTCTTCTAGTCCAACCCGCTGCTCAAGCAGGAGAATCTATACCATTTCAAACAAGTGACTGTCCAGTCTCTTCTTGAAAACCTCCAGTGATGGAGCGCCCACGACTTCTGGAGGGAAGCTGTTCCGCTGGTTAATTGTCCTCACTGTTAGGAAGTTTGTCCTTCATTCCAGGTTGCTTCTCTCCTTGAGCAGTTTCCATCCGTTGTTTCTCATCCTGCCCTCTGGTGCTTTGGAACCAAGAACAACAACAGAATCAACAAACGACATCGGCAAACTTGCACCAAAGAAATTTTGGAGCAAAATTCATGGCATCCGTAGAAGCAGCTTAGGTTTCCCTCTTTGACAATCTTCCATTTTGCCTCAAAATGAAAGGATAGGGTTGGTGAATCTTCCGAGTAAGCAAAAGTCACTTTTTCACTCAAGGCGAGTGGTCTCCAAACTTGACCACTTTAAGACTTAATGGACTTCAACTCCCACAATTCCATAATTCCTCAGCCAGCCATGGAATTATGGGCAGTAGAAGTCCACAAGTCTTAAAGGGGCCAAGTTTGGAGACCCCCCACCCCACCCCCTGCTCCAGGCAATGGTTCCTGATTCCAGAAGTCAGTTAGATACTTCTCGGTCCCTTAGCGGAGAGTCTTCTACTCATATTTGCCTTCTTCTGAAATAACTCCAGTCACACAATGCTCTGGCCCTCTCCCCACTCCTATGACACACAGCTCCCAGACAGATGTCCACCCTTGTGATTAACTAATCAGGCAATTATCTAGGTCTGTGTGTTACATTCTAAGTGCTTCCATCTTAGACAAACAGATATGTTGTTTGGACCCAACAGTTCCTAATGTCTTTGGAACAGGATGCAAATTGGATTTATTAGGGCAGCCCTGTCCTAATAAAACTGGAGAGCTGTTCTTGAGTTTCCAAGTCCTTGTGTGGAAAACTTGCATCTCTCAGCTTCAGCACTTCTGCTGCGATTAAGGGCTGCACACGCCCCTAGGATAACGGATTGTTTTATGGATGCGTCTCTACAAACAACTATTTGAGTCGCTCATTAATTGCAAGGGATAACAGAGCACACTTATTGCAAGGAATAAAATAGCACGCAACACTTATTTCTCAGAAGTGACTTCCCTTTCTCCTTCCGGAGATTTTAAATGACCTTCCTGGGAACTGGGTTTTGTTCAACAGAAAAATTAGCTGTCTCTGGACCCAACAGTATTTTATTTATTTATTTATTTATTTATTTTTGGGACTTATATGCCGCCCTATCTCCCGAAGGACTCAGGGCGGCTAACAACAATAAAAAACAACAATACAAAAATTAAAAAAGAATTAAATAACAGCCCCAAAATAAATTAACTACACAGTTAAAAATTAAAACATATTTAAAAACCCATCATCAATCCAGGTCAGCCTGATGGAAGATAAAAGTTTTGAGGTCGCGGCGAAAGGACCGGAGATCCGGGGCCATCCGAAGCTCAAGGGGGAGTTGGTTCCAAAGGGCTGGTGCTCCCACAGAGAAGGCCCTCCCCCTGGGGGTCGCCAGCCGACATTGTATGGCCGACGGCACCCTGAGAAGGCCCTCTCTGTGTGAGCGCACCGGGCGATGGGAAGTCATCCCCGGTAGCAGACGGTCCTGCAAATATCCCGGGCCTAAGCCATGTAGGGCTTTATAGGTAAGAACCAGCACCTTGAATCTCGCCCGGAAGACAACTGGTAGCCAATGCAGCTCACGCAGGAGGGGTGTAATATGGGAGTATCGGGATGCTCCCATCACTACCCGCGCGGCCGCATTCTGCACCAGCTGGAGCCTCCGGGTGGTCTTCAAGGGCAGACCCATGTAGAGAGCATTGCAGTAATCTATCCGAGAGGTAACGAGTGCATGAGTGACCATACGTAGGGCATCTCGGTCCAGATAGGGGCGCAACTGGCGCACCAGGCGAACCTGGGCAAATGCCCCTCTGGCCACGACTCCAATATGATCTTCAAAACTGAGTCGTGAGTCCAGGAGGACGCCTAAATTGCGCGCCCTATCAACGGGAGGCAACACCTCTCCTCCCATAACCAAAGATGGAACCTCTTGGACAAGTCGAGATGCCGGTACGTAAAGCCACTCAGTCTTGTGCTACACTCATCATTGCTCTACACAGTGCTGCACTCATCATCGGGCTATATCCCTGTCTTCCACCTGACACTATTATTAGACTAAAAGTGAATTCTCTCAATCTTCCTTGTGCCACCATTAAGGAAGAGAGCTATAATGTCACCTTTTCTGAGAAGGGGGAGAAAACTCCATATGAAGCCCACGTACACGTGGTTTGCATTCCCACGCTCTCTTTCCTGTTGGTAACTTTTGTGGAGATTGGCTGTTCAGCCCCAACATTTATTTCACAAATGTACATAAGGCCGAGGCCTTCATCTCTCTGGGGCTGTAAAGGATTTCTCTGATAGGAACTAAATTCTGGAAACAGAATTCATAGTTTAAACAGGAAGAACTTCATTTTGGAAACGATGCAAACTTTCAAAAAGGCGAGACCTTAAGGAAATGCTTTGGCTTTAACCTCACACAGAGAATCTGTTATTGCCACAACTTTCAAACTGAACTCTCTCTCTCTCTTTCAAAGTCATTTAAACCTTAAAGGGCATGTAGTACAATGATTACTATACTCAATCATAGTTTCAACTGGGAGACTGGGATCATCCTAGACCAAGCTAAGACCAAAAATGCTAGAGAATTCCTGGACATTCAGCTTGCAGACAAATCGGCCATCAACGGGCACATAGAGATAAATAATGTTTACATACCATTCAAAAGCGACAATCAAAAAGCCAAAAGACCACAATACCTCTTTGCCAGCAATCAATACTCAGATAAGCAGAGATCAACACCATGATTAATGCCAACAAGCCAGCAGTAAACAATATCCCAACCAAGGAACTGCCAACTAAGACAAAGAATCAAACAATAAATAGCAGCCTAATGAAGAACATTTCCACTCACACTGACAGGCAAGCCACTTTTATATTAACAGAGAACAAACCCCACTCCCCTTTTATCACTGATAATATTGCCTAGTTGGGTAATGTCTGCAAGAAAATCCCCAAGCTCAGAGAACAACAAGAACCCCACAGTTGTCTTCTTCTTCTTCTTCTTCTTCTTCTTCTTCTTCTTCTTCTTCTTCTTCTTCTTCTTCTTCTTCTTCTTCTTCTTCTTCTTCTTCTTCCTCCTCCTCCTCCTCCTCCTCCTCCTCCTCCTCCTCCTCCTCCTCCTCCTCCTCCTCCTCTTCTTCTTCTTCTTCTTCTTCTTCTTCTTCTTCTTCTTCTTCTTCTTCTTCTTCTTCTTCCTCCTCCTCCTCCTCCTCCTCTCCAGAACTCCCCCTCCCTTCTAGCACTGATGATGTTACCTACTCAGGTCATGAAATGTCTGTCAGAAAACAATGAAGCTCAGAGAGCACCAAGGACCCCACAGTATAATAATTAGATGAGTGACAGCAATCTGGTATAGATAAATTATTCCCAATGCTATTTCATTTTGGCCATGCCTCCCAGCAACATTTTTTTTTAGTCTTTTGGACGAAGAGCGTAAGATTTCTGGTAGAGAACTTTTAATGTCTAAAAGCTAAGTATCTGCAATTTTAAAAGGTAAAGGTTCCCCCGCACATGCATGCTAGTCGTTTCCGACTCTAGGGGCCGGTGCTCATCTCTGTTTCAAAGCCGAAGAGCCAGCGCTTGTCCGAGGACGTCTCCATGGTCACGTGGCCGGCATGACTAGACGCCAAAGGCGCACGGAACGCTGTTACCTTCCCACCATAGTGGTCCCTATTTTTCTACTTGCATTTTTACGTCCTTTCGAACTGCTAGGTTGGCAGAAGCTGGGACGAGTAACAGGCGCTCACTCTCTTACGCGGCACTCGTCATTCGAACCGCCAAACTGCTGACCTTCTGATCGACAGGCTCAGCGTCTTAACCCACTGAGCTTGGGTCCCTTGTATCTGCAATTTTAGGCTGAAGCTAAAAGAGCCTATGAGGGGTTTCCATGCTCTTCTTTCTGTTTCCAGTTCAATCTGCCATCCTTCTCTTAAAATCAAACAATAGATATTGAGCAAGAAAGGGCAGGGCAGATATGTTTTTTAAAAAAATATCATTGTCTCTTCAAAGTACTTTAATTTTTTAAACCATGTCTTCGTCAGGGTGTACTGAAATGTATTACCGTTTTGTGTTAACACGTCCCTCCTAAAATCAAATTAGACCAGAACTTAAAACCTAACGTCGCCAAGGCAGAACATCATAATTTGAAAACTGCACATTAATAATGCGTCTCCACCAGAATCGCTCAAGCGCTCTTTGAGCGAAAGGGGACAAGATGGGCGGCTGCCCTTTCAAAGGGAGAGAATTGACTTCAGGAAGTGGAATTTTGGTTCCGCCATGACTTATGAAGTAAAGTTTTGTTTTTTTTGTTGGTTTTTTTTTTTAGGAACTCAGGAACGCTCACAGCGAACAGCTGATGGGGATCAGGAGAGAAGAAGAGATGGACATGTCGGACGATGACAGCGGTGAAAATCCCAGCAATAAGAAGCTGAGGGTGGAAGATTCAGGTAAAATTGGAGTTCCTTCCCTCTTTATTTCTGAAATAATAATAATAATAAAGTTGGAAGGGACCTTGGAGGTCTTTTAGTCCAACCCTCTGCTCAGGCAGCAAACCCTATACCATTTCAGACAAACGGCTGGCCAGTCTCTTCTTAAAGACTTAAAGGGAGTCAAGCTATTCTCCAGAGCGCCTGAAGGCAGAACAAGAAGCAACGGATGGAAACTCATCAAAGAGAGAAGCAACCTGGAATTAAGGAGAAATTTCCTGACGGTGAGAACAATTAACCAGTGGAACTACCTGCCTCCAGAAGCGGTGAATGCACCAACACTTGAAGTTTTTAAGAAGAGACTGGAGAGCCATTTGTCTAAAATGATATAGGGTATCCTGCCTGAGCAGGGGGTTGGACTAGAAGACCTCCATGGTCCCTTTCAACTCTTCTCTTCTCTTCTCTTCTCTTCTCTTCTCTTCTCTTCTCTTCTCTTCTCTTCTCTTCTCTTCTCTTCTCTTCTCTTCTCTTCTCTTCTCTTCCTCCATTCATTCCATTCCATTCCATTCCATTCCATTCCATATTTTCTATTCTATTCTATTCTATTCTATTCTATTCTATTCTATTCTATTCTATTCTATTCTATTCTATTCTATTCTATTCTATTCTATTCTATTCTATTCTATTCTATTCTATTCTATTCTATTCTATTCTATTCTATTCTATTCTATTCCTTCCGTGGTTTTATGGCACAGAGTTGTGCAGCAAAATCCATATTTTTAAGAGGAGGGGACTCCCCCCTCACGGATTATAACAACTGTGCCGGAAACGGATTATGTTTTCATAGGTCTGATCTAGCATTTGATGCCATCTTGTTTATGCTTCTCGGAGAAAAACCGATAAAAGGATTCCGTGTTCAGAAAATGCCACCTTCGGGGAGGGAAGAAAGATTTGTACGGGTTTATGTTTGTAGCTAATAATAATAATAAAAAAAACAATCTAGAAAAAGGACCCGGGGCAGCAGCCTATTGATCTGCGAGCAACTATTTGAGGTGGAACCTCTCCAGGTGTAAAATGTTCTGCGTTCTTCTATATTCCTCATTGTTTCCCACTTATTCATGCAAGGGGATATGTCAGTAATGAAATTTTGATTTTTCAGCATTGACTGGAAAGGGATTTCCTGCTTTATTTCCCTCAGCACCGAGGTATTTCTGTCTGTCTCTCTGGTCAGAGCAAAGATACACTCATAGAACATAGAATCATAGAGTTGAAAGGGACCTTGGAGGTCTTCTAGTCCAACCCTCCTCCTCCTTCTCCTCCTGCTTGCAGGCAGTTAGTCATTTGCCTTGAGAGTCCTTGAGGCCACCTGGAGGTTTATCTGTGTCCGCAGGGTCACCTGAGTGGTGCAAATGGGTGTGGAGCCTGCTTGGGACTGCTGAAAGGACTGTGTTGTAGACTGGAGGTGTGTGGTCTCGTATCCCCCTCCCCAATTCTGTTGAGAGAGAGCCGTTCAGTTTTGACCTAGATGGCTTCTTTCAAACCAGCGGTCCTCTCTGTCCAGAACACACATGTCAAACACAAGGCCCGGGGGCCGGATCCGGCCCGCGAAGTGGTTTCATGTGGCCCCTGAAGCCATCCTGGAAACAGAGAGGGAACAGCCCCCACTGCCTTGGCCCTGGCCCAGAGACCCTCCTTCTGCCAGAGACCCTCAGATCTGTCCCACTCCTGCCTAGGCCCCCATAGGCACCCTTGATGAGAACGATGTAGAGCTGGCCATGCTCACCCAGTAGGCCATACACTCTCTAGCCACACCCACCCAGTAGGCCACGCCCACCCTGGCCATACCCACCCACCCCCGTGAGGGCAACCGCAATGCTGATGTGGCCCTCAATGAAATTGAGTTTGACACCCCTGGTCCAGAATGTGGACTTGGTTGTCTTCAAAAGAGCGGCCTTTCTCTTTCAAATGCAGATGGACGGGTGAATCCTGTCCTGATGTTCTTGTCCTCCTATGTTGCGCCATGAGTTTGTGAAGTGCTCATTTTGTTTCCCCAAAGTAGAGCCTCACATGTCTCGCTGCATTGCACTGTATATACCACATTGGTCAGTTCTTGTCTGGGTGTTTCATCCCTTTGGTGGACAAGCTTCTGCCTGAGTGTATTCTTGGGTTTAAAGTATGCATTTATGTTGTGTTGGCAACAGAGGGGGAGGGATACAACATCATCTATCTCCAGTCTACAACACAGTTCCCAGAAGGCTCCACACCCATTTGCACTCATTTGTGACCCTGAGGACACAGACAAGCCTCCAAGTGGCCTCGACGACACTCTCAAAGGATGCAAATGATCAGCGGTCTGCGAGGAGTATAAATCCTTCCCTTCCCCACCATCCAGTCAGAGCTGAAGAAGCTTCTGGGATGAGAAGCGAAATGTCTTCAAAGGAAAAACGAGAAAGTCCAGTGGCCTCCTGAAAAAGCACCTTCGTGACAAGGGACAGGTTATCCGTACTTCCTAAATCTAGCCAGTGCCTCTGTGAGCAATTCGCTTGCTACAAGTGATGTCAGCAAGGATTTTGTTTTTCATTTGACATGCATTTATGTTGTGTTGGCAACAGAGGGGGAGGGATACAACATCATCTATCTCCAGTCTACAACACAGTTCCCAGAAGGCTCCACACCCATTTGCACTCATTTGTGACCCTGAGGACACAGACAAGCCTCCAAGTGGCCTCGACGACACTCTCAAAGGATGCAAATGATCAGCGGTCTGCGAGGAGTATAAATCCTTCCCTTCCCCACCATCCAGTCAGAGCTGAAGAAGCTTCTGGGATGAGAAGCGAAATGTCTTCAAAGGAAAAACGAGAAAGTCCAGTGGCCTCCTGAAAAAGCACCTTCGTGACAAGGGACAGGTTATCCGTACTTCCTAAATCTAGCCAGTGCCTCTGTGAGCAATTCGCTTGCTACAAGTGATGTCAGCAAGGATTTTGTTTTTCATTTGACAGAGCATAGAAATATAGAGTTTCTTCATGAGCAACTGGTGGAATATTATTTTCAGTTAAGTCTTCCTATACTTCACTGATTTTACTGGAGCTTTAGAGGTGACTCTCATTTCTAGATCGCTGGAACAGAATTTGGAGAAACTTTGAGTTTACTGCACGCCCTCTAGAAAAAAGGCTGGTCTCTTGATTCTATAACGTGTCACTTAAGGAAGCTAAGCACATGGACCGTGCATGAGCTGGAATTAATGCAGCTGCATCTCAGAGGGACCCACAGAAACATAAGGACTCCTTTGAGGGATGCATTCAAAAGCCTGCGACACATGTGTTGCACACACACTTCACATACAAAGAAGAAGGACTTCAGTTACAAAGTCATGGATATCAATCTGTCTTTTTTTGGACACCCTGGAAACTGAGGGAATTAAGGAGAAACCTCCTAACAGTGAGGACAATCAACCAGTGGAACAGCTGGCCACCAGAAATCGTGGGCGCTCCATCACTGGAGGTTTCTAAGAAGAGACCGGACAGTCACCTGTCTGAGATGGTATAGATTTTCCTGCCCAAGCATGGGGGTGGACTAGAGGACCTCCAAGGTCCCTTTCAGGTCTATTCTATTCTATTCTATTCTATTCTATTCTATTCTATTCTATCCTATCCTATCCTATCCTATCCTATCCTATCCTATCCTATCCTATTCTATTCTATTCTATTCCATATTTTCTATTCTATTCTATTCTATTCTATTCTATTCTATTCTATTCTATTCTATTCTATTCTATTCTATTCTATTCTATTCTATTCTATTCTATTCTATTCTATTCTATTCATGGATGCCCCTGTCCTGGTAAATGTATCTCTCTTTTAAATGTCTCTCGGTAACATTGTCAGCGCTACAAGAGAGTTGGGGGTCTGCTCTTATTCAAGAAAACAACCAAGCTCAGAGTGCACCTAGGACCCCACAATTCATCCCTGAGCTAGAAATATTCTCTTTTTAGCAGAAATAAGTTTGCCTCTCCCTCATCAGAGCGTGTATGCGTTTATTTATATTTCAGATAAAATATGTCACCCCTGATTTATTTTGCTTTAGAAATAGAACACTGCACGGACTATTCTGGTTGCCTCAGTGCTGAGTAGGTGTGTGCAAATTTCCTTTCCTAAAACGGTTTGCTTTACTTTAGGTAATCTGGTTTATAAAAGGAAAAAAAAGGGTGGGGTTTATAGAAGAAAGTTCATAGAATAGGTTATCTGAAATTCACAGCAGGAGCGCTACTTCGGACGCTGAGGGTGAGGAAAGCCGACGAGCGACAGGTTTCAACTTGCCGATTAGAAAAAGAGAACAATATATCATCTTTTTTGGGGGGGGGTTCTCCCCGAATATGCAGACACAATTATTTTTGAAACAATTTCTGGCAAAGAATCGAGCTGGGGAAAAATAAATTGGTGATTGTGATGGTCTCTGTTGACAGAAGGACTCGAATGGAAATAAACCAAAAAAAAAACAACAAAATGGCTGCTAGCTGAGGTACAGCAAGGCAGTTAGGTAGATTCAATAAAAATATGAAAATGAAATTTCTGAGTACTGAAGCATATTCGGAACGCTAAAAAAATAAAAAAAAGTAAAATAAAAGCAGCAACACTCTCATCCCGTCCGTAAAACGTTAGTTCAAATACCACCTTGTGGGTTCTCGCTTCCCTGCCTCCTGGCGTCGCGCACCAAGTCCTCAAATGAAGGACTGTGAAGTCATTTCAAGAATTATTGAAGTGCAGCTGTTTGCACATGGCTAGCCGGAAAGATTTTCGCCCTTAGGATATATCTGTAATTTCCCGTGTAATGAAACGGTGGTATTGTTACGCCGCTAATGCATCAAGGCCACACGGAAGTTCTCTTATTACGACGGCAGTAACTGAAAGGCTTTTAGCGGGAAATGTAGGCTGGGTAGCCCTCACCTTACAATGATTCATTTAGTGACCGTTCCAAGTTACAACAAAGGAGAATATTTGTAGCTCAGGGTTGACGTGAGGGGTCCTGGGTGCTCTCTGAGCTGGGTGGTTTTCTTGCAGATGTTTTGTTACCCAAACTAGGTAGCATCTTCAGTGCTAGAAGCGAGGGGGGTTTGTGGAGAGGAGGAGGAGGAGGAGGAGGAAGAGCAGCAGGAGGAGGGAGAATAGGAGGACTGTGGGGTCCTTGGTGCTCTCTGAGCTAGAAGGGAGTGGGGTTTGTGGAGAGGAGGGGGAGGAGGAGGAGGAGGAGGAGGAGGAGGAGGAGGAGGAGGAGGAGGAGGAGAAGTGTGGGGTCCTTGGTGCTCTCTGAGCTTGGTGGTTTTCTTGCAGACATTTCATGACTCAAACTAGGTAGCATCTTCAGTGCTAGAAGGGAGGGGGGTTTGTGGAGAGGAGGAGGAGGAGGAGGAGGAAGAGGAGGAGGAGGAGAAGTGTGGGGTCCTTGGTGCTCTCTGAGCTTGATGGTTTTCTTGCAGACATTTCATTACCCAAACTAGGTAGCATCTTCAGTGCTAGAAGGGAGTGGGGTTTGTGGAGAGGAGGAGGAGGAGGAGGAGGAGGAGGAGGAGGAGGAGGAGGAGGAGGAGGAGGAGGAGGAGGAGAAGTGTGGGGTCCTTGGTGCTCTCTGAGCTTGGTGGTTTTCTTGCAGACATTTCATTACCCAAACTAGGTAGCATCTTCAGTGCTAGAATGGAGTGGGGTTTGTGGAGAGGAGGAGGAGGACGATGACGACCAACGATCCTACTTCTTCTTCTTCTTCTTCTTCTTCTTCTTCTTCTTCTTCTTCTTCTTCTTCTTCTTCTTCTTCTTCTTCTTCTTCTTCTTCTTCTTCTTCTTCTTCTTCTTCTTCTTCTTCTTCTTCTTCTTCTTCTTCTTCTTCTTCTTCTTCTTCTTCTCCTCCTCCTCCTCCTCTTCCTCCTCCTCCTCCTCCTCCTCCTCTTCTAGCACTGATGATGCTACCTAGTTTCAGTAATGAAATGTCTGCAAGAAATCAAGCAAGCTCAGAGAGCAGCAAGGGTCCCACAGTCCTCCTATTCTTCTCTTTCTTTCTCTTCCTCTTCCTTCTTTCTTCTTCCTCCTCCCAAATCCCCTTCCTTCTAGCATTGATGATATTACTTAGTTTGGGTAATGAAAGCAAGCTCAGACAGCACCAAGGACCCACTCAACAGCACTGAGAAAAGTGACTTCTGAAAGATCCTCATACTTATGACCGTCACGGCATCCCCAAAATCACAGTGTCAAAATTCAGGTGCTTGGCAACTAACATGTATGTGTGACGGTCGCAGTGTCCCGGGATCATGTGATGGACCTTTCCAACTGGCTTCCAACAAACAAAATCAATGGGGAAGCCAGATCCCCTTAATGACTACATGGTTCACTTAAAAGCCGGTAAAATTGGGCAAGTCCCGTTTGACAATTGCCTTGGTTAGCAGTGGACTTTTTGGTCCCAACTGGTCATAAGTTGAGGACTTGCCTGTACAAAGATGAGGGTACTGATTACTTCAGAGAACCAAGGACTTCACAAAACCATCGATTGATCCTCAGCAAAGACTAACCAGTGTACAATTGTGGGTTGTTCACACGTTCAGTGACTGTTATGACCTGGTTATGGGTGGCGTTTATTGCGCGACACAGGAGATCCAGCAGTTACCTCTTTTTTCTTGAAAATTGATTGCAATTGAATGTGTGGGACAGCAATTTCAGGCCGAGCTTCTCCATTTCTCCTCGGATTAATTTCTTTAGCGCTCCAAATCGCAACTTTATTGTACTTTGACAATAAAGGTTCATTCATTCAACCAGAGAAGACAGGTGAAGTTGGCAGGCGAAAACAGGGAGAGAAAAACAGCCAGGGATGCAGACTCCTTTTCAGCAGCAATAAGCTCATGAATTTGTGATTTGATTTGAGTATTGAGTCTCAAGCATTCTGCCCTGGCTCATTAGCTCATAGATTTATTTATTTTTAATCTAATTGGATTAGAGTTAATCAAATTAGGATGGTGAATATATTAAAAAGCATCTTCCTTCTCCAGTCACCCAGCTGGCTTTCATGCCTAAGGTGGGACTAGAACTCACAGTCTTCTGGTGATTGGCCCAAAGTCACCCAGCTGTCTTTCCTGCCTAAGGCAGGACTAGAACTCATAGTCTCCTGGGGATTGGCCCAAAGTCACCCAGCTGTCTTTCCTGCCTAAGGCGGGACTAGAACTCACAGTCTCCTGGGGATTGGCCCAAAGTCACCCAGCTGTCTTTCCTGCCTAAGGCGGGACTAGAACTCATAGTCTCCTGGGGATTGGCCCAAAGTCACCCAGCTGGTTTTCACGTCTAAGGCGGGACTAGAACTCTCTGTCTCCTAGTGATGGGGCCAGAGTCACCCAGCTGGCTTCCATGGCTAAGGCAGAACTAGAACTCGCAGTCTTAATCCCTAGACCAAACTGACTCTTATGGCCATCTCACACCAAGTGACTCTGAACAGAAGGATTACAATAAAACAATAAATATCTAAAAACAATCATTAAAAAAACAGCCAGTATTAAACATAGAATCACCCGATAGAGATTAGGTTAAACACAATGCCTTCTTAAGATATAACAGAATACCAGAGTTGGAAGGGACCTTGGAGGTCATCTAGTCCAACCCCCTGTTCAGGCAGGAAACCCTATACCAACTCAGACAAATGGCTGTCCAGTCTCTTCTTAAAAACTTCCAGTGTTGGAGCATTCACCACTTCTGGAGGCAGGTTGTTCCACTGGTTAATTGTTCTCATTGTCAGGAAATTTCTCCTTAGTTCTAGGTTGCTTCTCTCTTTGATTAGTTTCCATCTAGTCCCCTGGAACCTCAAGACCAATAACCAAGAATGATATGGAACATCAAAACCTATGGAGCTAAACTCACTTTTAGTGGGTACTATGAGTACATTGCGGATATAAACAGTTGTGGAGTGCTTTTTCAACGCTTTTTTTTCCCCTCAGGGGAAAGTATCTCAGCATTGCCTTCAGGCAAGTGAAGTCATAAGAGGCTGCTGGGTTATTGTACAAAGAACTCACGTTTAAAACCGTATCAACTCCGTTACATCCATTTTTAATATTTTTCCCCTTGTCTCTTGATTTCTGAAAGTTCTTTGAACTTTTCTTTCATAATCTGGGCTGGATTCCTTGGATTGGATTGGATTTTTTTTTCTACCTACATCCCAACTGCAAAAACCTCCCTGATAGACATTGTCGAAGTTCTCATCATACTGCAGTATAATTTTTAGTTGCTTTATTTATTATTAAATCTGTTTGCACAGTTCTTGAGTAGGAATTACAGGAGCAACATGGAACTTAGGAGCTAATTTCTATGGATACAAATCCCTAAGCTTTCCCATAACACTAACACTAACTCAAAATATGAATTCAGGTGTGGACACGATATGTTTTTCCATTTACTTTTATTTATTTATTAAATGTTTATGCCTTGTCAAAACAATTGGATTTTTCTTCTTAGATACAGTAGCCATAAAAATATTGGATTGACATCCTGTCACGGAACCTTGATTTCTGAGACTTTGCAATTCACTCTTTTTTTGGGGGGGGCATTATAATGGTCAATCCTGCATTCTTTCTCTCTTCTGCTGTTTCATAAAATATGGGCAGGGTAAAGTGGAATCCAGTTTCCCTTTAGCTAATTCCTGACTTGTTGTATACAAACCAAGAGTTGTGGTACCAAAGACATCCAGTGCCTTCATGGAGGCTCATTTGTTTACTTGACTAACTCATACAAGTCAGTCAAGCATCCATATTGTCTTCTTTTTATTCCTGTGGGTTTAATTATTACATCTAGTGGAAGAAAGGAAACTGCTAGATTTGGTCCATTGCTCTTTAAAAGAGGTGGCGCTTCCAGTAATCCATGAAGAAAAAAGAAGGCAGCTTGATGTAGACGATTACAACAATGGTAGGCTGAGAACTAATGCCTAATTTTCTAAAGGAAAATTTTTAAGTGAGTAGCTGTCATACGTGAAGAATCAGGACCACACCTTAAATTCCAGTTAAGATGATCCATTGCTCATGCCTAGACACAAGAATCTAGTCAATTAAGGGTCGGCACTAAATTGCCACTTAATAAGACCCAATGTATGGCAGTAAAAGTTGGACCATAAGAAAGGCCGAGCGCCAAAGAATGGAGGCCTTTGAACTCTGGTGCTGGAGAAGACTCCTGCGAGTCCCTCGGACTGCGAGGCGATCAAACCGGTCAGTCCTGGAGGAGATCAACCCTGACTGCTCTTTAGAAGGCCAGATCCTGAAGCTGAAACTCAAATACTTTGGCCATCTAACGAGAAGGAAGGATTCACTGGAGAAGAGCCTCATGCTGGAAAAGATTGAGGGCAATAGAAGAAGGGGACGACAGAGAATGAGGTGGCTGGATGGAGTCCCAGAAGCAATAGGCGTGAGCCTAAATGGACTCCAGAAGATGGTAGAGGACAGGAAGGCCTGGAGGAACGTTGTCCATTGGGTCGTGATGCGTCGGACACGACTTCGCAGCTAATAACAACAACAACAAGACCCAACAGAATCCAAGTGGGGTTGAACTTGGATCATTTCTGGGAACGTAATGATTCCAGGCTGATTCCTCTTTTGACTCTGAGCCCAAGCTCTTCTCTTCTCTTCTCCTACAGTAGTCGACAGCAGGAACTCTAAATGTGGAATTAGTTTTCCACATTTAGGGACTTAGGCTTGACTTTGGCATTGAAAATATCTGGGTCAACTTTGGGATGATCTGAGATGGAGAATGCTATTCAGTTTATGCTTCTAGACTTCTCGATAGCTTTCAAGACCAAATGGTTGGAGAATTGCTCATTTGTATTTCCATGCTCACCTGGATGACCATTTACAGTACAAAAGTTGCCCCAAAGAGAGTCAGAAGCAAATGCATAACACATTGATGTCTCTCTGGATTTTATCTAGTTCCCCATGTTTTACATATGGCATTTGAGCATCTACTGCTTATTATATCTATATGCATGCTATCCAATTCTGTTCCTTTTTTTTTAAATTCAATCTAGATGATGCAAGAAAATTGCTACATCAGGATAACGGAATGGAAGCTAATATATTGAAATTCAATCCAGGCAAAATTGTCCTTAGTTTCCCAAGCTGATTTGGATCGATCAAGAGCTGTGTGGCCTCTAAGGATCCTGGCTTTACGATGCTTATGGGATTGATTTTTTCAAAATAAGCATCAGCTTCCTATTACTGTAGCTGTTCAAAGATAACCTTGCTGTAGCAAACCATAACTTGGCAACAGCCTTCCGAGTGATTTCAAAACTGGCAGAAATTCTGATTTTCATAACTTGAGGATGTTCTGCTTCACTGTATGGCCTCCGTGGCTGAAGGACTTTTCAGTTGAAGCTTTCCACTGCTTTCCTTAGAAAGACACGACGTATCATTATGATATATAATTTCAGTCTCTGGTTATTATCAACGAGCCCTTTTTTATTTTTATTTTTTGCAAGCCTTTAATTCTGCAGGGTATTGGTTCATTTTTCTTCTCATTGCTTTTTTAATCTCTGTACTTGAAAAATCTTACAGGGTGCGTCCTTTAACACTTTCTGTTTTGAGTCTGGCAAATCTGCAGCCTTCCAGATGTTACACATCTGCTTCTCTCGTGCCAAGTTGGGTCCACGGTGATGGATGGTAGCAGATGTAGTTTAGCCACAGGGATGTGCAAAACCTGCTGTTCTGGGCACAAATGTTGCACAGAGTTTCACTACGGTCCACTTCTTCTCTAGACCAAGCAAATCCGTATAAACAGAGGCACAGAATCAAAGTCACATGAAGTCTTAGTACCGCTTTATAAAGCCTTAGTAAAGACCACACCAGGAACGCTGCATCTGTTCTGTACCAGCCTGCTACCGGCCCTGCAGAAAAAGCAGGGACAACCCCTTTACAAACGGCAAGAGGCTGGAATAAAGCCTGCCAAATTTATTAACATAAAACAGACACCAACCATGAAACAGGAGCTATGAAACAGGAACTATTCAAGCGGTTGCCTTCAGCAAACCAGCCCTCCCACGCATTCCCCCTTAAATACAGTTCAGGGCGTGGCTTCTCTCTGCCTCCTTCCGAGGTGCCCCATTGCCTTCCTCTGTTTACTCCTGATTGACTGCCTCCTGCGTCGGGCGTCCTTGAACAGGGCCAGCTGTGGGTCATCTTCATCCACGCTGTCAGGCTCACACAGCTGGGTCTCCGTCGTGACCAGGTGGGAGGGGCCCGGCTGAGAGCTCTGCGGAGCCTCAAGGCCATCATCAGCAAGCTCTTCAACACCCCCCCTCCTCCTCCTCTGAGTCGTCCGACCCAACTGCCAAGCCTACAGCCTGACCCTGAATCACAACAGCATCCAGTTTTGCTCACCCCATTACAAAAAAGATGTTGAGACTTTGGACAAAGTGCAGAGAAGAGCAACTAGGATGATTAAAAGCCTGGAGACAAAAACATACAAAGAACGGTTAGAAGAATTGGGTTTGACTAGTCTACAGAGAAGAAGTAGGGGTGACATAATAGCAGTCTTCCAATATCTAAAGGGCTGCCAAAAAGAAGAGCGGGGGTGGGGTTTATCTCCAAAGCACCCGAAGGCAGGACAAGAAACAACGGATGGAAACTAATCAAGGAGAGAAGCAACCTAGAACTAAGGAGAAACTTCCTGACAGTTAGAACAATTAATCAGTGGAACAGCTGGCCTCCAGAAGTTGTAGGGGCTCCATCACTGGAGATTTTTAAGAAGAGGCTAGACAGTCACTTGTCTGAGATGGTACATTGTTTCCTGCTTGAGCTATGGGCTGGACTAGATGACCTCCAAGGTCCCTTCCAGCTCTAGTCTATTCTAATTTCATCCGAAGGAGGGATCTGAATCTTACAGAATAGCTGTGTTGCCTTGGACCAAAGAAGAAATGGCTGACAACAGCACAAATATAATTAAAATTAAGAGGCATTAAGCATTCTTGATATTTATGTGATCATAATCCACCCAAGCAATAAAGCCTTTTCATTGTCTCCTCTCTTCAGCATATCAAAGGCCAAGATCCGATTCATTCAATTTATCACAGCGCTGAAAGTTTCATTAACGTTCTGGATCTTTTTTTAAAAAAAAAGAATTGAAAGAAAGAGAACTTTCGAGAGGATATATATAATGAAGGCATTTGCAGAAATAACTAGCTAACTGCAAACTGTTTTGCAATGCCTGTGGTGCCACGGTGCCTTTGAACTGCCAGAAATGCTATTATCTAGATTACGGTTTATTATGTTTTCTGGTTTTTCATCTTGATAAGTTTTAATGCAGGATCATTACATATGAGAATAGATTTAATCCTGTTCTTAGCAGGCTTTAAGGACACCAAAGGGATTATTTATATAATAAGATGCAAGGTTGCTATGGGAAACTCTATAGCAACCCAGCATCTTCACAAAAGCAAGGAGCCACTTGTGACAGCAATCTAAATTTACATTTATTTTAGTGTCATTTTTATCGACACTCAGTCTCTCGTCTTGACAAGATGCTAAAATATGTTTAGGGGGTTCGGGCATGGGCAAAATTTATAGTCAAGCCCCAAAATTAAAACAGTTCTTTAAAAATATTGAAAAACAATGGTGGAGTGGTTTCAGAAAGAAGATAGGTTTGCCTTCCTTTATAATAATAACAACAACATTTTTTATTATTTTCTCTGAGAGTGGGGAGGGTGACATTAATTTACCTTACCTGCCATAAATAAAAATACAATCATGGATTTCGGAGAATTAAAGGGAGCTAGCAATGAAGATGGCACACTGTCGGAATACTTTATCAATAACACCAGAAGGCGGTAGAATCAGAGTACAAGAAAAGACACATTCTGATAGACAAAATCCATTAGCTTGGACATATTTTAAAATATCTGTCTCCTTGTTTATATAATGGTGAGCTCTGGAATTACATTTGGCCTATTGTTGTAGAACTGTAGAAATGTCTCGGAGAAAGCAGTCCAAAATCTTTCTTTTCCAATTAAAATTCCTTGCTTGCTTGGCCCAAGAATGTATTGAAGAATAACATTTATAGTTTTGGTAGCGTGTTTAGCCTCAACTAGAGAGGCCTGTATGAGTGTGTGAAATTTCCCACATGGTATTTGAAAATACTCAATAGCCACGCCGAATTTCAAGGCTTGATTTTAAAACAAGTGTTACGCTTTTAACACGGTTTTCCCCCTGTTTCATGGCAAAACAGAGGCACAAAGAGACGTTGTTATTTCGAATAGTTGACATCAAAGCTTAAGAAAGATCATATGTTTGCCGATGTCTAATTGAATCCTATGGGGGTTAATTGCTGGTGGGGAGGTGTTTCAGTATTTCTGATTCTTTGTTGCCTTTTGGACTGTCTCTTTTGAGTGGTATGTAGATGCTGTTTTTCTCTCTGTGCCTGTTGATGGCCAGTTTGTCTTCCTATCATCCCATCAAGCATCCTTTTTCATTCTTCCTATCAGCATAATCCCACATTTTTCTGCCTCACTCAGTTCAAAGCAGTCCACACCATCCTTCCTTTATCCCAAAGGTGCTTTTTTCAAGAGGCAACTGGACTTTTTTTGTTTTTCTTTGAAGACAAGAAGCTTCTTCGGCTCTCAGCTTCCTCAGCTTCAGAGCTGAAGAAGCTTCTTGGATAAGAAGCTTAAACATCTTCAAAGAAAACCAACAAAGTCCAGTTGCCTCTTGAAAAAAGCACCTTTGGAACAAACCATGACTTGGATGATGGAGAATCTCCATAGACATCCTCCTTCCTTGCCAACTCTTTATATTTTATATCCTATTGTCGTTCTACTATCTTTCACTTATTTCTTTTTCTTTCAGTTTTTTCTGTGAGTCACTCATGACATAGTAATAATACAAAATGTCATTCAGGATTCTTTAGCACCCCATATCCTTTTCCCAGTCTTTCAATATCACCAACCAAATCAATCTTGCTTCTCAATGCACATTTATTTATGGATCCAAACTGACTTTGCTGTCATCAGGGAATTTGGTGCAAACACATCTAACATTAGCAACACAATCCACAAGCTTTCTGTATGCTAAAAAAAAAAGTACTGTCTCACAAGAATGGCAGAAGAACGAATTGTTGTGTTTGGTAAAAACTCTCTACAGTATACAGAAGAAAGCCTGAATAAAATATTAAGGCTGAGAACCAAAGACTAAACATCAGTTGCCCAAAGATCATTTGTGATTTTTTTTCCAAAGAGTAACTGACATCTCCAATTCCCAATTTTATAAAGGGAATCATTTTGGAAACCGAGGTAATGTTTCTTAAGTAGTTGAGGTTTATAACTGGAGGAAACAGCAGTCAAAGAGAAAAAATTAAATTCACAAGGTCTCTCTCAGGCAAGGGTCTTCAAACTTGGCCCTTTTATGACTTGTGGACTTCAACTCCCAGAATTTCTCAGCTAGGCACCCCGGCTGAGGAATTCTGGGAGTTGAAGTCCACAAGTCATAAAAGGGCCATGTTTGAAGACCCCTGCTTTAAGGCAATGTTGCTCAACCTTGGCAACTTTAAATGAGTGGATTTGGCTGGGGAATTCTGGGAGTTGAAGTCCACCCATCTTAAAGTTGTCAAGGTTGAGAAACACCTTGACAACTAGCCTGGAGAAACTTGGTTCTGATGGGGAGAGAGAATTTTTTTTTCTTCAATCCAAGCTCCTTAAGACGATTTCCCTCATAGTTGGTGATTTATGGCCTGAAGACAACAGAAACATAATAATTTAAACAAAATACACTGTAGGCATTTTTTCCCCCACATCCTTCATTATTAATCACCTCATGAGATGGCCCCAAACAGCTCCATTTCTCCTCTGAAGAGCGGCAAAGCACTTTACATTTGATTAATGGCACTTGAGGAGTTGAGGAAAATTTTCCTGCAATTTCTGGATGAGAATGAAACATCACCCACTGCTGAATTAACCTTTTAAATGAAAATGTTTTTGGAAAAAAATATATAAAAAATTCACGCCGCCTGAAGTGTGGGGAAATCTTCTGGACGCTTTTCGCCCGTCTCCCTCTTTATCTCCCTCTGTCATTTAGCACATCACTGAAGATGATATTAATTACGACTTCTGTTTCCATACTTTGCAAAATGTCTTGTTGAGCAGTTTTACCTCACCAGATGTCTAGTGCTCTCCAAGTGTAACTTTGAGAAAGCA
>NC_138206.1:120994444-121124444 GCF_964194415.1 Vipera berus | reverse complement strand
TTTCTTTCTTTCTTTCTTTCTTTCTTTCTTTCTTTCTTTCTTTCTCTCTTTCTTTCTCTCTCTCTCTCTCCCTCCCTCCCTCCCTCCCTCCTTCCCTTTCTTTCTTTCTTTCTTTCTTTCCCTACTGTCCTTTGATAGCCTTTCTTTTGGCTAAGTCTTAATCTTTAGCCTAATTCAAACCTGACATTTGCGAGTATTGGTTTGCTATTGTTCAGATAATCATTTTAATCGGTCCTTGGACAGGTGAATGAACAGACGGCAATCGTGAATGAAAGATTAATCTTCGCGACCTCTTTGTCACGGGTTTTTCAGGGACACAGTCAGGAGTTTTTGATTGAAGCAAAGCATCCAGGGATTTCGAGTGTACGGTAGACGTGTTTATTGATTTAGTATATGGCATGTGCAGAGATCATGGAATCTCTCTCTTTCTCTCTCTCTCTCTCACACACACACACCATATATAACAACACAGCCAACCAACCCGCTTACAGAAACAAAGCCAGCACCACACACAACCCCACCAATATTTATAGAGAGACGGCAACTCCGATCACACTTTGCTCGCACAAGCACAAAGCCGAAGACACCAGCCTGAAGGTGATGAGTGGGACCTCGTCGAAACGTCGCCAAGACACCCTCAATATTACACAGGAAAAGACCCAAATACTCCAAGACCTACATACACACACACACACACACACACATACACACACACACACACATATAAATATTTATGTAAATGTTTGTTTATGCATACATGCGTACATGTACATGACTTGCAACAATTCCATTCAAATCTCCACCCACCCACCCCCACAAAAAAAAAGCAAAGGCGGGAAAGGAACTAGGTTAAATATAATTTGAAGACCTCAACCTCTTCTGCGTAATTAACTCCAGCATCTGAGGACCCAGATTGTTGGGGGCAATTAAGCTGACTTTGTAATAATGCCGCTTGGGGGTGTGTGTGAAAGCCCTAATAAGCAGGCATATACATAGAATGAAGGCTACTGCTAAGCTTGTAAGCCGCCCTGAGTCTTCGGAGAAGGGCGGGATATAAATGGAATTAAAATAAAAATAAAATAAAAAATCTTATTAATACCATTTTCCTAAATTGTCGCCGCAGGTTGCAAGTTGTTGTTTTGTACAGTCATACGTTGAGTTGTCGCTTAAATGATCTTAAAGGCATCTGGATGTATTGTCTAGCTCAGCTCTACTCTTTGATTAGGTGCAAGTGAGTGACAGGAGCCCATACCTGACACTTAAAATACGAGATAATTTACCTTGCCTATTCTTTCGGGCAAAAGGAGTCTTTGTAGCCTGTTAGAGATGAAGAATGGGGTATGAATTTAGAAGTGTTTAATTCTCTCTCTTCGATCAGCCTCAATTCACCCGGGATGAGGATACAGCTGCCAAATTCACATCTCCGTGGAGTGGTAAATTCTTCTCACTCTCTCCTATTCTCTGGCAAGGATAACTGATATTTAGAGACAAAAAGGTACTCTGCTTTCCATCATTTAACTTTTTGCCAGCCCCTCCTTAAAGCTGTGACCCATTCAGTAGCAAACCTGGATCATATATTCTAAAGACAGGAAACCAGCATATTTCACAAATCGTTCCCCACCATCCAGTCAGAGCTGAGGAAGCTTCTTGGATGAGAAGGGAAACGTCTTCAAAGAGAAACAAAGGAAGCCCAGTTGCCTCTTGCAAAAGGCACCTCTGGGACAACCCTGGCATTTCGCAAAGCAATTTATTCACGTGGTGAGCAGGAAATTGTAGAAATCAGACATAAGAAACAAAAGGAATATTTTTTTTTTTTTAAAAAAAGCTATTATTCTGCCTGGTTACTGTTGCAATTCAGGTACTAACCTTCAGAAAAATAAAAATGGGGTACCTGCTTTAGAAAATTGTGGTAGGAAAGGGAAGGGAAGGGAAGGGAAGGGAAGGGAAGGGAAGGAAAGGAAAGGAAAGGAAAGGAAAGGAAAGGAAAGGAAAGGAAAGGAAAGGAAAGGAAAGGAAAGGAAAGGAAAGGGAAGGGAAGGGAAGGGAAGGAAAGGAAAGGAGAAGAGAAGAGAAGAGAAGAGAAGAGAAGAGAAGAGAAGAGAAGAGAAGAGAAGAGAAGAGAAGAGAAGGAAAGGAAAGGAAAGGAAAGGAAAGGAAAGGAAAGGAAAGGAAAGGAAAGGAAAGGAAAGGAAAGGAAAGGGAAGGGAAGGGAAGGGAAGGGAAGGGAAGGGAAGGGAAGGGAAGGGAAGGGAAGGGAAGGGGAAGGGAAGGGAAGGGAAAGGAAAGGAAAGGAAAGGGAAGGGAAGGGAAGGGAAGGGAAGGGAAGGAAAGGAAAGGAAAGGAAAGGAAAGGAAAGGAAAGGAAAGGGAAGGGAAGGGAAGGGAAGGGAAGGGAAGGAAAGGAAAGGAAAGGAGAAGAGAAGAGAAGAGAAGAGAAGAGAAGAGAAGAGAAGAGAAGAGAAGAGAAGAGAAGAGAAGAGAAGAGAAGAGAAGGAAAGGAAAGGAAAGGAAAGGAAAGGAAAGGAAAGGAAAGGAAAGGAAAGGAAAGGAAAGGAAAGGGAAGGGAAGGGAAGGGAAGGGAAGGGAAGGGAAGGGAAGGGAAAGGGAAGGGAAGGGAAGGGAAGGGAAGGGAAGGGAAGGGAAGGGAAGGGAGATAGAAAAAAAGAAAGGGGAGGGGAGGGGAGGGGAGGCAGGGGAAGGGGAAGGGGAAATGGTACAGGGTTTCCTGCCTGAGCGGGGAGTTGGACTAGAAGACCTCAAAGATCCCTTCCAACCCTATTATTGTTATTGTTATTGATCAAAGTTCAGATGCTTGGCAACTGACTCATATTTATGACGATTTCAGTGTCTCGTGACCTTCTTTGGCCACCTTCTGATGAGCAGAGTCAAAGGGGAAGCCAGACTCGTTTAACAACCGTGTTACCAACTTAACAACTGAGGTGATTCACTTAAGAACGGTGGCAAGACCAAGTCGTAAAATGGGGCAAAATTCACTTAACAAAGGTTTCACTTTGCAACGGAAATTTGGGGCTCAGTTACGGCCATTAAGTCAAGGACCACCTGTATTCTTCTCTTGCATATTTCTCTGTACTAATCGTACAGGGCGCAAGTCTCCTGTCTCGGGAAAAAAAAAGCATTCTGGATGCGGGCGGCCTGGATGCATACGGATATTGGGAAGAGCTTTTGATTCCCTCCTGAATCAGGTTTTGCTGACCCCGGTTAAATTGCTTCTTGATGGAGGTTGCAGCCCTGTCAGAAACAGGAAAGCACCAGATTGAGGAAGACCCGTGCAAAGCAAACACTCCGACGTTCTGCTTTTTGTTTTCGAAAGGGACAACTGACTCTCTTACGAAAGTCAGATTTATTTATTTTTTTAAAAGTTCCCACTGTTGGAAATGAAATAATTGTCCTTCCTTCCAGTGGTCTCATTGCGTAGTACGCCGTGTGACAATTGCATCGTGAAGAGTGGAATAAATAATGTGCCTTTGATTACAAAAGCTGAAAAGGTTGGTCGAGATTACGCATTCAGTTACGGCTTCTTGATCAAGGATGTGATTTTGGTTATGATCCCAGATTAAACTCGGCGAAATATTTGCTAAGCTGAAGCTTGTGGCAGCCAGATCGAGGAAACAAATGGAAAAGTTTGCAAGTTATAACCGTCTTTCTTTCATGCTGGAAGAGAAGACATTTTTCATCCCTATCTATATTTATGCCCCAAATAATTTATTTAAATACTGCTGCCTCGCAGTCTCCTGCCTTTTGCTAACACAAACCTCAGCCTACACTGCAGACGGGCGCCATTCATTTGCTAAATGTAATTTTCATCTCTGCATACTAATCGATTTCTCCACAAACACCTGCTATCAGTCACGATAATAAAACTGCCATTTTAAATTGAAAAGGAGCCAAACGAAGCTTCCACAGGAAATGACTTAAGTGTCTTTCAATGCGACTTAATGCGGTAATGCTTCTGTGGTGCCAACATTTTTCCAGCCCTTTGCATTTTATATGTTTTTCTTCTGTTCCGCCGTTGTCGTTTCAGTGGAACTCAAAAGACGGAGACTAACGTTGGTTGGCAGGTTTTCGCTTTGGGTTTTTAGTCTTAGAGTCAGGTGGACAATGTTTGGGGAAGAAAAAAAGAATATAAGCACGCCAGGAGATTGGATCTAGGAGATCTGCCTGATATCTATTGTGCCAATATACCATTAAAGTTGCTGGATTCCAACGAACCGCAGGACAAATCTGTAGCTGATGGAGGATCTGAAAGTCAGGAATATTTCAGACTTTCAATACAGGAGAAAATTCATAGATCAGGGTTGAACTGGGGAGGGCTTGGTGCTCCCAGGGCTTGGTTGTTTGGCCCACTGGTAGTAACTGCAAGATGGATCTCGGAGTCCTAGTGGACAATCCCTTAAACAGGAGCCAGCAGTGTGCTGCAGCTGCCAAAAAAGCCAACACAGTTCTAGGCTGCATGAACAGAGGAATAGAATCAAGATCAAGTGAAGTACTAATACCACTTTACAATGCCTTGGTAAGGCCACATCTGGAATACGGCATCCAGTTTTGCTCACCATGATGTGAAAAAAATGTTGACACTCTAGAAAGAGTACAGAAAAGAGCAACAAAGTTGATCAGGGGACTGGAGTCTAAAACATATAAGGAACAGCTGCTGGAATTGGGTATGTCTAGTTCAGGGGTCAGCAACCTGAAACAGTGAAAGAGCCACTCGGAACTAGTTCCCTCCCAAAAGGAAAAACTGGGAGCTGCAAAAAATGTGTGCACATGCGCATACATGCGCGCATGTGCAGAACAGGGTTTGACTGAAGAGTGGAGCCAAGGCGAGATATGCACCTACCCTGCATATTTGAATTGATTGGTTGAACTTTTTTAGTCCCACCTTTTTTTTTTTGGACTGCACATGGCAGAAGACTGGGAGCCGCAGGAGACGGCTGAAAGAGCCGCATGCGGCTCTGGAGCCGCGGGTTGCAGACCTGTGGTCTAGTTTAATGAAGAGAAGGATGAGGGGGTGACGATAGCAGTCTTCCAATATCTCAGGGGTTGCCCCAAAGAAGAATTGGGGGTCAAGCTATTCTCCAAAGCACCTGAAGGCAGGACAAGAAGCAACGGAGGGAAACTAACCAAGGAGAGAAGCAACCTGGAACTAAGGAGAATTTTCCTGACAGTGAGAACAATTAATCAAGGGAACAACCTGCCTCCAGAGGTTGTGGGTGCTCCATCACTGGAAGTTTTAAAGAAGAGATTGGACAACCATTTGTCTGAAATGGTACAGGGTTTCCTGCCTGAGCAGGGGGTTGGACTAGATGACCTCCCTTCCAATTCTGTTATTCTGTTATATTTTGTTTTCTTGCAGATGTTTTATTACCCAGTTAGGTAATATCATCAGTGTTAGAAGGGAGTTGGATTCACCCTTATAGTATATAAGCTTCGAGCTGTCTGGCCCAGACTGAGGGGTTTTAGTTTTTAATTGGGTTTTAGTTTTAAATTTTGGGGACTTGAATTAATCAATTGTTTTAACTGATTTTAATTTTTGTATGTTATGCTTTTTTTCCCTGTAAACCGCCCTGAGTCCTACGGGAATAGGGCGGTATATAAATTTAATAAAATAAATAAATATACGGTGGCTTGTCCACTCAGTGTTGGTGGGAATGCGCACGCTGGTTCTTTGATTCGGCTTGTTTAATGCTGAATGTTTGTCTGAGTTGTTAGTTCCTTGATTGGAATATTGTTTATTGTTAGTTAGGTATTAATACTGGTGTTAATCTCTACTTATCTGGGTGTTAACTGCTGGCGAGATCAGATCAACAATTACGCAGTAAACAACAACCAAGTTAAGTCATATTTTTGTGTTATTTATACAGTCTATTCTCTGATTGAAGCATCCTAGGGTCATGTGACACCCACCCACCCCCTTTGTGACCTTGCCCACTGCTTTCCATTAAGCAAAGGGGATTCGCTTAATGGCCAGTACTTCGCTTAAAGACTGTGGTAAAAAAAAAGCTCATAAAATGGGGTGTAAGTCACTTAACAGGGCATTGCTTACCCATGGAATTTTTTTGGGGGGGGGATGTGTCCTATTTAAAAAAGGAGGTGGGACTTTAATTTCACAGTCGTGGCCTCTTAATTTTATTTTATTTTTTTAACCTGTGGAGAAGCCTGCAAGACAGCTGAAGGCAGGTTAAGAGACTCTGTGTGTGTGGGAGAGAACAACGCAATGTACTGCCATTTATTTACAACAGTTCGTTTAGTGCTGGCACTGAAAAAAGGTGATTTTTCACACTTATGACCGTCGTAGCATCACAGGATCAAAATCCGAGCACTTGGCAACTGACTCGTGTTTATGACAATTGCGGCGTCCCAGGGTCACGTGATCCCCTTTTGCGAACTTAGAGACAAGCAAAGTGAACTGGAAGCCAGATTCATTTGACAGCCGTGTTTCTAACTTAGCAATTCCCTTAGCGACTGTGGTCGTAAAATGGGGCAAAACTCACTCCACAAGGGTCTTGCTTATCCATGAAAATGTTGGCCTCAATTTTGGCCCTAAAGTCCAGAGGTATTAAGAGAAAAGGCAACATTCCAAATCCAACTTTGCACAGAAATTGGGTTTGCTTGTTTTGAAAGAAAGAAACGCGATAAGCTTCTTGAACAATCTTTGTAGCTCATTGGGTTTGGCTGCTTCTTCCATAATTGGTCCCAGCAGGTGGCAATATTCATCGCTGAACTTGGCTGGTTCTTGAAAAGTCGAGTCAGGTAAGACTCGGTTAATGTTTGAATGAAAAAAAAAATCCCAGGGAAATCCACAGCTATAGGCAGCTGGGAAGTTTTACTTTATTTTGTTTCCAGAAAGCAAAGTCCTTCAGTGTTGGTTACTAAGAAGACAAGATGGTTGAAGTCTCCCTCAACCTGAAGGACTCTTATCATCCCTTTCGCTTCAGAAATAAGATAAATGCTTTCGAATAAACGTTTGCGATAAATGTTCAGCTGGCGGGCGGCTGAATCAAAAGAACAAAAAGTAAAATTGGCTGGCAACTCGGAAGCGCAGGAAACGTTTCTGTGCAGATATTCCAGTCTGGAGGCTTTAAGAACGGATAAAAGAAAGCATCTCTTTGAAGGCCTGTCGGAATAAGACGCTTTAAAAACAGGGCTCCTGCTTAGGGCGTAAAGGAACTGAATCTGTGATCTGAAATATTTAGCTTTTCCCATGCAAAGGTTTTGCTGCAAGGTCGTGCGTGTGTTTTTCAGGGAGAATATTAAGCAAACTTAGGGTGGAGAAGAACCTTGGAGGCGCAGATTGCAGATCAAAAGTTGGCATGGAAATAATGGACCCAAATGGTTGTGTAAATGAGACCAGAAGCTGAAAAAGGAGAAGAAATAATATTAAATTAACTCAGTATACAAAGAAGAAAAAAAGCTAAGGATATGCCAATGTTCAACAAGCAAGAAAGCATATTCTTATTTTTTATTTTTGCCACCATTGGTTCATTTTTTTGTGCAGTGTCGGACATATGATATGAATCTTGGGCTGAGGAACTAGAAAGGTAAAGCAGGGGGTTGGTCTGGAGGACCTCCAAGGTCCCTTTCAACTCGGTTACTCTGCTATTCTGTTAAAATTCAATAAAATAAAGTTTTCATGTCTGGATTCTAAGTCAAAATTTCTCCAACAGCCCCAATATTTTTTTTTCTTGCACCAGAGTAACATTCAACATAAACTCTTCTGAAAAGGGTGTAATTATATAACAGGTAAAACATTTCAATTCCAAAATATTAATACTGGGTTTTTAGAATGATGGTTATTAGTATAAAATCAGACATCCCATCAAACCATAGTTAGGGACTTCCTTGTAAAGTATAGTTTGGGTTAACCAACATTTGGCAGAAGAATCGAGTTATTGAACCCCTGGTGCTTGAAAAAAATAAAAACTATCAAGTAATGCAAAAAACAGCGCATTACTTGATGCGCAAGCTCGAATCAAGATTTAAGATCCAATCAATGGTTAACATTAGATTATGTTTTCTTAGAAGCCTCGGCCATGTTTTACAGTCTGCGTGGAAACTGGTTTATTTCAGTGTCTGGAGGGTCTACCCCATAGAGAATTCCTGATAAAGGAGAATATTTATAGCTCAGGGTTGAAATGAGGGGTCCTTGGTGCTCTCCGAGCTGGGTCGCTTTCTTGAAGACATTTCACTACCCAACTAGGTAACATCATCTGAGCTAGTAGGGTGGACAGTCTGAGGCGTGGAAGAGGAGGAGGTGGAGGACAAGGAAGAGAAAGTGGAAGAAGAGGAGGAGGAGGATTGTGGGGTCCTTGGTGCTCTCTGAGCTTGCTTGTTTTCTTGCAGATGTTTCATGACCAAACTAGGTAATAAGTGCTACCTAGGACTCTGCTAGCCCTGATGATGTTACTCAGTTTGGGTAATGAAATGTCTACAGGAAAACAATCAAGCTCATAGAGTCCTGTCAGAGCGTGCACAGTTTTATTGCGTGAGATAACCCAGGAGTAAACACAGTAAACAGTGGCTTGCATCATATGGTGGTTTATCTTACACTATCTACAATATCATACATATACATTCTAATACAGCAGGATCCAACAAACCACGATTACAGCAGGAAACAGAAGAGAGGGAACACATCAGCAGAGTGTTCCCTTTATACAAAGGCTCTTAAAGAGACACAGACCTAGCTGGCTCTTAAAGAGACACAGACCCTGCTGAGTCATTCCCATCATTACATCTTACATTAGATAAGCTAGTTAGCTGCTAAATCAATACCTTGACAAGCACCAAAGACAGAGACAGTTTCTACCTAAAGGACGGTTAATCGTGGACATTCCCTGGTTAATTCATAGACTGTTATAACCCTGCAGAAGCGGATGCAGTCCACAAGCTAACTCAGGTTCCATTGCTCTGACAGGCGCAGCTGCAACTCTCTGACCCTTTATTTGTCCCAGCATAATACCTGTCCGATCTTGTTCTTTTATCTTAATTACCAAGTCTGTCCCTTCTCTCAGCCTTAGCCGCTCAAGCTTATGCCCTGAAGGAAGAGAACGACAGTCTCCGATGGCAACTGGATGCCTACCGGAACGAGGTGGAGCTTCTCAAGCAAGAGAAGGGCCAGCTGTTTCGCACCGAGGAGAGCTTGACCAAAGACCAGCAACTACAGTTTTTGCAGCAAACTGTCCAAGGCATGCAGCAGGTATATCTGTCTAAAGCATAATGCGGCCTGTTCCGATCTTGTTTGGTGGGAAGTTGAAGTGGCTGGTGTTCTTGTGAATGGAGAAACATCTCCAGGTTTGGGTGTAATCACTTGTGAAGTGTCAGGCAGGGAGGAAACAGGCTGAAATCTGTTCTACCAAGGAGGCTCAATCTTTGTCCCATGTAGAACTGGTTGCAATGATTGTGGTTGATTGCGTAGGTGACATTGTTCCTCTCATCCTTCTGTATCTTGTCTTTGGTTCCGAATAAGTCCTGACGGAGTGTAGCTGTGTGTTTGTGGGCTATTGCTGTTCCTAGGGATTGGAGAATTCTGGCTGTCATTTCTGACACTCCTTTTGTGTACGGTAGGCAGGGCTTTTTTTCTCATAGAACGCTCAGAATGGAGTTCCGGCACCTTTTTTGGATGGAACCTTATAGGGTAGGCAAGGCGGGTTGTATGACATGTGTGAGTTCCGGCACCTTTTTCTTTTACAAAAAAAGCACTGACGGTAGGGTTAGTCATAAGTGACTTTTTTCAGTGCTGTTGTAACATCAGTCACTAAATGAACCCTGGTAGGTCAAGGGCTACCTGTACTGAGTAATTCTCACCATTCTGCAGGGTGACCTCAAAGGAGATTGAAAAACTAATTCAGAGAACGTGGTGTGTGTTGTTGTTTTTTAAGTAACAAGCATTGCTTCCTTAGGATAAAGATACTTTAAATTGCCTGCATTCACTTGGGGAAAGATGTTTGATCAACTGTGATAGTTATGGATGTCTTGTATGTTTGTCAACCTTGAACTCATATTTGGAAGTTAAAAAAAATTAACCAAGGAAAACACGCGTCAGATGGTTTCTATGCTTTTTTTAAAAAAACACGCAACTGTTCTTTTTCTCTTTTCTTCTTCTTCAGGTTTTTAAAGGTCCGCATTTTTAGAACAGGAACAATCAAACAGTGAATTATATATATTTGGACCATTAAATACCAGCAATTGGATTGTAGTAGCTATCTTGCCATTGATAGGATCTGAAAATGAAAATCCAGCAAACTTAACGGCAGTTTTGCCATTATACTTATAGATTTCTGAGATAATTCTCCACATAAAACTCTGTTACAGTTTAATTTCATACCCAGTATGAAGCCTCTAACGAACAAATGGAAATAATGTCTTGTATCCATGGTAACAAATGAGATTTTCTTTACTTGATCTTAAGATGGAATTGAATTATAAACTATGACATTTTAGTACTGAAGGAAGCCTTCGCGACTTATATTCCCCAGGCTTAAAAAAACCAGACAGATATTCCGTCTTTCTTGCATTTGAACCAGAACCATGCCAGCCTCAACTAATTTTTTTATATAATAATGTTATTAAACATTGCAACTAAAAAGATAAAACCTAACGCAAACTAAAAGAAAAAAAAGAAAAGAATAAAAAAGAAAAAAGTGTGGAAAAGAAAAAAATAGAAATGAAAATAGAAAGATGTAGTAAAAAAGAGGAAATATATAAAGAAATGACTTTCCTTCATCTCAAGTGTAAAGAACTTTAGTAATTTATCGTTAAAATACAACAAATGAAATTCTTTTCCTGAAATCTCATCTCTTATCTATGAGCAAATCCTTAAAGCCTCATCTTTTCAGGCCTGATCAAAAGTTCATTAAGAGTTACCACAGATAACGTATCTATATTAATCTTGAACAAATAAACCAACTTTATCTCCCTTCCTTTTACTTATAACTATTTTGATCTTTAATCCCTTCAAATAATTTTATTTTTATTTTATTTTTTATTTTTATTTTAATTCCATTTATATCCCGCCCTTCTCCGAAGACTCAGGGCGGCTTACAAGCTTAGCAGTAGCCTTCATTCTATGTATATGCCTGCTTATTAGGGCTTTCACACACACACCCCAAGCGGCATTATTACAAAGTCAGCTTAATTGCCCCCAACAATCTGGGTCCTCATTTTACCTACCTCGGAAGGATGGAAGGCTGAGTCAACCTTGAGCCTGGTGGGATGCGAACCTGCACTAATTGCAGGCAGCTGGGGTTACTTAAGGAGGCATTAGCCCACTGCTCCACCAAGGCTCTTTGGTGTCCTAAAACTTGACTTCATTTTTTTTTCCTTTGCCCCTTCTCACAAATTTTTTCAAAGCTTTAAATTTGGACCCTTAACCTTTTCATAACTTTCCAAAATTAACAGTTTTAACATCCCTTTTGCTCTTTATTCCCCCCCCCCACACACACACAAAGTCCATATTTAAAACTTATTTCACTAAGGATTGAAGGAAACTCACCTGGTGCTATGAAATCTGTCAATCCAAAGATTCCTTATAGTTAAGAAGCAATTAGCAAGCGGAAGTGTGAAAACTTAGTGTCCATAAAGATGCCAACTGCGGTTTGAGCAAGATAGCTACTTCTTCAATTCTCACAGGTCTAAACCTGTTGGAGATGGCTGTTTTGCAATCTCCCTGTGAGAGGAACAAGCGTCCGGAGTCACTTGTGGGTGATCTCAAAAGTTCTCCTTGGTCTGGAGAGGAATAAGTTTTCCTCCTTGGCTCTTTATTCAGCCACAGTTTTTCAGTTCATCGTTTCTTTCCCGGAAGTTCCAGCCTCAACTAAATCTGATAAATAATTACCTTAGTAGTTACCCATCCACCTAAAATCTTTGACCCTTCTTTCAAACCAGCGGTCCTCTCTGTCCAGAACGTGGACTTTGCTGTCTTCAAAAGAGGGGCCTTTGTCTTTTAAATTCAGAATCTTGTCCTGATGGGTTTGTTCTATGTTGTGTCTGAAGAAGAACTGAAGAAGTTTCGTGGATGAGAAGCGAAACATCTTCACAGAAAAACAAAGAAAGCCCAGTTGCCTCCTGAAAAGGCACCTTTGGGACAACCGTGACCTGGATGATGGAGAATCTCCACCGACGCTCCTTTGAAAATGTTTTGCTTCTCATCCAAGTAGCTCCTTCAATTCTGAAGACAAACTGAAGAAGCTTCTTAGATGAAAAGCGAGACGTCTTCACAGAAAAACCAAGAAAGTCCAGTTGCCTCTTGAAAAAGCCGCTTTGGGACAACCGTGACCTGGATGATGGAGAATCTCCACAGGCATTCCTCTGAAAAATATTTTGCTTTTAAAACCCGGCTGACACTTTGCTCAAATCTCTCTGAATCTCCCTTTCTGGGCTTTATACATGGAATCTTCCTCCATTATAATAACAATAGCCCTTAGACTTATATACCGCTTTACAGTGCTTTTCCACACTTATGACCGTTGCAGCAGCCCCGTGGATCACGTGATCAAAATTCAAATGCTTGGCAACTGGCATGTACTTATGACAGTTGTAACATCCCGGGGTCACGTGATCCCCTTTTGCAACCTTCCAAGAAGCAAAGTCAGTGGGGGAAGCCAGATTCACTTAACAACCGAGTTACTGGCTTAAGAACGGCAGCGATTCACTTTAGAACTGTGGCAAGAAAGCTCATAAATTGGGGGCAAAATTCACTTAATAAATGTCTCACTTAGCAACAGAAATATTTTAAGTCCATGATATGCCTCCTTGGAATTCTCCTTCTGGAGACACCCACCATCTAAACTGGATGAGTACCCTTTACCAATGAAACCTTTATGTTCTCATAAAAGTGTTTCTAGAATGCGCCGCTAAGGGAAAAACGAAATCCATCTCCTTGTCTTTTGGATGTCTGATGTTATAATTCCTTGAGAATCTTTGTTTAATCTGTTTCCCTTCATGCTGGGGACTTTTGCCAAAAGATGTAGATAGATATGATCCTCAAGCCTGTTTATGATAACTGCCAGACGACTTTGGCTACTATTATAATCACGAAAAAAGTCGCTTCTGCAGCCAGCCTCTCTGTTTAGTGGGATTTTTTTTTAACTTCCAAGTACACGACCGAACGTTGTTAAATATTTTCAAAAGCAGGCTCTTGTCTGAATCATATCTGACACAGAATTGGGAAGCTTCCTTAGGAAAACAGAAAGACGCGTTCCGGACTGCCTCTTCGTAGGGCTGGGAAAAGTTTTCAAAGGACAATTGATAAAGCATTTTTGCAGAAGCGAAGAATTCTAGTGGAAAGGTTGAAACGGCCGTTGCTTCTGATGGTCAAGGTTATGCCAGCCCTTGGAGATGGTCAAGATTGATGCCAGCTCTTTGAGATGGTCAAGGTTATGCCAGCCCTTGGAAATGGTCAAGATTGATGCCAGTTCTTCAAGATGGTCAAGATTGATGCCAGCCCTTGGAGATGGTCAAGATTGATGCCAACTCTTTGAGATGGTCAAGATTATGCCAGCCCTTGGAGATGGTCAAAATTGATGCCAGCTCTTTGAGATGGTCAAGGTTGATGCTAGCCCTTGGAGATGGTCAAGATTGATGTCATCCCTTTGAGGTGGTCAAGGTTGATGCCAGCCCTTGGAGATGGTCAAAATTGATGCCAGCCCTTGGAAATGGTCAAGATTGATGCCAGCCCTTGGAGATGGTCAAGATTGATGCCAGCCCTTGGAAATGGTCAAGATTGATGTCATCCCTTTGAGGTGGTCAAGGTTGATGCCAGCCCTTGGAGATGGTCAAAATTGATGCCAGCTCTTTGAGATGGTCAAGGTTGATGCTAGCCCTTGGAGATGGTCAAGGTTGATGCCAACTCTTTGAGATGGTCAAGGTTATGCCAGCCCTTGGAGATGGTCAAGATTGATGCCAGCTCTTGGAGATGGTCAAGATTGATGCCAGCTCTTCGAGATGGTCAAGGTTGATGCCAACTCTTTGAGATGGTCAAGGTTATGCCAGCCCTTGGAGATGGTCAAGATTGATGCCAGCTCTTGGAGATGGTCAAGATTGATGCCAGCCCTTGGAAATGGTCAAGATTGATGTCATCCCTTTGAGGTGGTCAAGGTTGATGCCAGCCCTTGGAGATGGTCAAAATTGATGCCAGCTCTTTGAGATGGTCAAGGTTGATGCTAGCCCTTGGAGATGGTCGATTGATGCCAGCCTTTGGAGATGGTCAAGATTGATGCCAGTTCTTTGAGATGGTCAATACTGATGTCAGCCTGTTGAGCTGGTCAAGGTTGATGCCAGCCCTTGGAGATGATCAAGATTCATACCAGCTTTTGAGATGCTCAAGTTTGATGCCAGCCCTTGGAGATGGTCAAGATTGATGCAAGTCCTTCAAAGAGATCAAGACTGATGCCAGCCCTTCCAGGTGGTGGTGAACCTGTGTTTGTAGAGAGCTTTCATTTTCTTCCTTCCATTTCTACACAATGCCTGAGGTCCCCTTCCTAAGAACTGGCTGAAAGCAGATATAGTTTGCGTAACATTGTTTTGTCACAGTAGATTATAGTCAGATCCCTCCCGTCAGATCGGATTAAAATCCCCTGTTACATAAAACGAAGAATTGCAAACTTTAAAGGCAGACGTGATCTTCCCAATGCAGGGAAATAGTTCTGATTATGGTCTCTTAAGCATCGTATGGAATTCTGGAACAGTTTTAGTGGCATATGGAAAAACAGAACAACTTCAGCAAGGGGTATCCAGAATTCACCAACGCAAACCAAAGGCAAAGACAAGCGAATGGCAAGAGAAATGTTTTGTCTGTCAATTAGGTTCTTTTGGCCTACACACAATTGTTGACGGGAACGAGAGTAATAGTCCCTGTCAGCATCCTTTTTCCATTAAATTAAAAGTCCCATCAGCCAGCTAAAGACTAATATCCTCTTATTCTGTAAACTGAAAAAGGTACAGTATGACTATTAAGAGGTGGGTATAAGCTGCAGCAGAATGAACAGAGAGATCACTTAAATGTGGACAATCCCTTAAATACGAGCCAGCTGTGTACTGCAGCTGCCAAAAAGCCAACACAGTGCTAGGCTGCATTAACAGAGGGATAGAAGCTTCTTCAGCTCTGACTGAATGGTGGGGAAGGGAAGGATTTATATTCCTTGCAGTCAGCTGGTCATTAGTATTCTTTCTGAGAGTCACTGAGGCCACCTGGAAGCTTACCTGTGTCCTCAGGGACACCTGAGTAGTGCAAATGGATGCGGAGCCTTCTTGGAACTGCTGAAAGGATTGTGTTGTACACAGGAGATGGGTGGTGTCATGTTCCCCCCCCCCACTTCTGTTGAGAGAGGGATGTTTAATTTTGACCCAGATGGCCTCTTTGAACCCTCTTTCAAACCAGTGGTCCTCTCTGTCCAGAACGTGGAGTTTGCTGTCGTCAAAAGAAGGGCCTTTGTCTTTTAAATTCAGAATCTTGTCCTGATGGGTTTGTCCTATGTTGTTTCTGAAGAAGAACTGAAGAAGCTTCACGGATGAGAAGCAGAACATCTTCAAAGAAAAATAAAGTTGCCTCTTGAAAAAGCATCTTTGGGACAACCGTGATCTGGATGACTTGAGAATCTCCAGAGACGTTCCTGTTTATCCGTATATACACCACTATATACAGAGATGTGAATGTGTGCATCTCTACACACACACAAACGCACAAATCCCAGTCTTCTCTGCTTGGAAAGCACCGCAAATGTCAACTTAATGATAATCTCAGCAAGAATCTAAGCAGTTGCCCATCTTTTTCTTTTGCGTTCTCTTCGGAAATGTTTCCTGACAAATGTTTTCTGGTACGGAAGATAATAGATTGCATCGGATCATGCCTGTCTATTTATTTCTTTCATTACATTTATTACAGCCCTCCATTCCAACACACTCTGAGTGGCTTTTAAGAGGAGGGATTGAAAGAGAGAGAGAGAGCGCTGATAATTCTCTTTTTTATTTAACCTCTCCCAAAGAGCAGCAATATTCTGGTTCCTTTTCTTGGCGTACCTCTCCATTTTCCTCGTTTGAGACTGAGCTAAGCGCATCCCATAACAATGAAGACATTCCTTAAAAGTGTTAAAGGATTTTTCCCCCACCCACCCCGCCCCAAAGGTATCCTCAAAAACCCAACCCATTTCATTCCTTTCCAAAGCACATCGTAGAGATTTAAATTTAAATTAACAAATTTAAATCTATCAACAATTTATAGATTTAATCAATAACTCCCCACGGTGCCCTTATTTATCAGTAAGGTTAGGCCTATGCAGCTGTCCAGATGTAATAAACAACTAGTTTGAAAGAAAAAAAATAGCCAATTCCACAGATCCAAAGGACACCAGACACTTGTCAACCTTTCAGAAGGGATCAAGGTTGAAGCAATAGCCAATAGGGATGGGATAGTTAACTCCAGTAAGATCCTGGTTAAAAAAAAGGATCACACGTGTAAGCTAATCAAATCATGCTACTCGTAGTCCTTGATTTGCAACTGCTGTCTTGGTGACCATTCAAATTTTTAACAGCATTGAGAAAAGCGACATACGACCGTTTTTGCCCACTTACGACCAGGGTGAAGCGTCCCCATGGTCACGTGATCAATATTCAGAGGCTCAGCAACTGGCATGTACTTACGACGGGTGCGGTGTGCCAGGGTCCACGTGATTTCCCTTCTGACAAGCATAATCCAGGCGGAAGCCGGATTCCCTTAGCAACCGTGTGGCTCACTGCAGGGATTCCCTTTAGAAACATCCGCAAGAAAGGTCGTAAAATGAGGCAAAAGCTCACTTCACAACCCACCTCGCTTAGCAACGGAAGTTTTGGGCTCCGTGGTGACCTTAAGTCAAGGAGTGCCTGTATCTGTGAATTGATACGCTTACCGACAACCCAAGGACCTTTGGCAAGAATTTCCAAAGGAAAGAATGAGATGCAACCTTCTAGAAATGAGAATTATTATTGATTATCAAAGAATTTTGGTTTTTTTTAGTTTCACACCAAATTGTTAAGTTCATCCCTCTCTCTCTCTATGCCAGGGGTAGGCAACCTATGCTGGCTCAGGAATTCTGGGAGTTGAAGTCCATGAGTCATAAAAGAGCCGAGGTTGCCTACCCCTTCTCTATGCTCTCAAGTTCTGCCTTCTCCCTAACCAGGAACGGCCTTAGCTATCTCTCCTTAGCCAGCTGCCTCCTCCGATCAAGGAAAGTCTGAGGTTTTTTTCTTTATTGAAAAGTTTTACAGTACATTTTTTAAAAGACAAAACCCCTCCCTCCCCCCTCCCCTCTCCCCAAACCTCCCCAACTCTTCCCTCCCCTCCCCCTCCCCCCTCCCCGACTTCCCAGAGCTAAATACAGGGTATAAAAATACAAACAATCATAATCTACCATATGCAAACAACAATAAAATATTAAATTCTATCGCACTTTAACTCTTATTAAAATAACTACAAGTAATTTATATATCACATAAATCCAATACTTATTCAAATGCTAGGTGAAACTTTTTAGTCCCATATTTATTCTGGATGTAATCAATCCATCTTCTCCACTCCACAATGTATCTCTGTTGCGACTGGTCTTTCAAATACGCCGAAATCTTTGCCATTTCCACCAGATTGGAGACTTTTAAAGTCCATTCTTCTATAGTCGGCAGTTCTTCCTTCTTCCAATATTGCGCTACTAAAAGTCTCGCTGCCGTAATTAAGTTCAACATCAGCTTAGTGTCCACAACAGTAGTATCTGTAATAATGCCCAGTAAAAACAATTGCGGACAAAACTTTATCCTTTTCTTGAATATTTTTTGCATATTCCACCAAATTTTAATCCAAAAAGCTTTAACCTTTTTACAAGTCCACCATATATGAAAATATGTTGCATCCTCACAACCACACCTCCTGAGTTTTGACTAATTTTAGAAGTTTATCTTAACTCGAGAACTTTTTCCCAGTGCTAAGCAGCCTTGGCTGAAGATGAGGTTAATAAATGATAGATGAGCAGAGCTTTTCAAGACAGTATTGAACTAAGTGTCAACTCCTGGCTAACTGCAATTAATGGCACGTTTCTATTTTCCTTGTGGCTGTGCAACGTAAGTCACCCTTTTTGTTTCCTCCACATATGGAGACTTGGATTCCTGGAGCATTTAGCTTAATTGAAAAACAATTGCATACTTCATCGTTACCAGTTTAATGGGTGGCTTTTCATATTCTTTGTAAAAAAAAATAGCAAGAAAAACATCTCTCTTCTTCTGCTTCTTTCCATATTTTCCCCCTCCTCTTCCCCCTCCCCCTCCTCTCCTCCTCCTCCTCCTCCTCTCCCCCTCCTCCTCCCCCTCCTCCTCCTCTCCCCCTCCTCCTCCTCCTCCTCCTCCTAACAATGATCAACCATGTCTTATCCAGAACATCTTTTACACATTTGGGGATTTTTAACAAGGAAATGGAACGATGTACTAACCAGAGCTCTGTTCTTCGGTTTAATTAGATTAATATAGCGAGAAATTCTTTGCAGATGCGAGAAATTCTTTGCAGATGCAAATGAATATGCCGATGAAAGCAAAGATACAGGGAATGCGTAGCTGTTTTGAACTTTACGTTCACCAGGCAAAATAAGGGACAAGGAGAGCACTTCCATCACCCCTTGAGTATACGGGCTCCATATCTTTTGGGCTCCATCTTGAGCTGGAAAAGTTAAATGCCTTTTCATAGCCCTCAAATTTCCCTGATAAGCCAGTTTGGTCCAGTGGTTAAGGAACCAGGCTAGAAAGCAGGAGACGGTGAGTTCTAGTCCTGTCATAACCGTGAAAGCCAGCTGGGTGACTTTGGGCCAATCACCAGGAGATGGTGAGTTCTAGTTCCATCTTAGCCATGAAAGCCAGCTGGGTGACTTTAGGCCAATTATCAGGACACTGGGAGTTCTAGTACTGCCTTAGACATTAAAGCCAGCTGGGTGACTTTGGACCAATCAGCAGGAGACTGAAAGTTCTAGTTCCATCTTAGACATTAAAGCCAGCTGGTTGACTTTGGACCAATCAGCAGGAGAGGGTGAGTTCTAGTCCAGCCTTAGACATTAAAGCCAGATGGGTTTCTTTGGACCAATCACCAGGCGATAGTGAGTTCTAGTTCCGCCTTAGATATGAAAGCCGATTGGGAGACTTTGGGCCAATCACCAAGAGATGGTGAGTTCTAGTCCCACCTCAGGTATAAAAGTCAGCCAGGTGACTTTGGGCCAATCTCCTTCTCTTTCTCTCTCTCAGGCCAACCCAACCTTACAGGGTTGTTGTGGTGCTTGAAAACAGGAGGAGGGAAGACGTGTTGAAGATACTCACCGCCTGGAGTTGTTTCTAAAATAAAGGCGGGATCCAAATAAATAATAAGTAATAAGTAAACATGACCATCAGTCGCCAACTCTTCCCTTCCCATTCCTGGGGCTTTTGACTGCTGATACATCGATTTTCAAGGGTCCACTCTCCCCGCAGAGAAGAAAACCATTTTTATTTTATTTTTTGGCAATTCAGCGCAAATCTATTTCAGATTATAGCTTCGCAGAAAATGAGATGGCGGCGGGCCAGGGACTAATTATATTAAAGGGCTGTGCGCATAAATTATTTATGGGCTGCAATGTTTATCCCCGTGTTATTAAAGCCAGAGGCTCTCCTTCAGCAAATAAGACTTTAGCCCAGATAGAGATGTCGGTGGCTTTGCGGTGGGTCGTGCCGGCGAGGAGTTTTAGGACGTTTTCATGTATGGCGAAGCTGTTTGTCACCAGGAGAGGGATGCGTCTTGAGGCCGAGCTGCAGAAAACTGCAGGCCGATCTAAATTTGTGTCTCCTCCAGTCGAGACGCAGCCGCAAAAGCAAATAACACCAGAGCCGGGAGCAAAGTTTGAAAAAGGCCAGCGGTGCGAGACGCTACAATCCAAGAGAGATTTCTTCCAGGAAGGCAGAGAGAGAGGATCCCACACAAAAGGTGTCAGGTTTTGAACTAGGTGGACAGCCATGGACAACCTGGAAAGGGATTCGCGCCTCACACGGTGCATGTCAGGACTCTCGGCCCTTCAGGTCAGGGTTGTCCCAAAGGTGCTTTTCCGGGAGGCAACTGGACTTTCTTGTTTCTCTTTGAAGATGTTTCCCTTCTCATCCCCGAAGCTTCATCAGCTCTGACCGGATGGTGGGGAAGGGAAGGATTTATACTCCTTGCAGACAGCTGGTTTTTTGCATCCTTTAAGAGAGTCACTGAGGCCACTTGGGGGTTTATCTGCGTCCTCAGAGGTCACCCGAGTGGAGCAAATGGGTGTGGAGCCTTCTTGTCTGCTGGATGTTTTTCTGCCCTGGCTCCCTTCACTGTTGGAGACAAGCGGAGGCTGTTGGGGATGTGTCTGTGTGGTCTGCATCTCCATCTGAAGCACAGATGGTTTCTCTAGTCTGCCATGTTTTCTGGAAATCCGTTCATGCACCCTTCGAATGACGTTCGTCCCAAAGGCCGTGGCTAAATATTGGGCATAATTATATTGGGCATAATTATTTAGTTCTTTTTAACTCTTTTTTAACTTTTGTATTTATATTTTGATATTTATTGCCCTGTACACCGCCCTGAGTCCTTCGGGAGAAGGGCGGTATAAAAATTTAATAAATAATAATAATAATAATAATAATAATAATAATAATAATAATAATAATAATAATAATAATAATAATAATAATAATAATAATAATTGTCTACGGAGATTTTCCATCCTCCAGGTCATGGTTGTCCCAAAGGTGCTTTTTTCAGGAGGCCTCTGGCCTTTCTTGTTTTTCTTTGAAGACGCTTTGCTTCTCATCCAAGAAGCTTCTTCAGCTTTGACCAGATCCTTCCATTCCCCACCACCCAGTCAGAATTGAAGAAGCTGCTTGGATGAGAAGCGAAACATCTTCAAAGGAGAACAAAGGAACTCCAGTTGCCTCCTGAAAAAGCACCTCTGGGACGACTCTCTGTATAAATGGGGCAGTGTATCCTCCCTTTAGTGTGACTATGGGGCCCCCCATCAAACTGTAGATCCCATTGTGCCTGGCTGTAACCTGAGGGCATGTACAAGGTGTCCTTACTTACAACAGTTCATTTACTGACTGTTCCAAATTACAACGGCGCTGGAAAAAATGACTTATGACCATCTTTCACCCTTACAACCGTTGCAGCATCCCCAGGGTCACATGATCAAAATTCGGGCGCTTGGCAACTGACTCGTATTTATGATGGTTGCAGGGTTCCGCAGTCACATGATCCCCTTTTGCAACCTACTGTTCTGTACCAGCCTGCTACCGGCCCTGCAGAAAAGGCAACCCCTTTACAAACGGCAAGAGGCTGGAATAAAGCCTGCCAAATTTATTACTACAAAAACAAACAAGACACAAACCAAGAAACAGAAGCTTTGAAACACTATCCAAGCGGTTGCCGTCAGCAAACCAGCCCTCCCCACACATTCCCCTTATAAAGAGTTCAGGGCGTGGCTTCTCTCTGCCTCCTTCCGAGAAGCCCCATTGCCTTCCTCTGTTTACTCCTACTTGACTGCCTCCTGCGTCGGGCGTCCTTGAACAGGGCCAGCTGTGGGTCATCTTCATCCACACTGTCAGGCTCACACAGCTGGGTCTCCGTGGTGACCAAGTGGGAGGGGCCTGGCTGAGGGCTCTCATCAGCAAGATCTTCAACCCCCTCAGCAAGGTCTTCAACCCCCTCAGCAAGGTCTTCAACACCCCCCTCCTCCTCCTCTGAGTCATCCGACCCAACTGCCGAACCCACAGGCTGACCCTGAATCACAACACCTTCGGACAAGCAAAGTCAATTGGGGAAGCCCAGATTCAGTTAACAACCGTGTTGCTAACTTAGCCTCTGTGACGCACCGTAACAAGTGTGACAAGAAAAGGCATAAAATAGGACAAAACTCACTTAACAAATTTCGCATTTAGCAACACAAATTCCAGGCTGGTCGTACGTTGAGGACTATCTGTATAGCAGTCCAGTATTTGACCTTTTTTTTTTTGAATAAATGATGCTGCGCTTCAGTGGTTAGATGGCCTAGTCATTTTTGTTTGAACGTAGTTTTTTTAATCTTTATATTTTACTGGGTTTTTAATTTAGGTGGAACATTTATATATATATACTCTATGTTGTAAGTCCATGCATGTGATAAGAGAGGGAGGGGCACGAGGGCTCGGCGGTTAAAGAGGCTGAGCTTGCGTGCTGGAGAACTGACAACCCGGGTTTGAGACCCAAGCATTGTGAGATTGGGTTAGCTCCTGTTCCTTGCTCCAGCTCCTGCCAATCTAGCCATTCAAAAGCATGCAAATGCGAGTAGATAAATAGGTGCCACATCGGTGCGGTGGCTGAGGAATTCTGGGAGTTGAAGTCCACAAGTCTTAAAGTTGCCAAGGTTGAGGACCTCTGCCGTACGCTAAATAAATCAACCCTCCATAATCCTCAATGCCCCTTCTTGTTTTGTAGCAACTGTTGAAAATCCAAGAAGAATTAAATAACAAGAAGTTGGAACTTGAACAAGCGAAAGAGGAACATTCCCACACGCAGGCCATGCTGAAGATCCTGCAGGAACAGGTGAGTACCTTGTCAGGTGCAAGGTTTGTCCTCTCGGTTTCGATTGGCCTCTATATAGCATTTTAAGCAGCCACATTTGCCCTAAAGTGTAAACTGAATGGAGAGGCTTCAGCAGTGTGTTACTCCAGGAGTCCATAAATAAGTAAGCTGAACAACTTGCCTCCAAAAATTGTGAATGCACAACACTGGAATTTATTAAGAAGAGACTGGACAACACTTTGTCTGAAATGGCATAGGGTTCCTGCCTGAGCAGCGGGTTAGACTAGTGGACCTCCAAGGTCCCTTCCAGCTATTCTATTCTGTTCTGTTCTGTTCTGTTCTATTCTATTATTCTTCATTCTATTCTATTCTATTCTATTCTATTCTATTCTATTCTATTCTATTCTATTCTATTCTATTCTATTCTATTCTATTCTATTCTATTCTATTCTATTTTCTATTCTATTCTATTCTTCATTCTATTCTATTATTCTTCATTCTATTCTATTCTATTATTCTTCATTCTATTCTATTCTGTTCTATTCTATTCTATTCTATTCTATTCTATTCTATTCTATTCTTCTTCATTCTATTCTATTCTATTCTATTCTATTCTATTCTATTCTATTCTATTCTATTCTATTCTATCCTATCCTATCCTATCCTATCCTATCCTATCCTATCCTATCCTATCCTATCCTATCCTATCCTATCCTATCCTATTCTATTCTATTCTATTCTATTCTATTCTATTCTATTCTATTCTATTCTATTCTGTTTTCTATTCTATTCTATTTTTCTTCATTCTATTCTATTCTATTCTATTATTCTTCATTCTATTCTATTCTATTATTCTTCATTCTATTCTATTCTATTCTATTCTATTCTATTCTATTCTATTCTATTCTATTCTATTCTATTCTATTCTCATTCTATTCTTACTCTACTCTATTCTTACTCTACTCTATTCTTAATCTACTCTACTCTATTCTGAGCAAGGGAGAAAATGTAGGCGAAAGGGCAAATCAGTCTTCACAGGATGTCTCAGAGGGTCGAGACAAGATTACAAAGCCGTGGTGTCTTATTTTTAATAAGGGAATGAGCGCAGTTGCTCTTCATAGTGCTAGACTGTGAAGTGGCTGGATGCAATTCTTGCGTAAGCCCTCCTTGTCAGTGGCCATACGCTTCTGAGCCCACCTCCTCATCGTGTCCTGCCTAACTCCTGTCCTCGAGGAGGACACGAAGACCCCAAGCAAGGGCAGCCAGCTACTCATCATCCTTTTGAGGGAACTTGATTGCTGAAGATGCTGGGGGAGCTCTCTGGAAACTGGTCCTTGGGAGCTGAGGCAGCAACCATGTGGACAGGACCTCAGAGTTACGTCTTATATCACTGTAGCCAGAGTCATTTCAGCTGAAGCTGGTAAAAGCTTGGTAATTCTGTCACCTCATTGAAGTTAATTCATTGCTGATTATCAAGTAGCTGCTGAAATTAAGGAAAGGACTGGGTTTGGTAGCTTGCCATTATGAAACCATAGAGCGCTAACAAGGACAGCTAAGGCTGAGCCCCCTGCCTCAGATACAGAAGGATGACTATAACATGGACAAAGCCTCAGGCTGATAAATCTATTTTTATAGCAGTTTTTTTAAAACATTATTTTAATATTTGTTAATGTTTTTAGGGATTTATTGTTTTGCTTTTCTTGTATGCTGCCAGAGTCACTTGCTTGTGAGATGGCGGGTCTATAAATTGGATAGATAGATGATAGATTAGATAGATGATGGATAGATACATGGATAGATAGATAGAAGCATAGAGGCATACAGTAGATGCAGTGGTGGGATTCAAATATGTGAACAACCGGTTCTCTGCATGGATGCCACTTCCGGAAGTCCATTCTGGGACTGGGCAACAAAAAATACTGGCTCCATCCCACCACTGCATAGATGCATAGTTGCATAGATAGAGGTAGATGAAGAGAGAGAGAGAGAGAGAGAGAGAGAGAGAGAGAGAGAGAGAGAGAGAGAGAGAGAGAGAGAGAGAGAGAGAGAGAGAGAGAGAGAGAGAGAGGCATAGATGCAGTGGTGGTATTCAAATATGTGAACAACCAGTTCTCTGCATGGATGCCACTTCCGGAAGTCCATTCTGGGCCAGGGCAACAAAAAATTAGCTACCAGTTCTACCAAACTGGTGCAAACTGGCTGCATCCCACCACTGCATAGATGCATAGATACATAGATAGAGGTAGAGGGAGGGAGGGAGGGAGGGAGGGAGGGAGGGGGAGAGAGAGAGAGAGATTTAGTAAGGAGATGGATGGATGGGTGGATGGATGGATGGATGGAGACAGAGAGATGATAGAGAGAGAGATACATAGATGAGAGATAATAGATAATGGATGGACAGATAGAGAGAGAGAGATACAACAAAGTCTCTTTTTAATTTAAGAATATTTACTGCTGGACAATTAGTTTTGCGTAGTAACTGCAGCGATATAATTATATGTACAAAAATGAAAGAACGCACAAATATCCACAGCGGGGCAATAAATAGTGAAGATGGCTGACTTTACAGAAATGACATTGGTTTGTTTGCTCACAGAGGAAACTACAATTGCTTTTATAAAAGACTGGATTCCTTGCAAGGACCTCTTTTTTTTTTTGCTGAAAATGGACAAAGGGAATTGGTGATTTGGGGATTTACAGACGAAGGGTTGCTTATGGGAAGAAGGGAACCATGCTATGTAATTTGCAGGGGTGAAAATTGCAATCATTAGGCTTGTAAGTGTTCCTGCAGTTATATTTCTTTCACTCTCCCATATCTTTCTTTTTTTTTTCTTTTCGTGTTTCGGTAGCCTTTCAATTCTGCGCCAAATCCTTCTTTAATAAAATTATGTGATTCAAGACCATTTAATGGAACGTTTGATCTCCCGATGAAGCTCTCTGCATCTATAGAATAGCCATTTTTCAAACATTTGTGCATTGTCGGAATAAGCAATTAGGAAGAAATAAAAGGAACAGAGAGATGGAATTGGGTGGTAAAAGGCCCGTATTTATTAGTATCGTACCAACGTGATGCTGTCTCATTATTCTGTATCTTTCCCTTCTTTCTTTTTTCCTGCAAACACAAAAGCATCCATGACAAAGTCAGTCTCTGCCCCCACACCATCTACGCACACACACACACACACACACACACACACACACACACACACAAAACACACACACACAGACAAAGACAGAAGGCAGAGAGAGAAATAGACGGATGGAATTCTAAGTGCTCTGATTCTGATTCTGGAACCCATTAATTGAAGGTACACTGTATTTTTGTAGCTGTTAGCTGAATAAATGAGGTTTTTTTCCCCTTTCTCTGCTCTGCTCAAAGTGGATTGATTCCAATTTGCGGGTGGAGATAAAATGAAAAATAAGCCTGTGACTCTTTCCTGATTCTTTTTGTTCTCTGCTGAACAAAGTTACACAGTATGGTGTTGTCTCATTTTCTCAGTGATATATATATTTTTTTTAAAAAAAATTTTTTTGCAAGGCCTGGCCAATATTTCCTTTCTTCTCTTTTCCCTGGAGTAAAGCATCTTTTTGGGGATAGTACCTAAAGGTTTACCCACAGAGGATCTGCTCAGCATGTTTGACCACACGTAATAAGGATTTGTCTCTCCTAGAAGAATATCTGGGTTTACTTAATCAAAAAATCCCGGTCATTTTGATATGAGGGAGAAATGCCATTGCAAATCCTGGGGATTTACATTTAAGTAAATCTACGTAAGTTTAGCTGCCTTCCCATAATCAGGAATTCTTCTGGGAAGTTCTCAATCCGGCAAAATTCTCATTTGCTTTCAGGTAAATCTGCTCCAGACAATAAAAATGATCGATCTATCTATCTATCTATCTATCTATCTATCTATCTATCTATCTATCTATCATCTATCCATCCATCCATTTATCCATCCACATCCATCCGTCTGTCCATCCATCCATCCATTCTATCTATCTATCTATCTATCTATCTATCTATCTATCTATCTATCTATCTATCTATCTATCTATCTATCTATCTATCTATCTCTATCATCTATCTATCTATCCATCCATCCATCCATCTATCCATCCATCTATCCATCCATTTATCCATCCATCTATCCACTTATCCATCCAGTTATCCATCTGTCTGTCCATCCTATCTATCTATCTATCTATCTATCTATCTATCTATCTATCTATCTATCTATCTATCCATCCATCCATCCATCCATCCATCCATCCATCCATCCATCTATCCATCTATCCATGCACTTATCCATCTGTCTGTCCATCCATCCATCCATCCATCCATCCATCCATCCATCCATCCATCCATCCATCCATCCATCCATCCTATTATCTATCTATCTATCTATCTATCTATCTATCTATCTATCTATCTATCTATCTATCTATCTATCTATCTATCTATCTACCTACCTATTATCTATCTTTTCTACACTGTCCATGTCTTCTACATGACATAGTTACAAACATAGGAACAGCATCGTATCATACATTTGAATGTGTACTTGCAGTCTGCCTGCAGTTGTGAGATTCAAAATAAGAAAATAGTTGAAAAGATACCTGCAGAAATATGGGCCTCCTTCTAGTTGCTTCAGTATATCCGTCCTAAAAAAAACATCCCCATAAAGTTGTTAATAAGGCCGCAAAGACAGTGGCTCCACAAGGCTGCCAGGTCATCGTCCCAAGGTAAACAACCTGAGCTTACCTTCCTCATCTCTCAGGCTGCGATAATTGTTCTGTCTCTTTTCATCCACGGTGGCCTCTTCTAAACAGCTCTCTGCCCCTTTGAAGTGGGAAATAATTCACTCTTACAAAGCAGATAAAGGCGATGAAACATCTACAAGTGCCTCCACCTAGCAATTTCAATTTTAAGAACTATTGTTAAGAAATGGAAGCTTAGAACTGTTGGACTCAAGTGGAGGAAATCTAGAAGACATGTTTTAAAAAAACAAAATAAACACCACCCTCTCTACTACAGCTGGCTGAAAATTGGTCAGAGGTGTAAAGATGGAATTTGCAAATCACTTGAAATGGCCTGCTGAAATATTAGCTGACCTGCAGCGGTTCTCTCCATGTATACAATAGCATGGCTTATGCAACAATGATCACCACAGGATGGTTATCCGATGGACCTCCCTTCTCAGATCTTCCTAGAGGAATTGTTGTCGAGGGAAGTTGTAAGAAAACTTTGATAAATAAACCTAAAACTTTTTTCCCCCCAACAAAGTGATTTGGAACAATGAAACAAACATTTTTCAGTTTAGCCAAAACCACACAAGACACACGGGGTGACATGATAGCAGCAGGGCTTTTTTTGTCATAGAACGCCGAGAACGGAGTTCCGGCACCTTTTTTGGATGGAACCTCGTAGGGTAGGCAAGGTGGGTTGTATATCATGTGTGAGTTCCAGCACCTTTTTCTTTTACAAAAAAAAGCACTGGATAGCAGTGTTCCAGTAGCGCAGGGGCTGCCCCAAAGAAGAGGGAGTCAAGCTGTTCTCCAAAGCGCCCGAAGGCAGGACAAGAAGCAACGGAGGGAAACGAATCAAGGAGAGAAGCAACCTGGAACTAAGGAGAAACTTCCTAACAGGGAGGACAATTCACCAGTGGAACAGCTTGCCACCAGAAGTTGTGGGTTCTCCATCACTGGGGATTTTTAAGAAGAGACTGGACAGCCAGTTGTCTGAGATGGTATAGGGTTTCCTATCTGAGCAGGGGGTTGGACTAGATGACCTCCAAGGTTTATAATTAAAAAATAATAATTATAAATATTATTATTGTTGTTATCATCATCATCATCATTTACAGATGGTCCTCAACTAATGACCACAATTGAGTCCCAAATTGAGCGTGCCTGGCTGAGGAATTCTGGGAGTTGAAGTCCACCAGTCATAAAAGGGCCACGTTGGAAGACCGCTGCCCTAGACCACTTCAGTTAGATGGCTGGGCGGTCTTTTCTTAAAAACCTCCAGTCATGAAGCACCCACAATTTCTGAAGGCAACCTGGCATTTAATATTTTTCCCCACCTAAGAATATTTCTCTTTCTTTTTTTCCTGATGGCCTTCAGCAACCCTGATGTGGAGAAGGCAACCACGGAGGCCATAAAATGAGCTGCTTTTATCTTCCCAATAGAAAAAAAACCTATCAGAAAATGCTCAAAACTCGTAACTCAGAAGCAATTATTAGCTGCCTGCTATTTAGCTAGCAGCAACGTTTGCAACCGCTGCAAAGTTGCAAATTAATAGCAGCCAAACGGGGAATGAAAGCATTTATTACTCTTGAAAGCCAATTTTGCACCCTTTCTTATGCCTTGAGACTGCTTCCTAATCTTATTATTTTAAAAAAGTAATGATCCAGTTTTGGTGTCGGCTTCCTTTTATATTATTATTATTATTATTATTATTATTATTATTATTATTATTATTATTATTATTATTATTATTATTATTATTATTATTATTATTATTATTATTATTATTATTATTATTATTTTAAGCCAACCTATCAGATCTTAACTAGGTTGCTTCCTAACCGGTTTCGGCAAAGAGCTCATTAGAGTTGTATGCTCCGTATATTTTGTTCATTGGAAGCCTTGCCTGGTTATAAATCAACAATAAATGTGCAAAACACGCTAATCGTGATTGTTTTTTTCCCTCTCTCTCTCTCTCTCTCTCTCTCTTCCGCAGTTAAAAAAAAATGCCAAGGAGTTAGAGACTAACGGGCATGACGAATCTCAGGCAAAAGTAGGTACAACTTCAGATTTGTCTTTTCAGCTTGCACTTTGAAAAATCAAAGCTGGCTTTTAACGGATGAATAGATCATACCAAGAGTAACCTTTTGTGACACCGAAGGAGTGGTTACTTCAAGATAAATGAACTGGTTTTCATTTTTTAATTTGCCTTCCAGAATTAACAGGAAACGGCTGGCTTGCCTCGCTACATTTATCATGGCAAAGGTGTTTTAGGTTGTTTTTTTTAAAAAAAATATTTCTCACTGCTGAAACATTTATATGCATGGGACGGAGAAATATGCATAACCCAGTTCATGTAGATATGTTCAACTTTCGGCACTGAATTTTCAGAAGCCGATGAGGTTGGTGGCTCTTATTTCAAAAAGTTCGGCATTCTAGACCTCACGTGAAGACCCCAATCTTCCAGTTACATTTGGCTTTTCTTTGATTTATGTTCAGACTGAAGCAATTATAGGCAGCATTCAGAGTCCTTTCCAGGGCCGCTGATAATACATAGAATAGAACAGAATATGACTAGACTAGACTAGACTAGACTAGACTAGACTAGACTAGACTAGACTAGACTAGACTAGAATAGACTAGACTAGACTAGAATAGAATAGACTAGAATAGAATAGAATAGAATAGAATAGAATAGAATAGAATAGAATAGAATAGAATAGAATAGAATAGAATAGAATAGAATAGAATAGAATAGAATAGAATAGAATAGAATAGAAAATAGAAAATAGAAAATAGAAAATAGAAAATATGGAATGGAATGGAATTAGAGTAGAATAGAATGAAACAGAATATGACTGGACTAGACTAGACTAGACTAGACTAGACTAGACTAGACTAGACTAGACTAGACTAGACTAGAATAGAATAGAATAGAATAGAATAGAATAGAATAGAATAGAATAGAATAGAATAGAATAGAATAGAATAGAATAGAATAGAATAGAAAATATGGAATATGGAAAATTTTCATTGACCTTGAAAGAGTTCCAGAGAACTGTAGGCGAGATGTGGTCAACCCAATAAGGGCTACTAACGCTAAATATAATCCTCAAATTACAAAACAGCTCACTTAGTGACCAATCTAAGTTATCACGGGACTGAATGACGCAACCTGTGACCGTGTTTCACCCTTTACGAGCGTTGCAGCATCCCCAGGGTAACGCGAATATAATTGGCCACTGACTCACATTTATGACAGTCACATTGTCCTGGGGATCACGCGATTCCCCTTTTACCACCTCCTGACAGGCGGGCGCAAGGGGGGGAAGCGGATCAACCGTGTCACTTATTTAAGAACTGCAAAGATTCACTTAACAAAGGTGGCGAGAAGAGTCGTAAAATGGGGCACAACTCACCGAACGGCAGAAACTTTGGGCTCAGCTGTGGCTGTAAGTTGAGGACTCCGTGTGATTGGGAAGGTTTGTTTGTTTTTTTTGAGTGAAGAGGACGGACAGACGAGAGGCCTGTCGAGTGTGCAACATGGCAAATGCTGCTTTAAAACACTGGATATTTCATACGTCGGGGCGACTCGTTGCATAAATGTGAATTACGGAATTACATGCGTTAATAAGGGAAGTTGACAATCCTTTCTCCCCCGAGGCTCCCAGCGGAGTATTTGCAGATCAAAATGTCTGGCGAGCAAAGGATTGCTGAGTTTTCCGCATGGTTATTAGTGGTCTGTAATGCATTTAATGGGATTAGTACCTATTTGATACAGTTGACAAGCTGGATTTAGCAAATAGCCTTGTAGCCAGAGCAAGATCTGGTCTGCCAGGAAGGGCAGACATGTTCCTTCCACAATTTAGAAAACCTTTGGGAGGTTATTTTAAATTTGAATAAGAAAGCAGATCCTGACAACTTTCCCTCTCTTTCTTTCTCTCTCTTTTGCCCTCTTTCTCTTTCTCTCCATCTCTCTTTCTCTCCTTCTCTTCCTCTCTCTCTGCCTCTCTCTTCCTCTCTCTCCCTTTCTGTTTCTCTCCCTCCCTCTCTTCTTCTCTCTCTCTCCATCTCTCTTTCTCTCTTTCTCTCTCTCCCACTTCCTCTCTTCCTCTTTCTCTCTTTCTCTATCTCTTTTTTTCCCTCTCTCTCTCCCTTTCTCTCTAGCTCTTTCTCTCTTTCTCTCTCTCCCACTTCCTCTCTCCCTCTTTCTCTCTTTCTCTATCTCTTTTTATCCCTCTCTTTCTCTCTCTCCCTTTCTCTCTAGCTCTTTCTCTCTCTTCCTCTCTCTCCCTCTCTCTCTCCCTCTCTCTCTCTCTTTCTCTCTCTCCCACTTCCTCTCTCCCTCTTTCTCTCTCTTTCTCTCTTTTTATCCCTCTCTTTCTCTCCCTTTCTCTCTAGCTCTTTCTCTCTCTTCCTCTCTCTCCCTCTCTCTCTCTCTCCCTCTCTTTCTCTCTTTCTCCCACTTCCTCTCTCCCTCTTTCTCTATCTCTTTTTATCCCTTTCTCTCTCTCTCTCTTCTCTCTCTCTCTCTCTTGCTCGTATTTTGCATAGCAGAGATGTAGTGGATGTTGGCCCATTCCAACTGCAGTGTTGAAAAGAGTTTTCTTTAACAGCTTGTGAAGCTTTGTCTGCTTCAGAAAAACCGTTCCTGAGAAGGAACCATGGTTCCTTTCCCTATTTTTGCCAGAAGACAAGGAAAATAAATGGAAATTAGATATGAAATACCCAATAAATGTTAGAATTGAACAGCTGCTTTAATTGCCTGCTTGCTAGTAAACCTTCCAGATAGTCAGATGTTCCAACTAGAATTTAAAAAAAAAAAAAAAAATCTGAAGGGTCTTGTCCCCTAAGGCAGGACTTTTCAACCTTTTCACCCATTGTACCACTTTTAGGATACGGCAACATCCGAGTACCACCAGTTGCCTAGCAAGGGGTCAAAAACTTGATGACCAAAAGAAAAAAGAAAAGAAAAAAGTGATGAAGTACAGGTAGTCCTCAACTTACAACAGTTCGCTTAGTGACTTTTCGAAGTTACAATGGCCCTGAAAAAAGTGCCCCCCAAGGCACAGCCGAGCAAGACGCCTGCCTGCCTGCCTGGTAGCGCTCTTCCTCCTGTCCGAGGTTTTCATTGTTGTGAGCATTTCTGTTGAGGATTGGCAGCGGGGGTGAGGGGGGGGTGTTTGGTTTTTATCCCCCCCACCTTCTGCTGGGTGGTTGCAGCAGGTTTTGGTCACTTCACATGACCCTGGGACACTGTGACCATCATAAATATGAATCAGTTGCCAAGCATCTGAATGCAAATCACAAGACCCTGGAGATGCTGCAACATTCCAGCTGATCGGCGCTTCTTCTGGCTTAGAAGCGCCAGGATCAGTGCCGAGCTCCAGCTGGATCCTGGCGCTGATCCTGGCGCTTCCGCTGAGCCCCGACAGCCCTGCAACTCCAGCCGTCTCTCGCTCAGGGTTGTGCGGTGCTGACACCGTTTCAGCTCATTCCCCTCCCCCGCTACCACTTTTCTAGGATGGTCGCGTACCACCTGCCAGGTGCCAATGTACCACAGGTGGTACCCGTACCACTGGTTGAAAAGCCCTGCCCTAAGCAGGTCTCATCTGGCAGGATCCAGAACAAGTGGCTTATCTGTGGTGGCTCCCTCCCTCTGGAACATCAAACCCCCCCCCCCCCGTTTAGACTAGCCCCCATCCTGACACTCTTTCGGAAGGCCCTGAAGAAGTGGTCTGGCCAGCGATCCTGGGGGAGGCAAAGCGGGATGAAGCCCATCAAATGGCTTATTTCAGGGATCTTCAAACTTGGCCCTTTTATGACTTGTGGACTTCAACTCCCAGAATTCCTGGCTGAGGAATTCTGGGAGTTGAAGTCCACAAGTCCTAAAGGGGGCAGGTTTGAAAACCCCTGGCTTATTTGATTGCCCGTTATGGCCAGGGAGAGCGGGAGAATTATTTTTTCTTATCCTGAGGTTTTTAAAAAAATTATAAGCTGATCGTGAGTGAGCGGTCAAATAGATTCTCTAAATAAATAAAAATGCCACCGTGCAGATAAGTAACCACCAACTGGCCCTAGGAGTAGTAGAACGTCCCCAAAAGAACAGTTAATTCTTCTACAGGCCGTCCTCGGGTTACAACAAATCATTTAGTGACCGTTCACCGCTTTTCACACTTACGACCATTGCAGCGTCCTCAGGGTCACGTGATCAAAATTCAGAGGCTTGGCAACTGACGTGTACTTATGACTGTTGCGGTGTCCCATTTTGCGGCCTTCTGACAAGCCAAGTCCATGGGGAAAGCCGGATTCTTTGAACAACTGTGTTTGCAGTTGAACAACTTGCCATGATTCGCTTACGAACCGTGGCAAGAGACGTCGTAAAATGGGGCAAAATTCGCTTAACAAAGGTCTCGCTTAGCATTTGATTTTTTTCTTCTTCAGAATTTGGGGGTCCTTTCTAGATTGGCACCCTACACAACTGCTTACTTCACTTGGGTCACACACACACACACACACACACACAGGCACACACACACCTTATCTGAGATGTTTCCTTTTTCTGTTATTTAGAGTTTGGTGACTGTGATGGACGTCTCCTCACTGGCTTCTCTATCTTTAATCATCACTCTTAATTGCGCTGGGAAGCTCCAATAGGTTTTTCTTTCATTTTCTTCGGAGAAACATTTCGTTTAGAATAAATATTTCATACTCGAGTTGTTTTGTTTTCCCATCACTTTGACATCTGTAGTAGTTTATTAAAGGGTTTCCATGGTGCTGGCCTGGAAAATGAGATACAAGGATGAAATGCCAAAGGAAAAACAATCTTGCAATAATAATAATACGGGGAAGGAAATTGAAAATATTTTAATCTACCTCAAGCACCGTTCAGCTATGCTAGAATGTAGATAAGCTGTAATGAAAAACTCCCGTGATATTAAATACTCTAGAAAGTAACACAAGTGCATTATGGAAGTGTGTCTAGGCCAGACATGTCAAACACAAGGCCCGGGGGCCAGATACGGCCCGCAAAGTGGTTCCATGCGGCCCGCGAAGCCATCCTGGAAACAGTGAGGGAACGGTCCCCACTGCCTTGGCCCTGGCCCAGAGACCCTCCTTCTGCCAGAGACCCTCAGATCTGTCCCACTCCTGCCCAGGCCCCCATAGGCACCCTTGATGCCAACGATGTAGAGCTGGCCATGCTCACCCAGTAGGCCAAATGCACTCTAGCCATACCCACCTGGCCCCCTGAGGGCAACCGCAATGCTGATGCGGCCCTCAATGAAATTGAGTTTGACACCCCTGGTCTAGGCAAAGCTTGAGGTAAGCTGCTAGACAACTTTACTACCACTATCACCATTTGTTCTGTTCCACAACTTAACTGGGAAGTCTATTTAGTCTGCTGCAAGTTGACCGAAAGGTGCTTTTTCAAAAGGCAACTGGACTCTTGTTTTTTTCTTGGAGATGTTTCGCTTGCCATCCAAGAAGCTTCTTCAGTTCTGACTGAATGGTGGAGGATGGAAGGGTTTATATTCCTTGCAGTCATCAGGTCGTTAGTGCTCTTTCTGAGAGTTACTGAGGCCACTTGGAGGTTTATCAGCGCCCTCAGAGTCCACATTTTTTTTAAAATCCCATTTATATCCCGCCCTTCTCTGAAGACTCAATTTAAGCACAAACCAATGTGCGTAGCAATAGCCTTCATTCTATGTATATGCCTGCTTATTAGGACTTTCGCCCCCCCCCAGCGGCATTATTACAAAGTCAGCTTAATTGCCCCCAACAATCTGGGTCCTCATTTTACCTACCTCGGAAGGATGGAAGGCTGAGTCAACCTTGAGCCTGGTGGGACTCGAACCTGCAAAAATTGCAGGCAGCTGGTGTTACTTAAGGAGGCATTAGCCCACCGCTCCACCAAGGCTATTTCTGGACAGAGATTACCGCTGGTTTGAAAGAGGGGTCAAAAAGGCCCTTTATGTCAAAAATTGAACACCCTTCTCTCAACAGGGGGGGGGAGAGACACAATGCCACCCATCTCCAGTGTACGACACACTCCTTTCAGCACTTCCGAGAAGGTTCCACACCCATTCGCACTACTCAGGTGTTCCTGAGGGCACAGATAAACCTCCAAGGGACCCCAATGACTCTCAGAAACAGTATTCACGACCAGATGACTACAAAGAAATACAATCCTTCCATTCCCCCACCATTCTGCCAGAACTGAAGAAGCTTCTTGGATGAGAAGCAAAACCTCTTCAAGGAAAAACAACAAGGAAAGCCCAGTTGCCTCTTGAAGAAGAATCTTTGGGACAACCGTGACCTGGAGGACTGAGAATCTCCATCCCTCAAGTTGACCTGTACAACGAACACATACAGAATCGAGAAGACGGCAACAAGCAGAAAATGCCGGCTCTACAAAAAAGCTGAAGAAACAATGGACCAGCTGGATAGTTGCTGCAGGATTTGCCCAGTCACTAAACACACTGTTGTAAGTTGAGGACTACTACTGCTCTCAGTAGTAGCATTCTCTCTGTTCTTGACAGAAAAGTGTTGGCTTTGAGCATGGTTAATGCTTTACCAGCAAGACATCTGAACTGAATTAGTCCCTTCACGAACAGTGTTTTGCTGACCCATCCATTCATGGTGCCCTTGGATTAATATTACTCCTCTTTGTAAACCAGTCCAGCTTTTAATTTGAAAGAAGAAAACGCCCTTTTTTTCTATAAGGAGCATCAGCAAACAGCAAAATATTGTTCAGTCATGATTGCTGTATGGAAATTTTAGGTATAATTAAAATCTAATAGGTGGCTTTCATGTTAGAAGCCAATTAGCTACGCAGTTCCCCTTGAATATTTGAGTTGTAACACATGTTTTCTTGTTTGAAGTTTTATACAGAATTTTTGATCTGTGACCCTGAGCGAAATTTGAATTAAGTACAAGGTACCCAGCACATTAAATCACAAAAAGCCAGCAGCCGAATTTAATATTTAGCAGGCGTAACATCTGCAAATGTATTTGCTAGACTTTTTTTTAACTTGGCCTGATCCAACATATTGCATCTGAGATTGCATACTCTCCGAAAAATTATATATATACATATATACATATACATATACATATACATACATACATACACACACACACACACACATATATATATGTATATGTATATGTATATGTATATGTATATGTATATATATATATATATATATATATATATATATACATATATATATATATATATATACATATATATATACACACACACACACACACACACACACACACACACACACACACACACATATATATATATATATATATATATATATATATATATATATATATATATATATATATATATATATATATATATATATATATATATATATATATATATATATATATATATATATATATATATATATATATATATATATATATATATATATATATATATATATATATATATATATATATATATATATATATATATATATATATATATATATATTAGCAAACCAGGAGTAAATATTTACCTCCATGTCAGATTTTCATAGGTCATGGAATTAGAGAATTATTGATTCAAGGTGAGGTAAGAAAAAAAAATCCTGTTTTACATCCAGCAGAACAAAATGCAATTGTGAGAGGCGAGTTGTAAGGTTGTACAGTGGAGAATACAGGCGATCCTCAACTTACAACAGTTCAGTTAGTGACTGAAGTTACAAGTCATTGAAAAAAGTGACTTATGATCATTCTTCACACTTATGAACTTTGCATCATGGATCAGAATCCAGACACTTGGCAACTGATTCACATTTATGACTGTTACGGTGTCCCGGGGTCACGTGATCAAAATTCAGAGGCTTGGCAACTGGCATGTACTTATGACAGTTGCAGAATCCCTTCTGACAAGCAAAGTTAATGGGGAATCCAGACTAACTTAATAACCTCACTTAATAACTGCAGGGATAAACTTCATGACTGTGGCCAGAAAAGTGGTAAAATGGGGCAAAATTCACGTAATAACTGTCTCACTTAGCAACAGATATTTTGGGCTCAATTGCAGTCGTAAGTTGAGGACCACCTGTATTAGTTCTGAATTCTGAATTTACAGAAGACATCACTAATGTTCTCAGGTATTAAAAAAAAACAACTTCATATAGGTAAGGAAGGCGCATAAAGGAACTTACGACCGCAATTTGGCAGGGGAATTTTTGTCGTTATGCGATGCAACCATGCAATGAGTCATCAGGTGGCCATTTTCTGTCTGGCTGTAAAGCAAATCACTTCACATTATCGCTGGGAAAAACATAGCTGGACTCCTTAACCCTAAGATTTTTCTGATCAAAAGCAGCCAGTTTGGATAAACAACGATTCGAAATTGCTTTGCATGTCGTTGACTCTTTCATCCTAATTATTCATGGCCTGTTTCTGCTTGAGCAGGGGGCTGGACTAGAAGACCTCCAAGGTCCCTTCCCACTCTGTTACTCTATGATTCTGTAAGGGTCTCCACTTCGTTCTTTAAGAGTTTTCCCCTTGAAGCCCATTTTTAAAAAATTCTCCTTTCATTCTGCCTCTCTTTCTTCAACCACATCTCACGTTCCTGCTTTGGGCTAGGAACTCGCTTAACGTGAGTTCATTTTTTCGGTTTTGCCCCCAGTGGGTGTTGAATCTTTCATACAATTTTCCATTTTCTTTTTGCTTGATAGACCCTTGCAATTCTTCACGAAGTTCCTTTCCTTGTTTGGAGCGCCAACAATTTTATTATCTGGAAGGAAATCAATAGCGTGAATTAAACCCACATTTGCTGCTTGGGGATGTCCGTCTAAAACCTTTTTTTTAAGATAAGATAACCTTTATTGTCATTTTTTTTTACTGTGGGCACAACAGCACACATTGAAAAAGAAATTTAGTTGAACCAGCAGTTATGGAGGAGTGTTGTGTACTTCCAATTTGAAATCCCCCTTCTCTATTTTCTCCTGACATTTATAAGATTCTAGTCCTCAGTGATCTATGATTTTTCATTTCTGAAATAACGATGCTGCTTGACATTATGTCCTTTTATAATGCCAGAGGCATTGTGATACTCGACATTAAATCTAAATCCACAGCAGACACTTATATTTTCTATACTTGCACAATAAACTTTAAGGTCCTCTGCCCAGGAGAGCTGATTTCTTAGTGCAGCTTAAGAGAATCACAATATCACACCCCATTGAGTTCATTGGCACTGACCGGCAACACCCACATACAACACAGTTAAATTGATTACTGGATTTTACGAGTTCGTGTGGAAATTGAGTTTTATTCTAGACGGCCTATATTGAACCGTAAATTAAGCAAAGGTGTTGCATTCGTTCAACAAACACAAACTCTGAGAAACAAACAACTGTGCAAATTTTACTCAGAAGAAATTACCTGACAATGAGAAAAAAATTAACCAGTGGAACAGTTTGTCTCCCAGTGGACAGCCATTTATCCAGGATGTCCCAAAGATGCTTTTTTTAAAAAAAAAAAAGGCAACTGGACTTTGTTTTTCCTTGAAGATGTTTCGCTTCTCAGCCAAGAAGCTTCTTCAGTTCAGAAATAGAATAGAATAGAATAGAATAGAATAGAATAGAATAGAATAGAATAGAATAGAATAGAATAGAATAGAATAGAATAGAATAGAATAGAATAGAATAGAATAGAATAACAGGTGGAAGGGACCTTGGAGGTCTTCTAGTCCAACCCTCTGCTCAGGCAGGGAATCCTATCCCATAGCAGATAAATGGTTGTCCAGCCTCTTCTTAAAAGCCTGCCGTGTTGGAGCACCCACAACTTCTGGTTAATTGTTGCTAAGTTAGTAACATGGTTGTTAAACGAATCCGGCTTCCCCCATTGATTTTGCTTGTTAAAAGTTTGTAAAAGGGGATCGTGCGACCTTCGGACGCAGCAACGGGGATAAGCACAAGTCAGTTGCCAAGCCTCTGAATTTTGATCACGTGACCCATGGGGATGATGCCGCAATGGTCGTAAAAGTGTGAAAAATGGTCATTACGTCACTTTCCTCAGTGCCGCCATAACTTTGAAACGGTCGCTAAATGAACTGATGTACTTTGAGGACTAGCTGTATGTGCTGGGTTCTGTAAACAGGGAAGGTTGTTATTGTGCTGTTTTGGAAAGGAGTCATTCCTTCTTAACAAAGTTGTGCCATTTCCGCGGAAAACGGTTATTTTCACCCCAAGATTGTAAATTATTCACAGCTTTCTGTATTATTATTTTTACCCCTACTGCAAAAACCGTGAATAAGAAAAATTGGACATGCTGTTCTCCATTAGTTTATCCTATACTTACCTTGAGATTGGAATAATGTCAATTTGTTTCGACAAAAGGCAGATGATTTTAAAAAAAATCTGCTTTATTGCTTAATCTGGACCTTTTTCAACTATGGCCAATTAAGAGAGGGGGGGAGAGAGAAACAAAACTGCTTTTTTTTCCCCTTTAGATCTTTAGATCCAGTTGGGAATTACCGAGTGTTGGAAAACAGATCGATAATTTATAATTGTCTTGCCTGTAGCTGGAAATTAAAGTAATGTCCTTTTTTTATATATAGAGAGAGAGGAAGAATGCCAGCGATGCCTATTGACGTGGTTGTATTCCACAGAAGCACCTGTGTTTTTATTTAATTTTCTTTTTCAACCTTATAGGAAATCAATGGGTTGACGGTGCCGTTGGTCACCCAAGACAGAGAAAAAAATGCAGAGAAGCGAAACCAGCCATTAAAATCAGAGAAGGAGGCTTTGTTAATAGGTAAGATAACTCTCAACACTCTTTTTTCCCCAGCATAATACGGTTCATGCCTTTGAGGAGAAGAATCAGCCTCGGAAGTATTCCGCGTTTCAGTGGGCGAGACCCCAGGAAATTGCTTGGAAACCCCTGATATTTGGAGATGTTGGCTAGGTTAAGAAATAAAAACATGTCTCTGAAACCCAACTGTTTTCATAAATCCCATAAATGAAATGTAGCCATTGGTGGAAGAATCGCGAGTGCGTCTTAATGATTTGGTGGGAACATCTCATGAACTTGGTGTTCCACCCAGGATTTTCCACCTGCAAAGCATGCTTTTCCGATTTTTGCAAGGGTTCATCAATCAGTAGATTAGAGACATGGTGATATTGTGCCTTCCAAATTCTTGGGATTCAGGTGGTAGCTATGATGGATTCAGATGAGTTACAAAACCTGGTTGAAGAACCTCAAGGGGCAGAGGTTCAAAAGGTTGCTTGTTCACACATCTTTACCTTGGTTTCACGATGCGTTCTGAACTCCATTCAAAAGTCAGCACTTGCATTTCTGAAGCAATTCACCAAGAGATAAACTTCAACCCAAACCCTTAGCTTTCAAGAATCAAAGTTCACATCCAAGTATCCCCCAAAAAGAGAGAAAAAATTAACATTCATTAAAGATGTGCTATAAGCATTTTTGCAGCTTCCCATGTAATGCTTGATTTGCCAATAAAATTTTATAGGCATTCAACTTCTTTCGTGGCTCTGGTGAGGAACATGCGCTGGCTATCAACCCTATTCAGAATTAGCCTGCCCTGAATTTTTTTTAATAATTTCAGCATGTCTTGCATCCAGATTCAGATTAGCGAGCAAATTAAACCACATTTTTTTCCCAATTATATTTTTCTCATTTTGAAAACCTTTTGCAGATAAGCTGATCTCATGAAATAAATTATATATATATATAGAACGCATTTATGCACAATAATTATTTTATCCTATTCTGTTTTGCCTGAATAAATTAACACAATTCTTTTTTTAAAAAATCATTTTAATGCAGGTATCATATCAACATTCCTTCACGTTCATCCTTTTGGAGCTAACATTGAATATCTCTGGTCGTATATGCAGCAGCTGGACTCTCGGGTAAATTGGATTTATAACTTTCTTGGGTTTTGAAATTAAGAAATATGAGATGAGGCAGGCAGCAGATTCTCCAATTCCCACCTTTTCCCAAAATGAAAAAAACAGTCCAGCTGCCTTTAAAGCCATGATTTTCAACCTTGGTAACTTTAAGACATGGAGACTTCAATCCCCCAATTCCCCAGCCAGCCTGGCTGTAGCGATATCAAGAACATGGAAGTCTTCCATATATTTATCTGGCTGGGTCACAATTAACCCGCAACTCCTTAAGATACTAGAACAGAACAGAACAGAACAGAACAGAACAGAACAGAACAGAACAGAACAGAACAGAACAGAACAGAATAGAATAGAATAGAATAGAATAGAATAGAATAGAATAGAATAGAATCTGTATTGAGAATAGAATAGAATAGAATAGAATAGAATAGAATAGAATAGAATAGAATAGAATAGAATAGAATAGAATAGAATAGAATAGAATCTTTATTGAGAATAGAATAGAATAGAATAGAATAGAATAGAATAGAATAGAATAGAATAGAATAGAATAGAATAGAATAGAATAGAATAGAATAGAATAGAATAGAATAAGCTGGAAGGGACCTTGGAGGTCTTCTAGTCCAGCCCCTTGATCAGGCAGGAAAACCTATACCATTTCAGACAAATGGTTGTCCAATCTCTTCTTAAAAACTTCCAGTGTTGGAGCATTCGCAACTTCTGGAGAACTTTTACCTATAACTTGGTAAAAAGATTGGCATAGATAGACAAAAAAGTCTCTGCTACTTCCTTGTGTCCCCCTGGGTGGACTTTCCAGTAGTGAAGAGTTCTCAGAGGCCTTCATAAGTTTGAAGAACAAAGCAAATTGTCCCACTGGTTAATTGTTCATAGAGAATGTTCTGTATGATCTCCACTTTCCCAAGAGCTTGATGTTCTGCTTACTGCTATTTCAGTTTCCCAGCAGAAAAATCAGGGTTGCAGGAGAAGGCTAGGCGACCATCTCTTGCTTACAAGCTGATATTATAACTTTACTAGATATCTAACTGCACTGAACAAAGTCAGGGAACTCCCTGCTGTTTGTTCCTTTTCTATTTCTTTTTCCCTTCCCTCGCTTTATTCCTTCTATCCCCTTCCCTTTCCTGCTTTGCTATTGTCTTCATTTCAATTTGTTCTTAATACTAAGAAAAATATATTTAATAAAATATATATACATAAGAAATCATAGAAATATCTCTCCTCCTCCTCCTCCTCCTCCTCTTCTTCTTCTTCTTCTCCTCCGCCTCCTCCTCCTCCTCTCCTCCTCCTCCTCCTCCTCCCCCTCCCCCTCCCCCTCCTCCTCCCCCTCTTCTTCTTCTTCTTCTTCTTCTTCTTCTTCTTCTTCTTCTTCTTCTTCTTCTTCTTCTTCTTCTTCTTCTTCTTCTTCTTCTTCTACTACTACTACTTCTTCTTCTTCTTCTTCTTCTTCTCCTCCTCCTCCTCCTCCTCTTCTTCTTCTTCTTCTTCTTCTTCTTCTTCTTCTTCTTCTTCTTCTACTTCTTCTTCTTCTTCTTCTTTTTCTTCTTCTTCTCCTCCTCCTCCTCCTCCTCCTCCTCCCCCTCCTCGTCCTCTTCTTCTTCTTCTTCTTCTTCTTCTTCTTCTTCTTCTTCTTCTTCTTCTTCTTCTTCTTCTTCTTCTTCTTCTTCTTCTCCTTCTCCTCCTCCTCCTCCTCCTCCTCCTCCTCTTCTCCTCCTCCTCCTCCTCCTCCTCCTCCCCTTCTCCCTCCTTCTTTTCATTCCTCCCTAGATCTCGGCGAATGAAATAGAAATGCTTTTGGTGAGGCTTCCACGTATGTTTAAGCAAGAGTTTTCCGGTGTTGGAGCCACGCTGGAGAAACGGTGGAAATTTTGTGCCTTCGAAGGGATTAAAACAACTTGACCGTGGTTGGATCGGAACCCACAAGAGAAGAACATGTTATGGACCGTGATGGCAGAAGCGAGTCAAAGTATTAAAGGAGGAGAATTAGGTTTGGGTTATACACTTCCAAACCTGGTTTTAGTTGCATTTGTGATGTCCTCTCGTGAAAATGTAGTCGTGTGCCAGTTCCAAAACCAAAAGGGGAAAACCGCTCCTGAAATGTTTCCTATGAAAACTCCAAAAAAAAAAAAACCCAGAAAAAAAAACCCAACAACTCTACAACCATAATAATCTCATTATTTAAACTACACACCTATTATTAGCTCACCTTGGGCCAAATGGAAGAAGATTTCTCGTTTTCTAAGCGCCAACGATGTCTGTGTCTGAAGTGGTAGATCTTCCTCCAAAAATTTCATAAGATGACAAACAAATAGTAATAATAAAAAAATCCAATTTCGTAGTGAGAAACGAGTATACCAAAAGCAAACTTGAAAAAAAAATGTGTTTGAACAGTTATTGTATTTTGTAAAATTAAGTTATCTGCTCTACCAGGGACTATTTTGCCTTATTGCCAGAGGCCTGAAAAGAAAAAAAATAAAATGTGGTTGGATTCTTTAAGGATGCTTTATGCAGAATATTATTTTTCTAATGTAACTATTCTCCATTCCAAGTTCCTTTAACATGGATTGCATATCAATTTTCATAAACGTGTAAATAAAGAGGAAGGCAGTGTTACTGTATTGTATTTGGTATGTAACATTCAGGGTTATATATCTGAAAATAAGTATCCGGTTGCATTACTGTTACAGATTTTATAGCAAATATATTGAATTTTTTTTCCAATAAATAGGAATTCTACCATATTCGGACTTTTACAAGCTGTTGTTGTTGTTGTAAATTATTTTGTCCTCTCCCCTCCCTCCACCTTCTCATATATTTTACAATGACCTATTATTATATATTAAAGTACAGGAAGTAAAATGTGACACTGCAGTTGTCATAAATAACATAAATAATTTGGTTGCTAAGCACCCAAATCTTGATCATGTGACCCTTTGAGGGTGCTGCAGCGGTCGTAAGTGTGAAAAAAAAACCCCAGTCATAACTCACTTTTCCCAGTGCCGTTGTAACTTGGGACAGTCACTAAATGAACTGTTGTAAGTCTTATCATTCACCTACAGGTAATCCTTGACTTACGACCACTAAGTTCAGTCTACTAAGTGAGACACTGGTTTTCCTCCACTTGACAACCTTTTTTGTCCACCATCCCCGTAGTTCTTAAGTCAGTAACCCGGTCGTTAAGTGAATCTGTCTTTCCTCCACTGACTTTGCTTGTCAGAAGCTCGCAAAAGGGGGATTGTGTGACCTGGGGGGGAACGCTGCAACCGTCGTAAGTACATGCTAGTTGCCAAGCCTCTTAATTTTGATCACGTGACCGCAGGGAGGCTGCAACTGTCATTAAGTGTGAAAAAACAAGTCCTCAGTCACTTTTATCCCAATACTCCTGTAACTTCGACCATCACTAACTGAATGGTTCTAAGTCAAGAACTACCTGTGCATAATTAACATACATATATACACAGACATGTATAATAGTTGTGGTTTTGTAAGGTAAATGGGGAGCAAATATTTTCCATTGGTTAAATTGGGTGTGTGTGTGTGTGTGTGTGTGTGTGTGTGTGTTGCTGGCTGGTCTCCTCAACCCCCGAAGACTTGGAGGAACAAGAGATTTGAGTTTTTCTCTGCCAGTTTCACAATAGTCCACAATGAGGGTCTTTTTTTTCCAAACAGGGAAATTGCTATCCTATTAAATGATCTTTTTTAAAAAAATAAAAAATAAATCCCTTATTCCCAGTAGGATCAATTAAGCCAGTTGGGAGGGAGAGAAAAATAAATAGGAAAACACGCAATGCCTTTCCAATTTGCATGGTGGTGAACACAATAACGTTGCTCGTTTCCAGATTTTTTCCCCCCCAACTGTTTCTGTCTGGTTCACTGGACAATAAATTGAGGGTGTTAAAAACGGCAGCCGTCCATCACAGCGAGGAAGCAAAAAGGATGCAACAATGTGCTGAGTTCTGGGCTCAAATTGCGCATTCTCTTATTCCTTTGGGACACAAAACTAAACTGCGGATACTTTTCACAAAGTTGCAGAATGCACAGGTGGTTAGATAAGGTTGTTTGTTTGTTTTTTCCCTGAATGAAGTCCAGAATTTTCTGCTGCTTAAAATTTCCACCCAGCTGTTTTAAGCATTTTCATCATATCATATCTTTCTCTCTTTCTTTCTCTCTCTTTCCCTCCCTCTCTTTCTTTTTCTCTTTCTCTTTTGCACTCTCTTTCTTGCTGTTTCTCTTTTTTTCTCTTTGTCTCCCCCTTTCTCACTCTATCTCTCTTTCTCTCTCTTTTTTTCTTTCTATCTCTCTTTCTCTCTCCTTTTTTCCTCTCTCTTCCTCTCTCTCTCTCTCTCTTTCTCTCTCCCTCTGTCTTTCTCATCTACCCATTTTATACTTCACTGTATTCCTTTACTAATTCTGCTCTTGAAATATATCAAGAGAGATGGCTTTCATTTTTTCCTAGGGGAAAAAAAAATCACCCAATATAAGGGGTCACGCGACGTTTCCCCTGTGGTTTATTTTAATAACCCAACGACGATGGCGGTTCCTGCATGGGTGTGTTGAGAGACAGCAAAAGCATTCACACAATAAGATGTATTTGATTAAATGAAGCCAGATGGTGACTTACAGTAAGAACCAACGGTGTGAACGATATGGGGATGGGGTGGGGGGGGCTGTTTTTCATTTTGTTGTTGTTTTGTTTTTATTTCCCAGTGTGGAGTTTGGAAAGCTGCAATCGCCTGTACTGTGCAGAATAAGGACACCAGATGCCCCCGACTTTCTACGACCATCTGCTGTGGCCACATCCATCTCTTTTATTGAACTGCTGTCCCCAGACATCCCAGATGCCCCCCCCCATTTTCAACCTTATTTCTTTCTCTCCTCGGGGGAAAAGGTTGATGGAGGTGAAATCCAGAGGCAGAATTTTCCTCCCCTTGAAGAGGGTTAGCGGGTCACAATATTGCCAAAACAGACTTTTAATTTCCTCCATGGAACAGGTGACTTACCTGTATCATGGGGGGCGGGAATAGAGTCTGATGGCACAACTTACAACAGCTCGTTTGGTGACCATTCCAATAGCGTTGAAAAACCACGATTGTTTTTCAGGCTGCTGACCGTTGCAGCATCCCCACAATCGTGTGATCAAAATTCAGAGGCTTGGCAACTGGCTTGTACTTACGACGGTTGCAGCGTCCTCGGGGTTACGTGGTCCCCTTTTGCGAGCTTCTGACAAGCCAGGTCAACGGGGAAGCCAGATTCATTTAGTAACCGTGTCACTCACTTATCAACTGCTTTGATTCACTTAACAACGGTGGCCAGGAAGATCATAACATGGGGTAAAGCTCACTTAACAAACATTTGGGGCCCAATTAGGATCGTAAGGCAAGGGCGATCTGTACTTCTGTTCTCCGTTGAGGAGGAAGAAGTAGCATTCGGGACTCATCCCATTTTGCTTGCTTACCATGGGGATAAAAAGCTCTCAATCATCCTTAAGCTGGGGGGGGGGAAATCTGATGAGGATCAAGTGAAAGATCACATAACACGCCGATTAACCATGATTAAGGTAAAGGTAAAGGTTCTCCTGCACATGCGTGCTAGTCGTTTCCATCTCTAGGGGCCGGTGCTCATCTCCGTTTCAAAGCCAAAGAGCCAGCGCTTGTCCGAGGACGTCTCCGTGGTCATGTGGCCGGCATGACTAGACGCCAAAGGCGTACGGAACGCTGTTCCCTTCCCACCGGAGCGGTCCCTATTTTTCTACTTGCATTTTTTTATGTGCTTTCAAACTGCTAGGTTGGCAGAAGCTGGGACGAGTAACAGGCGCTCACTCTGTTATGCGGCACTCGGGATTCGACCCGCCAAACTGCCGACCATCTGATCGACAAGCTCAGCATCCTAACCCACTGAGCCACCGCGTCCCTATAACCATGATTAGCAAGCCACAATTCTAGAGTCACCAAATTGCACCATGAATGGCCACGTTTGCATGAGGCAAAAATACAACATAATTTCTTTTGAGTTTTGTAATCTACGTTGTACGGACACAACTGCACTGAGAAGTGATGCTGTCCGTTGGTCAAGATAACGGGGTGTTACTGGAGTGTTCTTTGTTTGAATGTTGTTTCTGCTGAAGACTTTCTACATCAGGGGCCTTCAAACTCAGCCCTTTTATGACTTGTGGACTTCAACTCCTAGAATTCCTCAGCCAGCCTCCATTTTGTTTGTTAGATTTAAGACAGGGGTCTTCCAACTTGGCCCTCCTTTGATGACTTGTGGACTTCAACTCCCAGAATTCCTCAGCCAGCCTCCATTTTGTTTGTTAGATTTAAGACAAGGGTCTTCCAACTTGGCCCTTTGATGACTTGGGGACTTCAACTGCCAGAATTCCTCAGCCAGCCTCCATTTTGTTTGTTAGATTTAAGACAAGGGTCTTCCAACTTGGCCCTTTGATGACTTGTGGACTTCAACGCCCAGAATTCCTCAGCCAGCCTCCATTTTGTTTGTTAGATTTAAGGCAGGGGTCTTCCAACTTGGCCCTTTGATGACTTGGGGACTTCAACTGCCAGAATTCCTCAGCCAGCCTCCATTTTGTTTGTTAGATTTAAGACAGGGGTCTTCCAACTTGGCCTGGCTGAGGAAGTCATCAAAGGACCAAGTTGGAAGGCCCCTGTTCTACATCAAGGGTCTCCAAACTTGGCCACTTGGATTTCCAGTTCCCATAATTCCTCAGCCAGCTAGCTGAGGAATTATGGGAGCTGAAGTCCACAAGTTGTCAAGTAGCCAAGGTTGGAGACCCCTGTCCTACACAGTTTCAGTTGACCAATGTTGGGACTTCTTTGCAAGATGTAGTTGGCTACCTTCAACATGACGATGGTGATTTATTAACTCTCAATGACATTGCAATGCTCACAACAAAGACATTGCAATAAAGCATTGAAGAAATTAAGAGATGGCGAGCATGATGAAGTGACAGGTCTCCTTCATCTTCACCAAAGGCCTGGGTGAAGATCCGGGTCCATCTGGATCGTGACTTGGGTGGAAGGAACCACAATCCAGAGGGCAGGAACTGCTAGACTAGGGGTTTCAAACTGCTGGCCCATGGGCCGGACGCATCACGACAAAACTGCGCCCACCCCATTGCCAGCAATGGGGGAAAAGCTCCGATACGTCACGCGACGTCATGTGACGTCACGAGTTTGACACCCCTGTGCTAGAGCAAGGGTCTTCAAACTTGGCCCTTTTATGACTTGTGGACTTCAACTCTCAGAATTCCTCAGCCCAGCCGGGCTGAGGAATTCTGGGAGTTGAAGTCCACAAGTCATAAAAGGGCCAAGTTTGAAGACCCCTGAGCTAGAGAGAAGATACACCTCTGGGGTAAAGAGAGATGTTAATTGTTTGCTTCTAGTCACCCTGGAACCGAACATTTCTCAGAACAACAGAACACAATCACAAAGCTGGAAGGGACCTTGGAGGTCTTCTAGTCCAACCCCCTGCTCAGGCAGGAAACCCTGTACCACTTCAGACCAACAGTTGTCCAATCTTTTTGTTTTTTAAACCCTTCGGTGTTGGAGCATTCACAACTTCTGGAAGCAAGTTATTCCACTGATTACTTGTTCTAACTGTCAGGAAATTTCTCCTGAGTTCTAGGATGGATCTTTCTTTAAGGAATAAGCGGATAACAGAGTTGGAAGGGGCCTTGGAGGTCTTCTAGTCCAACCCCCTGCTCAGGCAGGAGACCCTATGCCATTTCAGATAAATGGCTGTCCAGTCTTTTCTTGAAAACTTCCAGCGTTGGAGCATTCACAGCTTCTGGAGGCAGGTTGTTCCACTGGTTAATTGTTCTCACTGTCAGGAAGTTTCTCCTTAGTTCCAGATTGCTTCTCTCCTTGGTTCATTTCCCTCCCTCCATCTCCTTCCTAACAATGGGATTTAAGTTGACTTCCAGATGAACCGCTAATCTTAAACGGCAGCTTCACAATCACTAGCCAATTTTCAGACGACAAATTCTTCCGAACAATTCCCTCTTTTGCAACCGACTCAAATGTCCCGGGAGCAATTTTTCCGCTGACTAGCTTTTGTTTGGCTTCTCTACCACACGGCCAAAAGCGTATCCAAGGAAGAAAACATGAATCTGAGGTTCAAATGAGGCTCAGTCAAATGTAAAACATCTTCCTTGCACCCACTCTGGGACATCCTGATCCCAGTCGAAAAGAAAAAAAAAGGGGTGGGGGCAGAAAGTCCATTCTTTGCCCACAGAGGGATCCCAGCCTGGCACGAGCAAACTTCTAGACTTTGGGCTCCTCTGCGTGTAGCGCCTTTAATTAGTTCATTATCTGATTTGTGTTTGTTTTACTGGAAGTCTTCTGGGTAAAAGGAATTGCAACAGTGGGTGGGGAACATCATCTTATCAACCCACATAATAAAAGATGTATAATGACAATGTTCCGCAGAGGGAAAATTTACATATAAATGGCCCACCGTACAATTTGCAGAGAAAGTAAGGAGCGAGCAATGGCGATGAGAAAGCCATAAACACTGATATAAAAATGCACGCCGTGAATTGGCGGAGAAAAAATGAAAGGCAACTGGCTGACAGTTATTGAACACCAGAGGAAGGAACGTCTCCCAAGTCCCTGGCATGGAGACGAAGGTCAGGATTTCTGGCCTGGAGACCTTCTGGGGAATCACGGTCGACTCGGACACTTGGTCAGGGCTGCGGTGAGCCGTCCAGGACAGTTGCTGGAAACACAAAATTGTGATCCATGATTGTGGTGGAATTTCTCCACTTCTATCCACACCTGAGCAGTTTATTTTTATATATCTACATCTCTGTCTCTATCTTTATATCTATATCTATCTATCTTTCTATTATATATCTATCGATTATCTACCTATTATCTATCTATCTATCTATCTTCTATCTATCTATCTATCTATCTATCTATCTATCTATCTATCTATCTTCTATCATCTATCTATTCTATCTATCATCTATTATCTATTATCTATTCTATCTTCTATCTATCTATCTATCTATCTATCTATCTATCTATCTATCTATCTATCCATCTATCTTCTATCATCTATTATCTATATCTCTATTATCTATTCTATCTATCTCCTAGCTATCTATTATCTATCTCTATTATCTATTCTAACTTCTATCTACCTAACTATCTATCTATCTATCTATCTATCTATCTATCTATCTATCTATCTATCTATCATCTATTATCTATCTATCTCTATTATCTATTCTATCTTCTATCTATCTATCTATCTATCTATCTATCTATCTATCTATCTATCTATCTATCTTCTATCATCTATTATCTATATCTCTATTATCTATTCTATCTATCTCCTAGCTATCTATTATCTATCTCTATTATCTATTCTAACTTCTATCTACCTACCTACCTATCTATCTATCTATCTATCTATCTATCTATCTATCATCTATTATCTATCTATCTCTATTATCTATTCTATCTTCTATCTATCTATCTATCTATCAATCTATCTATCTATCTATCTATCTATCTATCTATCTATCTATCTATCTATCTATCTATCTTCTATCATCTATCTATTCTATCTATCATCTATTATCTATTCTATCTTCTATCTATCATCTATCTATCTATCTATCTATCTATCTATCTATCTATCTATCTATCTTCTATCATCTATTATCTATATCTCTATTATCTATTCTATCTATCTCCTAGCTATCTATTATCTATCTCTATTATCTATTCTAACTTCTATCTACCTACCTATCTATCTATCTATCTATCTATCTATCTATCTATCTATCTATCTATCTATCTATCATCTATTATCTATCTATCTCTATTATCTATTCTATCTTCTATCTATCTATCTATCTATCTATCTATCTATCTATCTATCTATCTATCATCTATCTATCTATCTATCTATCTATCTATCTATCTATCTATCTTCTATCATCTATTATCTATATCTCTATTATCTATTCTATCTATCTCCTAGCTATCTATTATCTATCTCTATTATCTATTCTAACTTCTATCTACCTAACTACCTATCTATCTATCTATCTATCTATCTATCTATCTATCTATCTATCTATCATCTATTATCTATCTATCTCTATTATCTATTCTATCTTCTATCTATCTATCTATCTATCTATCTATCTATCTTCTATCATCTATCTATTCTATCTATCATCTATTATCTATTATCTATTCTATCTTCTATCTATCTATCTATCTATCTATCTATCTATCTATCTATCTATCTATCTATCTTCTATCATCTATTATCTATATCTCTATTATCTATTCTATCTATCTCCTAGCTATCTATTATCTATCTCTATTATCTATTCTAACTTCTATCTACCTACCTATCTATCTATCTATCTATCTATCTATCTATCTATCTATCTATCTATCTATCTATCATCTATTATCTATCTATCTCTATTATCTATTCTATCTTCTATCTATCTATCTATCTATCAATCTATCTATCTATCTATCTATCTATCTATCTATCTATCTTCTATCATCTATCTATTCTATCTATCATCTATTATCTATTCTATCTTCTATCTATCCACATCTTATCAGTTTTAATTGTTAACAATCGTTGAACAATATTGCATATTCATTTCATTTGAAACTAGGAGATTTTATCAGTATAAAATCTGATAACCAAACACCACCAAGATATTTGAAAATTGCAAAGAAAAAAAAGGAAGAGATTTTTTTCTATGACTTGGAATTCTGTTTAAATATGTTCCACAAAATTATCAGGAATATAGAGAGAAAATCTGTTCCATTCTACTTATACTTGTCTTACATAAAATGCAACTTTTCTGGACTCTACCGGTGGTCTACTAAATCAACCAACTTGGAATTCCTGTTGATAAATTTCCATCCATTACTTCTTGCCTGACCTCAAGCGTTTTGGGAAAAAAGTCAGTTGCGGCAGCGGCCAAAAAAGCCAACACAATCCTTGATTGTATAAACGGAGGCATAGAATCAAAATCACACGAAGCATTTGTACCGCTTTATAAAGCCTTAGTAAGGCCACACCTGGAATACTGCAGCCAATTTTGGTCACCACATTACAAAAAAGATATTGAGACTTTGGAAAAAGCGCAGAGAAGAATGAACCTTTTATTGTCAAAGTACAACCATCTATACATTGAGATTGGCTGAGCCTCCCTTCGTGCCCCCACCCCCCCCCACAACTCACAGTGACAACAAACCGTCCATCTTATTACACCATGTGAGCTAATTGCACAACACACCAGCCTCGCAAGTCAATCATACATAAAGTTTATAAAATTATTTCCCATTCAAGAGCCTAACAGCCCATGGATAAGAGCGACTAAGATAATTAAAGGCCTGGAGAGTAAAACATCTGAAGAACGGTTGCAGGATTTGGGGCTAGTGGGCTAGTGAAAAGAAAGACAAGGAGGGGACATGATAGCAGTCTTCCAATATCTAAAGGGCTGCCAAAAAGAAGGGGGAGGGTGTCAACTTATTTTCCAAAGCACCTGAAGGCAGGACAAGAAGCAACGGATGGAAACCAATCAAGGAGAGAAGCAACCTGGAACTAAGGAGAAACTTCTTAACGGCGAGAACAATTAACCAGTGGAGCAGCTCGCCTTCAAAAATTGTGGGTACTCCATCATTGGAGGTTTTTAAAAAGAGACTGGACTGCTTAAAAAAAATTATCCATCTTGCCTACAACCCTCCTATTTCATCAAGAAATCTTACCTACTCTTATCCAGCTGTCATCCTGTTTAGTTCATGAGTTCCGTCAAGTGCGTCCAGGAGCTTCCGAAGGTTGGGCCAATTCTTAAATAGCTTAATGGAATTACATCCATGGAAGCAAATGGAGACTGACAGAAGCAAGACATGCCAAACATCAGCTTCTGTAGAACAGTAGTGGGCCTTATTCATGATGACAAGGGGGAAGCTTACCGCAAGGAGGTTGAGGGGTTGGTGAACTGGTATAAGGAAAACAGCCTAGTTTTAAATACCGGAAAACCCAAAGAGATCATTGTCGATTTCAGAAAAGCCAGGCCCAGCCACACTTTTTTTTAAAATTCCATTTATATCCCGCCCTTCTCCGAAGACTCAGGGCAGCTTACAAGCTTAGCAGTAGCCTTCATTCTATGTATATGCCTGCTTATTAGGGCTTTCACACACCCCAAGCGGCATTATTACAAAGTCAGCTTATTGCCCCCAACAATCTGGGTCCTCATTTTACCTACCTCGGAAGGATGGAAGGCTGAGTCAACCTTGAGCCTGGTGGGACGCGAACCTGCACTAATTGCAGGCAGCTGGTGTTACTTAAGGAGGCATTAGCCCACTGCTCCATCAAGGCTCTTCTGTGCATTAATGATTCACCTGTGGAGATGGTTACCAGCATCAGATTCCTGGGGGTGCAGCTAACGAGTAGGCTGGCTTGGTCGCTCAACAGTGAAAGACTGGTGAAGCGGGCACAGCAGCGCCTGCATTTTCTGCATTGCATGAGAAAAGCACATCTTCCTTCCCCTGTCCTCACCACTTTCTTCAGGGGGACGATCGAGAGAATCCTGTCATACAGCATCACAGTCTGGTTTGGAAGCATCACCACTTCGGACAGGAAGGTGGTGCAGAGAGTGGTGAGGACAGCCAAAAAGATCGTTGGCAGTTGCCTCCGTCCCATCCAGGACATAGCACAAAAGCGTTGCTTGAGCAGGATCAGTAATATTATCTGGGACACTACGCAACCTCTTCACGACCTGTTTTCCTTGTTCCCTTCTGGGAGGGGGCTGTTGTGATTCAGTGTCAGCCTGTGCTCCCAGCAGCTGAGTCCAATGAATCTGAGGAGGAGGAGGAGGAGGGGTTTGGAGAGCCTTTGGTGTCAGAGGGAGGCTCTGATGCACTGCAGGACTCTCAGCCTGGCCCCTCCAGTCATGTTCCTCATGAGGCTCAGCTGTGTGAGTACGAGGTGTCATGAGTCACAGCTGAATCTGTTCAGAGACGCTAGAAGCCGAAGGCAATCCAGCAGAGCAGAGCAGAGAAAATCAATGAGGCAACTCAGTGAGAGGAGGAGAAGGCAGTGAGAAGCCACGCCTTGGGACTGATAATAAAAGGGGAAGGTGTGGGCGGGGCTGGTTGCTGAAGGCAACCGTTTGGAGACATTCTAAGAGAATCCTGGTCTGTTCTTGATACTTCTGTTTAACTCTTGTTTGTTGACTCTTGTTTGATATTTTTATTCATTTATTGAAGGAAATATTCTGTTGCTTTTTTGTTTGAACTTTAAATAAATTTGGGTTGGGTTTTTCCAGCCTATTGACTGTAAAAAGGAAAAAGGGGTTGTCCCTGACACACAAACAGGGCCGGTCGTAGGCTGGAACAGAACAAGGGCTTCGTGGTATCCGCAGCAGAACATCCAGATTCAGCCATAGTTTCATGCCATACAGCATTAACCTTGTGAACTCTCAGACTTCCTCCTTCCGTTATATATTCAAGATGGAGAGTATGTAGGGGTGTGGGTCTATACCTATGTGTACCATCACTATGGTTAGGTGTGTATCATGTATGTGTTGCACTTTGAGAGCGGGCAACTAAATTTCATTTTTGATGTGTGCCGTTGTGCCCACAGTAAAAAAAAATGGCAATAAAGATTATCTTATCATATCTATCTTTTGTCTGAGATAAAATTTAACCTAGGGACCTCATGGCTCTCATTCTTAGGCTTAATTGGTTTGCCCCCTCTACTCACCTTCCTAATTGTATCTCCGGGAGCTCACAATGCAAGTCAATTAACAATAAAAAATATAAGCACGTAATAAAAGTGGAATTAGAACCGTAAAAAGCATTCAGCAGCAGACTAGACAGACCAACAAGAGGCTCTAACCGTCTTACATGGCAATTTCATTGTGTTGAAATGCTTCAAAGACCAAAGTCACTTAGTGGCGCCTAAGAGATAATGAAGTCGCATTGCAGAAATTCCTGTGCCGAGGGTGTAATGGGGCCACAGGTTATAAACATCCTTCTTGTTCGTTGTTGACTTTGTTTCTGAAGATGGATCTCATAAAGAATTGTCACGACCAGGCAGGTCTTTATCAAAAGAGGAGGGACCAAATCACGGAAGGCTTAATTCCAGCCCTTGAACTGACATTGGAAATAAATGTCATTTTGGGTCTGGCACGTTACGAGACTTTGTCCAACTGGATTAAAATTCATATTTTGACTTGATGGGAGCTGGGTTTTGTCATTCAGTCTCTCATTCATGTCTGACTCTTCGCCAACCCTTGGACCATAGTTGTCCCAAAGGTGCTTTTTTTCCCCAGGAGGCAACTGGACTTCCTTGTTTTTCTTTGAAGACGTTTCGCTTCTCATCCAAGAAGCTTCTTCAGCTCTGACTGGATGGTGGGAAGCGGAAGGATTTATATGAGCAATACGGGATTATAAATCCTTCCATTCCTCACCATCCAGTCAGAGCTGAAGCAGCTTCTTGGATGAGAAGCGAAACGTCTTCAAAGAAAAACAAGAACGCCCAGTTGCCTCTTGAAAAAGCACCTTTGGGACAACCAGGACCTGGATGACAGAGAGTCTTCATAGACCATGGACCACAGCACACCAGGCCCTCCCTGTCCTCCACAATCTCCCAGAGTTTGTCCAAATTCACGTTCATTGTGTGATTGATGACACTATCTAACCAACTCTTCCTCTGCCGTCCCCATCTCCTTTTGGCTTCCATCTTTCCGAACACTGGGGTTTGTTTTTTTTCCCAAGGAGTCCAATCTTCTCATTTGGTGGCCAAAGTATTTGAGCTTCACCTTCAATATCTAAAAGCTGGTTAGAGATGCATGTCAGGAACAGCCCCAAAGTTGCTTTTTCAGGAGGCAACTGGACTTTCTTTGTTTCTCTTTGAAGACGTTTCGCTTCTCATCTAAGGAGCTTCTTCAGCTCTGACCGGATGGTGGGAGTATGGAAGGATTTATACTCCTTGCAGACCGCTGGTCATTTGGCTTCTTTTCAGAGAGTCGTTGAGGCCTCTCGGAGGTGTATTGTTTATCTATCCAAATGGCCTCAACAACTCTCTAAAAAGAAGGCAAATGACCAGCGGTCTGCAAGGAGTATAAATCCTTCCATTCCCCACCAGCCAGGATGGTGGACTCAGAATTAGCAAAAATCTCCTTGAAAAATGATCTCAAATAGTCTCAAATAAGGTTATTGGTCTGTCGATGGTAAAAAAAATAATAATTCTGTAGAGGGACTACGGTCCTTGAAAACCTTTGAAATGTAAAGGAAGCTGGTTGATGGGTGTTTGATCGTGTTTCTGTTTCCCCACAAGTTAGAAGGCCAGCATGTATAGTAGGTCTTCTGTGTGGAGAATTTATTATTAATCATGCAATCTTTAACATATTGAAATACCTTCCATTCAGAAGGGTTTCTGAATCCTCATGTGGTTTGTTGATACAATCTCACCTTCCTGCATCTTTAATATCGCTTTCCTTTCTTTCTCCTTTTTCAATGTCTACGTCACCTATTCCCCTGGTTTGTTTGCGAATTCAAACTGTTTCTGCTTCGTATAGTTTAATTCGGTTCGGTTCAGTGTAATTCTATTGATCTCACAGTTAACCTGGTTAATTGTTGATGTAGGCATTTAATTTGATATAAAAAGAACAAAGCCTGTTTGTGCTTTCTATAGGTCAGCCTGTTTTCTTTTAAGTGCTTCAAATGCAGTCTGCCTTTTTTTGCTTCGGATTTCTTTCTTTTTTTTAACCCACAGATTATATTGAATAAAGTGACCTTTTGTGACAGGTTTACTTGCATCCCCCCAAAAAGTCTTTAAAATTTTCCCCAAGTTACTCTCAAAAAAATTCTTTTTACAATCTTCTCCAGCTTTTCTCTCTGTAGTTCTGAATAGTTAGTTAGGCCATACAGTACTGGAAGTACTGTAGTCAATTAGGGTGTTTGCAGATGCAAAAGAACCTAGAGCCATAAATTCCTCCAGCTCGGTTTGAATTCTTTGCGTATTGCAAAGTGCACAAAGTTGGATCTAGTGCTGATCCAGTTTAAGGAGAAAAAAAGTCACTTTGGCTTGATCGAAGGAGAATGAAAGACCTTTTCAGACTGAGATGCTACAGAATCCTGCCACAGTGCAAATTGGCAAGAACTATTTACAATGGGCAGCCATGTGCAAACAACATTTCTGCTTGATATGGAGAAGATCCCTAAAGGAGACAGAAGGATAGAGAAAGTTTGGAAGTTTTTCTGGTTTGGCTAGTATGACTTCTATGAATCAAAAACAGAGAAAAGGCTGGAAACCATTCGAGCTGCTGACTTCTTGTCCCAAACAAAATGGCTGGGTGACTTTGGGCCAATCACCAGGAGACTGTGAGTGCTAGTCCCGCCTTAGGCATGAAAGCCAGCTGGGTGACTTTTGGCCAATCACCAGGAGGATGTGAGTTCTAGTCCCTCCTTAGACATCAAAGCCAGCTGGGTGACTTTGGGCCAATCACCAGGAGACTGTGAGTGCTAGTCCCGCCTTAGGCATGAAAGCCAGCTGGGTGACTTTTGGCCAATCACCAGGAGGATGTGAGTTCTAGTCCCTCCTTAGACATCAAAGCCAGCTGGGTGACTTTGGGCCAATCACCAGGAGACTGTGAGTGCTAGTCCCGCCTTAGGCATGAAAGCCAGCTGGGTGACTTTTGGCCAATCACCAGGAGGATGTGAGTTCTAGTCCCTCCTTAGACATCAAAGCCAGCTGGGTGACTTTGGGCCAATCACCAGGAGACTGTGAGTGCTAGTCCCGCCTTAGGCATGAAAGCCAGCTGGGTGACTTTTGGCCAATCACCACAAGGATGTGAGTTCTAGTCCCTCCTTAGACATCAAAGCCAGCTGGGTGACTTTTGGCCAATCACCAGGAGGATGTGAGTTCTAGTCCCTCCTTAGACATCAAAGCCAGCTGGGTGACTTTGGGCCAATCACCAGGAGATGGTGAGTTCTAGTCCCACCTTGGGCATGAAAGCCAGCTGGGTGACTTTGGGCCAATCACCAGGAGAATGTGAGTTCTAGTCCCTCCTTAGACATGAAAGCCAGCTGGGTGACTTTGGGCCAATCACCAGGAGACGGAGAGTTCTAGTCCCACCTTAGACATAAAAGACTTTGGGCCAATCACCAGGAGAATGTGAGTTCTAGTCCTGCCTTAGGCATGAAAGCCAGCTGGGTGACTTTGGGCAAATTACCACGAGGATGTGAGTTCTAGTCCCTCCTTAGACATCAAAGCCAGCTGGGTGACTTTGGGCCAATCACCAGGAGAATGTGAGTTCTAGTCCTGCCTTAGGCATGAAAGCCAGCTGGGTGACTTTGGGCAAATCACCAGGAGACGGTGAGTTCTAGTCCCACCTTGGGCATGAAAGCCAGCTGGGTGACTTTGGGCCAATCACCAGGAGACTGGGAATTCTAGTTCCACCTTGGGCATGAAAGCCAACTGGATTATCTTGGACCAGTCTCTCTCCCAGAGTTGTCAGTATGGAGAGAATGGAAAGGGAAAGGTGTATTGGATATATTTATTGCCTTAAGTTGCTTGTAGAAATAATAAAGGTGGGAGACAAATAAATGCTGGCTTTTTATACAGAAACACTGAGTTTTATCCCCATAGCTCTCTGCAACCTCCCTTTGTGTTTATTGCTCAAAAGCTGGATTGCAACAGAGGATCTTGATTTTTCGTGACACGCAAGATACACACACATATTCACCCCGGAGACGCTCTGGTAATCAGCTAGGTTTTAAAAACTTCGGGGTGTGTGTGTGTGTGTGTGTGTCTGAGATCCGATTTGTCTAAAACCCATTTATCTAAACTCGCAAAGCAAAATCTACTTCTTTATTCTTCCACTTTAAAAAGGTGGACAAATTTAACCCTCTGGAAAACTGCCAGCCGGATCCTGTAAATAGGGGAGGTGTCTTATTTCCATGTTTTTCCAGCTGGAATAAAATCCTGCCGTTTGAGAATCAGCAGGTTTCATTCCATTCGCATAAGTTATCTTCAAAAGGATCGGAGGGACCATGAGTCTCCGTTTTCTGGATAGCCGGTGGCAGAAAACTGCCTCTCCATAGCAACGGTGGCGATCCGTCGAAAGCAAACATCAATGCCTCCATTAGCAATTTCATATCCTTAAGAATAAAAGGCAGTTGGGTGACATTTTGGCTTCATTAGATGTTTTCATTTTCGCAAGGCGCGTTTGCGGCCTTTTTCCTCCATCGCCGTTTCTCGTGAAAAGTCGAAGCAAAATAATGATTCATTCCTTTGGCCACAAGAAGCAGCAAGGAAGAGCTCTCGTTCTCCTAGAAATAACCTTTAAAAGGCTGCTAAAACAGCTTCTGAGTCGGAAAAGGAGAAAGGGAGGCAAAAAAAAAAATCCCCAACAAATCCCAGCAGCAAAAGAATTTTGCAGAATTTTGCCCTGGTTTTATTTTTTTTATTTAGCGTATGGATTCTATAAGTATAGTCCTTAACCTATTACCGGGATGCAGCCAAGAACCTCAGAGGGAAATTCATGTCGGTTACTAAGCAGGCCATTATGTCTCTGAGTTGATTTTACAACCTGCTTTGTGCAGTGGTTGTTAAACAAGTCGCCGTGGGTGTTAAGCAAACCCTTTGTCTGCAAATAGGCCTTTCTCACTGAAAACCAGAAATAAACCCCAGTTGCCAGCGAAAAAAGTCATAAACCTTGAGACACTGCAAACCACGGTAAATGTGAGCCAGTTGCCAATTGCCAAAAATGTGATCATGTGACCAGGGAGTTAGCCATTGGATTTGGGTTTTCCTTTCTTTGGATCTGTTGTGACTTCAAACAGTCACTAAGCGACCGGTCGTAATTTGAGGACTACGTGTATCTACATGCAACATATTTATAAAGAGGTGCAGGGCTGCCATCTTGACTTTTTTGACCACCACAGGAGAGAACTTTATTCATCACTTGGCTTGTTAGAGGAGGTCTAGGACAGCTTTGTCCAGCCAATTTGCCACAGTCAACTTGCCGCAGCCAACTTGCTGTGGTCAACTTGGATGGACATGGTCAACTCACCATAGCCAACTTGCTATGGTCAACTCAACATGGCCAACTTGCTATGGTCAAGTCAACATGGCCAACTTGCTATGGTCAAGTCAACATGACCAACTTGCTGTGGTCAACTTGGTTGGCCATGGTCAACTTGCTATGGTCAACTCAATATGGCCAACTTGCTATGGTCAACTCAACATGGCCAACTTGCTATGGTCAACTCAACATGGCCAACTTGCTGTGGTCAACTTGGTTGGCCATGGTCAAGTTGCTATGGTCAACTCGCCATGGTCAACTTGCTATGGTCAACTCACCATGGTCAACCTGCTATGGTCAACTCACCATGGCCAACTTGCTATGGTCAACTCACCATGGTCAATTTGCCATGGTCAACTCACCATGGGACAACTTGCTACAGGACAAGAGTTGCACTAATATTGAAAAAATAAAAACATTAAAGAAAGAATGCGAAGGTGGGACAAAATGAAGTGTGAATGACACATTTAAAAAAAATAAAAAAAAAATTAAATACTTAAATGGAATGGTTGAATTGTTGTGCACCAAGTCGCCCCATTCCGTCTCAGAGGCTGGAGGGTGCCGGTTTTATCGAAATGTTTTAAAAGTCAGCAGGTTTCGTTTCTGGATGTGTTTTTTTTTGTTGTTGTTTTTTACCATTTTTGGTGGTGGAACTGATTCAGTTCAGTCAACCACAAGAACTCTGTGGATTCTCCCAGCTGGCACCTTATAATTTAACACAGGACTGAACAGTTGTTTGCTTTGTGCCCAGCCAATTCTGAGCGGTTTACCGTCGCTGCAAATTACAGGCCCCAGTTTGTATCATCATTAAACACTTTCTGAGGAATACAAATGGCCAGATGCAGATTTGTTAGAGCTATGGCCTTTTGTGGTCAAGTTCTTAGGCTAAAACCTGTCAACCCTCAGTTCGGGAAGCTCATGGTCTGAACTTGAACCCGTCACTGTCAGTCCAGCCTACCTCGTGAGACGGATGTGCAGGAATTTTGTAGAGGAAGACAGGCTAAATATGCTGTTTTTTAGGCCCTGGAGGGAAAGGGTTTAAATCTAATGAACGGAGCAAGTTAGAAATATTCATACTGAGAATACGGGTTAAAGATTTTTCATCTTTATAGCCAAGCACACTTACAATAATCATTTACGTACTTCTTAACTATTCTTTATTCTTTATTATGGCCTTATTGGTAAAAAGAAAGAGGAAGGAAGGAAGGAAGGAAGGAAGGAAGGAAGGAAGGAAGGAAGGAAGGAAGGAAGGAAGGAAGGAAGGAAGGAAGGAAGGAAGGAAGGAAGGAAGGGTCTGTATCCGTTGAAGACCCTTTGTATAAAGGGAAGACTCTGCTGCTGTGTTCTCTCTTCTGTTTCCTGCCGTAATTGTGGTTTCTTGGAGCCTGCTGTATTAGCACGTGTATGCATATTATTCCTGGTGTATGATAGTAGATAGTGTAAGATAAACCACCATTTAATATAGACCACTGTTTACTGTATTTACTCTTGGGTTATCTCAGCGCAATAAGACTGTGCACGCTCTGACATGCATACCGTACCCAAAGTTGTGATTGGCATGCCAGATGCACAATATTTCATCGCTGCCATCAAGGGATCTCAAACCAGGGAAATCTGTTGGCCCCAGACGGCACAGGAAGCCCCATTCTTCACGGCCATTTGAGCAAATCATTGCAAGCCCCTAATTTGCATTAACTTTCCTGAGCCTGCCTGGATGCCAGCAAAATTGTTTTAATCACAGCTTCTGGGGTTGCCAGATTCTCATTGTGCCAGGGGGAAACAGCCCAACACAATGACGATGTGTTGAGTGTTACTTGACTTTAAACATTAACCTGGAACAATCTTTCCCAATACTTACAGTCAGTTGAGCCATTTTTTTTTCTCTTTAAAACCTTTAAAATTTGCCTTAGGACGTCAGAATTTTAATAATAATAATAATAATAATAATAATAATAATAATAATAATAATAATAATAATAATAATAATAATGATGATGATGATGATGATGATGATGATGATGAGGAGGAGGAGGAGGAGGAGGAGGAGGAGGAGGAGGAGGAGGAGGAGGAGGAGGAGGAGAACAAGAAGGAGGAGGAGGAGGGAAGGAAGGAAGGAAGGAAGGAAGGAAGGAAGGAAGGAAGGAAGGAAGGAAGGAAGGAAGAAAGAAAGAAAGAAAGAAAGAAAGAAAGAAAGAAAGAAAGAAAGAAAGAAAGAAAGAAAGAAAGAAAGAAAGAAAGAAAGAAAGAAAGAAAGAAAGAAAGAAGTTGGAAGGGACCTTGGAGGTCTTCTAGTCCAACCCCCTACTCAAGGGGAAAGTTGACATTTTAGAATTGCAATTGTTTTAAGCAGGTTTTAGGATTATTGGTAAGGAAAGTAGGAAGGGTGTATTAAAATGTGTATATTAAATAAAAATATGCATGTAGTTTGTTGCCATCACTCTATTTCCGATGCAGTTTTTGGAAAATGTATTTACTGGTTTGAATGACTTGAAGACCATCTGCTTAATTGCATGGATAGAGTGATGGATGGATATAGATGGATGGATATGGATGGATGGAGAAAGAAAGAAAGAAAGAAAGAAAGAAAGAAAGAAAGAAAGAAAGAAAGAAAGAAAGAAGAGAGAGAGAGAGAGAGAGAGAGAGAGAGAGAGAGAAAGAAAGAAAGAAAGAAAGAAAGAAAGAAAGAAAGAAAGAAAGAAAGAAAGAAAGAAAGAAAGAAAGAAAGAAAGAAAGAAAGAAAGAGAGAGATAAGTAGATAGACAGACAGATAGATAGATAGATAATGGATGCACAGAGATAGATAGACAGACAGAAAGAAAGAAAGAAATAGACAAGTAGACAGATAGATAGATTATGGATGGATGGATGGATGGATGGATAGATAGATAGATAGATAGATAGATAGATAGATAGATAGATAGCCTTTATTTTCATTTTTTACTGTGAGCACACTGGCACACATTAAAAATGAAATTCTGTGGCTTGCTCTCAAAGGTGTACGCATACATAACATGACATAAACATGCTATATACAACATATGTATATACCTACACCCTTACATATAGATACACATAAATATTAATGATAATACTGCCAGTTTCCTCCTGATGAACATAGTTAAGTTCTTTACTTGGTGTATTAAATATACCAACATCTATACCCTACACTTTCTACCCAGATGGGAATGGCGCTTACGGGTTTCTGAATGTTTTGTTCTGCAACCCAACTCAGCCGTTAAGACAAGACGGGAGCTGTGGAAACATCTGTAGCCTCCTACGCCTTGTCAGGAAGGGTGGGTAACGTGGCCTGAACAGACAGGATACAGAGACAAGAAACTTAGCTGCACATCTTCAGCACTGGCAGCTTGCAATTGAGCATGAAAACAACTTCCAGCTGTTCTGTTCTGCAGCTGATGTGCAGCCTGTAATTCCCAGGGCCCTCTCATGCCTTGACGTACTCCATCGTTCCTAAGGGGAGGCTGAACTGAAATCGGGGTTAACCTCCCAGCCGAGTTGTTTTGGAGCAAAACTCACCTTTTGTATTAAAGCTGGCATCAGCAGAATTATTATTATTATTGTTGTTGTTGTTGTTGTTGTTGTTGTTATTATTATTATTATTATTATTATTATTATTATTATTATTATTATTATTATTATTATTATTATTATCCAATGGGGGTCTCACGTACCATATGTAAGTGGCTGTTTAGGCTTCCCAAGGCACGATGCGATGGGGATTTACTTCCTATTTACACAGAGCAAGAAGCAGATGTGGAGATAGGAACGGTTGTTTCAACAGAGATACCTTTCGCTGCGGTGGGAAGTGTGCACTGGGCAGGTTTAAAGCCCCACTGTTCCTCCTGTTGCCTCAGGTTTAAAATTGGACTCAGATTGGACATCTTAAACAGCAGTAACAGAATAACAGAGTTGGAAGGGACATTGAAGGTCCTCTAGTCCAACCCCCAGCTCAAGCAGGAGAACCTATACCATTTCAGACAGGTGGTTCTCCAGTCTTCACTTAAAAAGCTCCAGGGATGAAGCACCTACAACTTCTGGAGGCCAACTGTTCCCCTGGTTGATTGTTCTCGCTGTCAGGAAATTTCTCCTCAGTTCTAGGTTGCTTCTCTCCTTGATTAGTTTCCATCCATTCCATCCAAAATCAGAATCCGAAAGAACAGAGCTGGGAGGGACCTTGGAGGTCTTCTAGTCCAACCCTACAGGAGACCCTACACCATCTCAGACAAGTGGCTGTCCAGTCTCTTCTTAAAAACCTTCAGTGATGGAGCACCCACAACGTCTGGTGGCAAGCTGTTCCACTGGTTAATTGTTCTAACTATCAGGAAATTTCTCCTTAGTTCTAGGTTGATTAGTTTCCATCCATTACTTCTTGTCCTGCCTTTGGGCGCTTTGGAGAAGAGCTTGACTCCCTCTCCTTTGGGGCAGCCCCTGAGATATTGGACCACCGCTATCATGTCTTCCCTACTCCTTCTTTTCACTAGACTAGACACCCAATTCTTGCAATTGTTCTTTGTATGTTTCAGGCTAGAGTCCCGTGTGGCTCTTCTCTCCACTCTGTCCAGACCCTCAAAATCTTTTCTATATTGTGATGACCAAAACTGGATGCGGTACTCCAAGTGTTTGTGAAGGAGTGGAGGGTCTTCTGTAGACCCTGTTTACATTAGTTCACTTACTTCCTTCTCTTCCCTTTACTCATCAATCAAATCTCCAATTCTCCACTTCGCTTCATTCTTCCACCAGATAAGATGAATTAAGCCACGGAGAAGACAAAGTTGTTAAGATTTGCGCAACGGGCTTCGAGTGAACTCTCTGGATACCCATGGGGGATTTGTAGCTGAACAAAGCATCCCTTAAAAAATAAACAGCACAAAAAAAAGTGAGGGGGGGGGTAGGAAAAAAAATGGACACTTTGCCTATTGCCCTGCTGTGTTGTCGCTTTTGCTAATTCGAGAGTCATCCAAGCTTGGAACTTTGCCAAAGTTTTCCAAGTCTTTTTTCCTCACTCAGAAATAATGTGGCCGATATTAGGCCTTTCGCTTCTCATGGAAGAAGCTTCTTCAGTTAGGTGGGAAGGGTACCACTTAGTCACACCTCCTGCGGCTTTTCCTTTTCCGCACAGTGGAAATTGTGGCGAGTGTGTTTGAATCTTTGCACTCTGGACCGTGTTCTCTGTGAAAGCTGTGTGGCTCTTAAAAAGGTAAAGGTAAAGGTTCCCCCGCACACGCGTGCTAGTCATTTCCGACTCTAGGGGCCGGTGCTCATCTCCGTTTCATAGCCGAAGAGCCAGCGCTTGTCCGAGGACGTCTCCGTGGTCATGTGGCCGGCATGACTAGACGCCAAAGGCGCACGGAACGCTGTTACCTTCCCACCGTAGTGGTCCCTATTTTTCTACTTGCATTTTTATGTGCTTTCGAACTGCTAGGTTGGCAGAAGCTGGGACGAGTAACAGGCGCTCACTCTGTTACGCGGCACTCGGGATTCGACCCGCCAAACTGCCGACCTTCTGATCGACAAGCTCAGCGTCTTAACCCACTGAGCCACCGCGTCCCTGTGGCTCTAAGGATACCTCAAAAATGTTTGGCAACCAGTGAATCGCTTGATATAAAAAAAAGCAGCCTAAATCTGGACGTCAGAAAACTTGAAAAGTGTCTGCTTCATTGGCTTATGAAGCTCATTTGCCAGGGCTTAGAAGATTCTACCATCTCTTTTCCAGGTGACCTGGGAAATCAAGATTGGTCGCTTTGCTGCTCAGGAAATTAAAGAGGATAACAGATTTCAAAACCTCTGGGAAAATGGTTCCTTGTTTTCGCTCCTGGCAGCAACCCAGAAAATCCTGGCTAGTCAAAAACCACGTATAAAATGTGTGGTTTGGAATATTGCCATCTTGAGGAAGTTATCAACAGCGTTATCTGGAACCGTATATGGTCCAAAGGCAGAAATTAAATTTAACGCAATCTAGCACGCTTGGGTATCCCCTCCAAAGGTGGCTTAGGATTTTAACACATTGGCTCGTTCTGGGATGCGTCCCAATTTGTAAGCAGGGAAATAAAGAAATCGATAGAAACATGTTCACTAATTAAGCCTTTTTTTTTGTAAGAAACGTGTCCAGAACAAATACATTTTGATTTGTGCCTGAAGGAAAAACACTGTATTCCATCATTTAACTGAAGGAATGTGAACCATGGTCTATAACCTTAAAACTCAAATTTTCACATCTCACTTATTGGATCAATTTGTCCCCCAAAGCAAGTTACACCAAGCAGCAATTTACTGATCAACCAGCAGTGTTCTGCTAGCTGTGTATCTCACTCCCAGACAAATGGGTTGAGTTTTTTCTTCCCTTCGCAAAATTATTGACAAATAACTATAGCTTGACTGTTCTCTCAGGGCAAATGGGCTTCCACGATCCACGCTGTTCAACTCAGCTGGCTGGGGAATTCTGGGAGTTGAAGTCCACAGGTCTTAAGGTTGCCACGTTTGGAGACCTCTGCTCTAAGATTTTAAAGAATTTAATTGCAAAGGTGAAGAGAGCACTCATCCGGTTATTTCCATTTCCACTGGGTACTGCTTGAGGGCAATATTCAGGTTGGATAAGAGGGAACATGTCTGAAAGATAATCAGGATTCTGGATTCTAAGCAACCCTGTTAAGTATTTTGATGTGGTGAGGGGACTCAGGGGTCACAATGATCCCGAAATCATTGCGAGCAATTAGCTCACATGGTGTAACAAGATGGTGGGTTTCTTGTCACTGTGAGTTGTGGCGGGGGAGAGCTCAGCCAATCTCAATGTATACATGTTGTACTTTGATGTATATTATGTATGTATGTATGTATGTATGTATGTGTGTATGTATGTATGTATGTTGTATGTATTCTTAATAATTTTAAAAATACAAATCCCAGGCATATTTACTTAAAGTATAAAATCTTCGAACACCGGGATGGATAAAAAATAAATAAAAGATACGCTTTAAATGGTTACTTTTTATTGCTTATTATGACCTTTTAGCAATAAACAACTGTTTTTTTATCCACCCAGGTGTTCAAAATTTTATACTTTTAAGTATGTTGTGTGTGTGTGTGTGTGTATAAAATCAGATTATATACATAACGTCTATCTGTATCTCATTTATCTATCATTTATCTATTATCTATCTATCTGTTATCTATCATCTCTTTATCTACCCATCTATCTGTAATCTATTTATCTTTATCTCCATTTCTACCATCTCTATATTTCTGTCTTCTATCATCCATCATCTATTTATGTTGTTGTTATCTGTGAAGTCGTGTCCGACCCATCGCGACCCCATGGACAACGTTCCTCCAGGCCTTCCTGTCCTCTACCATCTTCTGGAGTCCATTTAAGCTCACGCCTCCTGCTTCAGTGACTCCATCCAGCCACCTCATTCTCTGTCGTCCCCTTCTTCTATTGCCCTCAACCTTTCCCAGCATGAGGCTCTTCTCCAGTGAGTCAAGGTATCTATCTATATTTATCATCTATTTATCTATATCTCCATATCTATCTGTACCCTATCTATCTATCTATCATCTATCTATCTATCTATCTATCTATCTATCTATCTATCTATCTATCTATCTATCTATCTATCTATCTATCTATCTATCTATCTATCTATCTAATCTATCTATCTATCTATCATCTATCTATCTATCTAAAGGTAAAGGTAAAGGTTCCCCCGCACATGCGTGCTAGTCGTTTCCGACTCTAGCGGCCGGTGCTCATCTCCGTTTCAAAGCCGAAGAGCCAGCGCTTGTCCGAGGACGTCTCCGTGGTCATGTGGCCGGCATGACTAGACGCCAAAGGCGCACGGAACGCTGTTACCTTCCCACCATAGTGGTCCCTATTTTTCTACTTGCATTTTTACGTGCTTTCGAACTGCTAGGTTGGCAGAAGCTGGGACGCGTAACAGGCGCTCACTCTGTTACGTGGCACTCGGGATTCGACCCGCCGAACTGCCGACCTTCTGATCGACAAGCTCAGCGTCCTAACCCACTGAGCCACCGCGTCCCTTTATCTATCTATCTATTATCTATCTATCTATCATCTATCTATCTATCTATCTATCTATCTATCTATCTATCTATCTATCTATCTATCTATCTATCTATCTATCTATCTCTGTCTATTTATCCTCTATCTATATCTACCATCTAGCCGCATCTGTTAAGTATCCATCTATCTGCTGTGTCTCCTGGCTCACGCATATATTTTGCCAGTGTTCATGCACTAATGGCTGGTAAAAGAACTTCACTCCCAATATTATAAAGGCCCAGAATTCATCTGCATAAACTGTGGGATTGCATTGCATAAAAGGACATTTTAATGCCAAGTATTTCTGGATGAAGCTGAAAGGTTGTTGTTTTTTTTAATCAAGGCAAACTGTTTCGTTGCCTTGATGGGGGAAAAAAACCCCCTATTTTAGTGCATCTTTTGATATTATTTGCCGAGTCAAGACACCTTGGGATCCGCGGTGTGTTTACTGGCATATCTAAGCTGCAACCAAGAGTACTTTTGCAGTTCATCAACTGCAGGGCCGGATATGACAACGCGGCCACAATCACAACGCCAATAAGCGCCACCTGTCAAAATGCGGTGTCTTCAGAGTAGCCCCGCTATTAGAAATATGGGGCTCTGCCACCCCTTCATTTAGCAACAAGACCACTTTCCAGACGTAGCTCGTGGTGTCGCTCCTTGTCACCTGGTCAGGGTGAAGTGAAACCAGGCAACGCCGCTTTGTTACATAACTGAGGACTCCCAAACATTACTACTCTAAGCCAAGGTGCGCCGGCTCCATTATTTCAGTTTCTTCTGCATCAAAGCAATTCTGACTCGCCTTTATGGCTGTGCAGATGAATTGGAAAACGGTTCAGTTTCCATTGACCTGTTTTTATTTCCGTAGAAATTACAGGTAGTCCTTGACTTACGACCGTAATGCAGCCCACAACTTCTGTCACTAAGCAAGACGTTTAGTAAGTGAATTTTGCCCCCAATTTACGACTTTTCTTGCCACAGTTCTTAAGTGAGTCACACGGTCGTTAAGTGAATCTGGCTTCCCCATTGGCTTTACTTGTCCAAAGGTCGCAAAAGGGGATCACGTGACATGGCAACCGTCCTAAGTACATGCCAGATGCCAAGTGTCTGAATTTTGATCACGTGACCACGAGGACGCTTCATGCTGGTCATAAGTGTAAAAAACATTCATAAGTCACTTGTTTTAGTGCCGTTGTAACTTCGACCAGTAAATGAATGGTTGTAAGTCCAGAACAACCTGTAAACATTTATTTAATTTTACTTTTCTTTTACCTGACTTGTTAGCAAACAACCTTGTTCATTAATTGCGCTGGAAAAGCGGAAATATTTAGTAAAGAAGGCACCTTGCTACAATAAAACAACATTAACACTCTAACGCCACCATTCTCATTTCTTTTTTTCAAAGTCTCAAGCAAAAAAGGACCTTTGCTTTTAGATTTGTGACTCCTTTTCACAACTTATGTTGCAAGAGGTTAAAGCTACAGGTAAGTCCTCGACTTACAACACTTCATTTAGTGACCCTTCTGAGCAGGGAGTTGGACTAGAAGACCTCCAAGGTCCCTTCCATTTTCTTCTTCTTCCTTCTTTTCTTCTTCTCTTTCTCCTTCTCTTTTTCCTCTTATCATTATTATTATTGTTACAACGGCACTGAAAAAGTGTCTTACGACCGTTTTTTTCACTTACAACCGCTGGAGCATCCCATAGTCACGTGATCAGAATTCAGATACTTGACAATCGACTCACATTTATGACGGTTGCAATGTCCCGGGGTCACATGATCCCCTTTTGTGATCTTCTGACGAGCAACGGGGAAGCCAGATTCACTTAACAACTGCGTTATCAACAGCTGCAGTGATTCACTTAACAACTGTGGCAAGGAAAGTGGGCCAGACTCGCTTAACAAATGACTCACTTGGCGACAGAAACTTTGGGCTCAACCGATGGAATTAAATCACCTTTGGAGAGCAACTGGAGATCCTTTCAAGCTTATCCTAATTTAAACGGGGATCTTATTTATAAACTGAGCAGGACTGCAAAAAACAAAACAAAAACCCAACCTTTTTCAACCTTGGAAGCGGAAGAATGAAAAATAGGCAGATAAAAAAAATGAAGTTGGAAACCAAGAGGCAAACGTATAATTCACCCGTAACAGCAGCTCATTTATTATCACAAAAGGGGGGAATGTTAAAGCACAGAAGGGACGGCAACCATTTTGTAGACGTGGGTTTTCATTTTTACCTCAGCTTCTGACAAAGAGTTTCCCCTCCGCCACACAAGCAAGGATTCCCCTGGGAATTTGCAGCCGGCATCATCTCACAAAAATCCGCCGAAAATAATATTTTCATGGCTTAATGGAGCAATTTTGCTTTGGGGGAAAGAAGGCAGATTGCATGGAGGTTATGAAACGAGGTGTGTGTGTGTGTGTGTGTGTGTGTGTGTCTTCAAGTTGTTGTTTTCCCCACTGACACCTGCCTCATTAGTGAAAGTAAATCAAGACCTTTCCGTTGAGCATGGCAAATCTGTACCCATCACTGAACCGAGGACATCTTTCCATCCGAGACAAAAATATGGAAAAAAACAAAAAAACATCACTGGAGAGTTTGCATGTTGTCGAAAAACCTCACAAATATGAATATCTTATTTTTAAATGAAGTAACCGAGTGTCAAAGGTAGGGGGAAAAAATACATCAGTTCAGATTATCATGAATACGGGTGGTCCTTGATTTACGGCCGCCTCTTTAGTGACCGTTTGATGGCATCAAAAAGAGTGGCCGGTTTTCACACTTACGACCGTGGCACAGGATCAAAATTCAGACGCGTGGCAACCGACTCATATTTGTTTCCAGATAGTCCTTGACTTACAACAGATCACTTGGTGAACATTTGAAGTTACAATGGCACTGAAAAAGTGACTTATGCCGTTTTTCACACTTACGACCGCTGCTGTATCTCTATGGTCACGTGATCAAAGTTCAGAGGCTTGGCAACTGGCAGGGACTTACGACGGTTTCAGTGTCCTGGGGTCACGTGATTCCCTTTTGTGACCTTCAATGGGGAAGCTGGATTCATTTAACGACCGTGTCATTAATTTAACAACTACAGTAATTCACTTAAGCAAAGAAAGGTTGTATAACAGGGCAAAACTGACTTAACAACTGTCTCGCTTATCAACAGAAATTTTTTTACTCCACTGAGGTCGTAAGTCAAGGACTATCTAGATCAAGCCTGGGCAACTCAAGATCGAGAAAAGGCACATTTGTGGTGCCCGCCTTAAAAAGTCCCAACTGGAAAGTGTATTTAATGAGTACATTTAGTAACCCAATCCTTGAATTCATAAGGAATGTTAAAAAAATGTTTTAAAAAAGTCGTGCAAGTTTTTAGGTCTTTTCAACATTCACAAATGGAGGAAACGATGCTTCGCTGGGACTTGAGAGTTTGGGTTTCAAAATTTCTAAAATTAAAATTAAAAATGAGATGGGTAACCTAGGTAAAAGAGGAGCTACCCACTTCTCTAAGAGTGAGGGGGGGATTCACACGTCCAAAGTACCCATTTCCCTAACTTTCATGGTGGACCAAGAGTTCGAATTTGGACAGTTACTGTATAATCATTATAAAGTACAATGCTTCGGATTTTCCCAAGGAAACGAAAGGTAATTTTTTTTTTTTTGCTGATGAAAAACTGAAAACCTGGATATGACACATTATTAAGATAACATCAACCCTAACTTTTCTGCCTCGTGGTCTTATGCTTCCAGAATAATATCCACCTGAGGCCATGAATGAGATCGGAAGAGTTGGAAACGGATTTGATTACGAATTTCCCGAAATGGCACCTTCAAGTCTGTTGAAACTTTATTAACCAGCCCCAAAGTTTGGTTTCTGTACTGTGGTTCCTACACAAACGAGAAAGCAAAAGAAGTTCTAGTGTGGCTTCTTAAAATTTTCGGATGGGCAGTGAAAAATCTCTAATTTTTCCTGATTGATTCCAGCAGGTCTTTGGCTTCGTTGATTTTGGTTGCCAAGTACGGTGATCCTCCTTCAAAGGAAAAAAAGAGAGAGAGAGAAGTGAATAATACACAATGCCGGACCTAACCTAAAAATACAGTCGGATAGTTATGGGAAAGAGATTTTTTTTTTATACAAGTAGTCCTTGACTTGAGAACACAATGGAGCCCAGAATTTATGTTGCTAAGCGAGACTTGTTCAGTCAGATTTGCCCTATTTTATGATCTTCCTTGCCTCATTTGTTAAGTGGATCGCTGCAGTCAGTTAGTAACCCGGTTGTTAAGCGGATTGCTGCAGTCATTCAGTCAGTAACCCGGTTGTTAAGCGGATCGCTGCAGTCTTTCAGTCAGTAACCCGGTTGTTAAGCGGATCGCTGCAGTCTTTCAGTTAGTAACCCGGTTGTTAAGCGGATCACTCGAGTCATTCAGAAGTAACCCAGTTGTTAAGTGGATCACTGCAGTCATTCAGAAGTAACCCAGTTGTTAAGCGGATCGCTGCAGTCTTTCAGTTAGTAACCCGGTTGTTAAGCGGATTGCTGCAGTCATTCAGTTGTTAAGTGGATCTGACCTCCCCATTTGACCGTGCTTGTCAGAAGCTCGCAAAAGGGGACACTGCAGCCGTCAGAAATAGGAGTCAGTTGCCAAACATCCAAATGTCGTCAGTGTGAAAAAGGGTCCTAGGTCCCTTTTTTCCAATTTCCGCTGTAACTTCCGATGGTCACTAAATGAACTGTTGTAAGCCGAGGACTACCTGAAACGGCTTAGAGGTTTTTACTCTACTAGGCGCAAACCCGTAGCATTCACGATCCACATAAGCACTTTCTATCTGGGTGGATTAGATTGCGCCAGCTAATGAGTTCCGCTTGGTAAAAAATCTTGGAGCGGAGAAACCCAGACTTGCAAAAGAAAAACTTGTTATGGAATCAGATATAAATCTGAAAGAGAATATATTTAGGACGGTGTTGAACTGTGGGGTCCTTGGTGCTCTCTGAACTTGTTTGTTTGATTGCAGACTTTTAATTCCAAGTCTGCTAACACCAAGGATGCTACTTGGCCAGGTAAGGAACCATCTGCAACGGTGCCTTTTCGAGAGGCACGGACTGGACTCTCTTTGTTTTTCCTTGAAGACGTTTCCCTTCTCATCCAAGAAGCTTCCTCGGTTCTGACCGAAGGGCGGAGGACGGAAGGATTTATATTCCTCGCAGTCGTCTGGCCCTTTGCTCTCCCTCTCGAGAGTCGCTGAGGCCACTTGGAGGTCGATCCATTCATCTGTCCAAGTGGCCTCAACGATACTCAGAGGAAGCGCAAACGACCAGATGACGGTGAGGAACGTAAGTCTTCCATTCACCACCATTTAGTCAGAACCGAAGAAGCTTCTCGGATGAGAAGCGAAACATCTTCAAGGAAAAAAAACTAAGGCAGTCCAGCTGCCTGTTGAAAAAGCACCTTTGGGACAACCAGGACCTGAATGATTCGAGAATCCCCAAGCTCAGAAAACAACCAAGCTCAGACAGCATTAAGGACCCCACAGGTATAATTCTACAAATGTATAAAAATAAAAAGACAGGGCTCCAGAGGTATTCAATCTAATCGGCAAAACCCGCTCTCTTCTTCCTACATTTTACTGCACTAGCTGGGAAACAGCCTCTTTCAAACAATTAAGTATCCAAGTATCCAGTAACCAAGCTTGCCACATTAAGCCAGAGTGGCAGTGTTAGATCCTTGTTTCATCCCAAATCATCCTTGTTTACATCCAGATTTATTTTTGCCTGTCCCTGCGCCAAGCCTGACGCATACAAAGCTCCCGATAATGTCATTTATTAAATCAGCACCATCAGCGAAATCAACAGCCATCTACACCTTTCACCCTAATGAGGTCAGAATTAATTTTATATTCCTGCAATGAAAAGGAACAGACAATAAATCTGTCAGCCGGATATATACATACATACATATATATATATGTACAAAAATCTTCACTCCCCACCCCGTTTTGGGCCTTTTAAATACTGTGCAACTGTCAACCATCTGTTGTTTCCAAGTACAGAGTACATCAATGAACATATGGGCTTCCTCCTCAACCAGCTGTAGTGTAGTTAAAGTTATAATAAGAGCTTTTTCGGGGAGATCTGTTTTCATTAAAAAAAAACTTGGCTCATTAAAGCATCTGTGACAAGCGATATAGTCTTTGGCAGCATGTAAAACTAATACAGATTTGTCATTTTATAACATTGGTCTCAATATATATATATATATATGTGTGTGTGTGTATATATGTGTATATGTATGTATGTGTGCGTGTATGTGCGTGTGTGTGTGTATGTATCTATGTACAGGTGAAACTCGAAAAATTAGAATATCATGCAAAAGTTCATTTATTTCAGTAATGCAACTTAAAAGGGGAAACTAATATATGAGATAGACTCATTACATGCAAAGCAAGGTAGTTCAAGCCGTGATTTGTCATAATTGTGATGATTATGGCGTACAGCTCATGAAAACCCCAAATCCACAATCTCAGAAAATTAGATTACATGCAATCAATAAAACAAGGAGTGTACATAGAACAATATCGGAGCTCTGAAAAGTATAAGCATGCATATGTACTCAGTACTTGGTTTGGGCCCCTTTTGCAGCAATTACTGCCTCAATGCGGCGTGGCATGGAAGCCTGTGGCACTGCTGAGGGGTTATGGAAGACCAGGATGCTTCAATAGCGGCCTTCAGCTCTCCTGCATTGTTCGGTCTCATGTCATCTTTCTCTTGGCAATGCTTGGCGAGTTTGCTGGCCAATCAAGCACAGTAATCCCACGGTCACTGAACCAGGTTTTGGTGCTTTTGGCAGTGTGGGCAGGTGCCAAGTCCTGCTGGAAAATGAAGTCAGCATCCCCATAAAGCTCGTCTGCAGAAGGTAGCATGAAGTGCTCCAAAATCTCCTGGTAGACGGCTGCGTTGACCCTGGACTTAATGAAGCACAGTGGACCAACACCAGCAGATGACATGGCTCCCCAAATCAACACAGTCTGTGGAAACTTCACACTGGACTTCAAGCATCTTGCAGTGTGTGCCTCTCCATTCTTCCTCCAGACTCTGGGTCCTTGGTTTCCAAATGAGATGCAAAAGTTGCTCTCATCAGAAAAGAGGACTTTGGACCACGGAGCAACAGACCAGGTCTGTTTTTCTTTAGTCCAGGTAAGACGCTTCTGACGCTGTTTGTTGTTCAGGAGCGGCTTGACAAGAGGAATACGACATTTGAAGCCCATGTCCAGGATCTGTCTGTGTGTGGTGGCTCTTGATGCACTGACTCCAACCTCAGTCCACTCCTTGTGAAAGTCCCCAACACTTTTGAATGGCCTTTTCCTGACAATCCTCTCCAGGCTGCGGTCATCCCTGCTGCTTGTGCACCTTTTTCTTCCACACTTTTCCCTTCCACATAACTTTCTATTAATGTGCTTTGATTCAGCACTTTGGGAACATCCAACTTCTTTTGCAATTACCTTTTGAGGCTTTCCCTCCTTATGGAGGGTGTCAATGATGGTTTTCTGCACAACTGTCAGGTCAGCAGACTTCCCCATGATTGTGATTCCTACTGAACCAGACTGAGAGACCATTTAAAGGCTCAGGAACCCTTTGCAGGTGTTATGGCTTAATTAGCTGATTAGAGTGGGACACTTTGAGCCTAGAATATTGTACCTTTTCACAATATTCTAATTTTCTGAGATTGTGGATTTGGGGTTTTCATGAGCTGTAAGCCATAATCATCACAATTATGGCAAATCACGGCTTGAACTATCTTGCTTTGCATGTAATGAGTCTATCTCATATATTAGTTTTCCCTTTTAAGTTGCATTACTGAAATAAATGAACTTTTGCACGATATTCTAATTTTTTGAGTTTCACCTGTATGTATCCCTCTTCCTTATTTATGAATGTAAAGACTCTGCTCAAGAAAATTATTTATCAATGTCATGGCTAATATTTTTCTCCCTTCAAAACCTAAGTTGGAGATATCCAGTTCCAGCAATTCCGTTCTTGAGCATCTCCATAGATACTTGACAGCTAGTTAGGGCTGAGATTTCGTCAATGAAGCGTTTTTTGCTAGATCTGTTTTATTTGAGCATTTTATGGAAACGATTTTTTTATGGTTTGCTTTGAAATGGGCTGCATAAAATCTGGCCGGAGATTATTTACAGGGTAATAATGACTAAGAGAGAGCAATGGGATGATGGTACTTATCCAACAAATATTTATCCAACGCAAAACATACCTTTGTCCGGGTGGTTCAGAATCATGATTTTCCGGTGAGCGCTTCTAATCTTGGCCTTGCCAGCAGATGGGCTGTAAAATATATATTTAGTGTGCTTATCGTAAATCAGGAGCCTTGCAGGGGGGAAAAACTAGCCAATTGCATCCCTTCAGGAAATAAAATTCCAGAGATCTTTGCCATCTGGTGGTGAAAGGCAGTAGTACACATTTTAAGAATTTTTTTAAAAAAAAAAAAACAACTGGAAATGATTTTGGGATATTTTTAATATCCCAATGCCAGAAACAAGGAAACTTCCATCTGCTCTGGGGTTGGTTGGTTTCTTTCCTCTTGAGTGAAATAGATTTGTAATTTCTGTGTCATGTTTAAAGCTGACACAGTTTTAAATGACATCAGGGTTAATATTTTAAATATTAAGGTGTGAAACCTGTGTTAACCATTTCATATTTCCTTTCCTTCCACATTCCTCTTATGTTTAAAAGCCATGGTTTTATTTTGTAACATACCTTTCATAACAGATTCAAAAGCCATTGTATAAAAAGACCCAAATTTAACTATGCGGGTGGTCCTCAACTTATGACAATTGAGCCCAAGATTTCTGTGGGTAACTGAGACATCCGTTAAGTGAGTTCCGCCCCGCTTTACAACCTTTCTTGCCACCGCTGTTACGTGACTCGCTGCGGTTGATCATTTAGTAACGAGGTTGTTAAATGAATCTGACTTCCCCTTCGACTTTGCTTGCCGGACCGTCGCAAAAGGGGATCACGTCACCCCAGAACGCTGCAACCGTCATAAACATGAACCAGTGGCTAAACGTCCAGATTTTGATCACATGACCCCGGGATGCTGCAACCATCAAAAGTACATGCCAGTTGCCAAGCATCTGGATTTTGGTCATGCAGCAAAGGTGTTAACCATGAAAGATGGTCACGAGCCACTTTTCCAGTGCCATGGCAGCGTTGTGGCCGTCACTAAAGTCGTCGACTCCCCGCGTTCCCTTTGCATCCTTCTCAATTCCTCGTTATCCCATTTAAATGCTATTATTTTATTTTGTAGCATACACTTTGAACAGGGGCAGGCAACCTTGGCTCTTGTAGGACTCGTGGACTTCAACTCCCAGAATTCCTGAGCCAGCTGTGCTGAGGGGAAAGGGAGAAGTTTCCAAGCTGAGCCATGCTGGCTCAGGAATTCTGGGAGTTGAAGTCCACCAGTCATAAAGGTGCCAAAGTTCCCCCATGCTGGCTCAGGAATTCTGGGAGTTGAAGTCCACCAGTCATAAAGGTGCCAAAGTTCCCCCATGCTGGCTCAGGAATTCTGGGAGTTGAAGTCCACCAGTCATAAAGGGGCCATAGTTCCCCCATGCTGGCTCAGGAATTCTGGGAGTTGAAGTCCACAAGTCATAAAAGAACCAAGGTTGCCTACCCCTGACCTTGAATAAAAGACCCTATATGAAAAGACGCCAACTTAAGGGCGCTACAGAAGGGCAGCCATAAAATGGCATTTATTTTCGAATTGTCCATAGCAGTTGAGTGGGACGTTCTGCCGGCGAATTTCACGCTGTCCTTTCTTCCGGGTCAATCTTGGTTTCAAGGCAAAGGGCTTACCTTATGCCTAAAATCAGGCTAGCCTCCCGAACGTTCATTTTCGCTTCGAATCCGCCTTTGTAATACGAAGAAACGGCCTGGGAACAAAATAAAAGAGGGAAATTTAGAGGAGCCTCCGAACCATCACAAAGACAGGGTTTTCTTTCAAAGCCACAAAATAATATGGTTCCAGGATAATCAGAACCACCACGGTCTGCAGGAAGCCTAGATGGGGGGGGGGATTTATATTTGGGGGAAAAAAGCAGCCAAGTTAACAATTAAATAACTTTACCTGGAGCGCTGTGTCCTCAATCTCCAAGTTGGCATCTGGGGCTGCTAATTAGTTTTAAAAAAGAAAACACAAACGCAGCATAGACAAACTAAAGTTTGCATCCTGCCGTCTCTGCCTTTGTCAAAGAGAGGAAGAAACACAGGAATGAACACAAAAGAATATTTTATTTGTCTCATGGAATCAGGTATTAGAAATTAGGGAAGATCCTATTTAAAATATCTACCGGTAGTTTTTGACTTACGACTGTAACTAGGACTGATTGAAACAATGGATGGAAACTGATCAAGGAGAGAAGCAACCTGGAATTAAGGAGAAAGTTCCTGACAGTGAGGACAACTAACCAGTGGAACAGAAATTGCCTCCAGAAATCGTGGGCGCTCCAAAACTGGAGGTTTTTAAGAAGGGGCTGAACAGTCGCTTGTCTGAATTGGTATAGGGTTTCCTGCCTGAGCAGGGGGCTAGACTAGAAGACCTCAAAGATCCCTTCCAGCTCTATTCCGATTGAGGAGCTGAAAAGGGATGGTAGAAAGGAAAATCAGAAAAAGGGAAGACATCCACCGGGAACAGACAAAAGAGAAATAAATATGGGATGCCGGCCACAGGAGGTTTTGCAGATGTTGGTCTCATCGTACATTTTTATATGAATAGAATAGAATAGAATAGAATAGAATAGAATAGAATAGAATAGAATAGAATAGAATAGAATAGAATAGAATAGAATAGAATAGAATAGAATAGAATAGAATAGAATAGAATAGATGGAATGGAATGGAATGGAATGGAATGGAATGGAATGGAATAGAATAGAATAGAATAGAATAGAATAGAATAGAATAGAATAGAATAGAATAGAATAGAATAGAATAGAATAGAATAGAATAGAATAGAATAGAATAGAATAGAATAGAATAGAATAGAATAGAAAATATGGAAAGAATAGAATGAAATGGAATGGAATGGAATAGAATAGAATAGAATAGAATAGAATAGAATAGAATAGAATAGAATAGAATAGAATAGAATAGAATAGAATAGAATAGAATAGAATAGAATAGAATAGAATAGAATAGAATAGAATAGAATAGAATAGAATAGAATAGAATAGAATAGAATAGAATAGAATAGAATAGAATAGAATAGAAAATATAGAATAGAATAGAATAGAATAGAATAGAATAGAATAGAATAGAATAGAATAGAATAGAATAGAATAGAATAGAATGAAGAATAATAGAATAGAATGAAGAAGAATAGAATAGAATAGAATAGAATAGAATAGAATAGAATAGAATAGAATAGAATAGAATAGAATAGAATAGAATAGAATAGAATAGAATAGAATAGAATAGAATAGAATAGAATAGAATAGATATTGGAGAAATAAAATAGAATAAAATGGAACAGAACAGAACAGAACAGAATAGAATAGAAAACTGTGTTGGAAGGGACCTTGGAGGTCTTCTAGTCCAACCCCCTGCTCAAGCAGGAGAAACACCAAGAGAACAAACTGATTGGTTTATGAAACAATTAGTACTAACGGGCATATATCCAAGTGGAAGAGCGAAAGCCTTTTTTATTCCTTCCATGGGTGACTTCAAAGTTCTTGCTGGGCCCGTTCAAATTTGGGGAAACCCCATTAAGGAATCAAAGGGGAAGAGAGAAGCCTGCTTTCTTTTTCCCCCTCCCCTCTTTATTTCCCCCCTCCCCTCCCCTTCTTGGCATTGTGGGGAAAGACGATGGAGTCTCCTGTAGGGTAAAACCCCATTTTTTTTAACCGAGCAATTAGGAGAAACAGGTGTTCATTAATACACACGAAATGTGACTTTTATTTTTTATTTTTTACATAATTAACTTAATTTACATCGTGCGGTAACTGATGTAATTTAGTCGCCGGCGTCCCGTCTATTCATTTGTGAAATTACAACAATGCGGGAGTAGGGTAAATGGCCACAAATGAAGTTAATGGCCACAATTAGGGAATTACGGAAACGATGGCAAAGGGAGGGGGGGGGGAGTGTCAATTGTAAGGACTGCTTTGGAAATACCTGAAGGTCCATGCAAGAATGTTGTCCTTCGCACCCAAAACCCTCCGGTGGACGGACCATAAAACTGAGTTTCGCTGTGCAGGCAGTCCTCCACTTACAAGAGTTTGTTTAGTGGCCGTTCGAAAGTGACTTACGACCCGTTTTTCACACTTACGACCGTTGCAGCATCCTCCACGGTTACGTGGTCAAAATTCGGACGCTTAGGCGAACAACTAAATGAACCAGTCACCTTGGCCTCGTTTTCATCAATGTGTGCTGAAAGGCATGTTGTCAAGGGAAGAAGGGAAGGAAAGACTTGCTTAAAAGGAAAGAATTAGCATTAAAAAAATAAGGGCTTGTTCACTGGGTTTTGTTTCCTGCTGACACCCAGAATACCCATCCGTTTTGAGGATGTTATATCTGCCTGGGGCAAAAAGCAAAGAGAAATCTCTCTTTAATTTTTAACAAGCTTGCAGCTGGCGCATTGAACCTCCTTCCAAAGCAGAAAATCTAAGCTGCTCGGATAAGGCTGTCTCCAAATTAGTGTCCATCAAGGAAAATGCTAATTCCACGAATTTCAAGTTACTTTCTCTGGGTTGTGTTTTGTTGTTTTTTTGCTCCATATCCAGAAGGAGTGAACTTTCAAGGTTGACCGGCCGGCTTCTGGCCATTCATAAATTTAAGAACTGGAAGCCAGTTGGATAAAATTGCCTTTTGTGGCCTAGAATTAATAACAGCGAGAGCTGCAAGAACGACATCTCCCCAAGCTGCCTTTGGGGTGGAGGACTAATAATGAGAAGCTGCAAAGCAAGCAAAATAATAAAACAAGCTAAATAAGGAAGCTAAGGGGCTGCCACAAAGAAGAATTGGGGGTCAAGCTATTCTCCAAAGCCCCTGAAGGCAGGACAAGAAGCAACGGATGGAAACTAATCAAGGAGAGAAGCAACCTGGAACGAAGGAGGAATTTCTTGACAGTGAGGACCATTAACCGGTGGAACGGCTTGCCACCAGAAGTGGGTGCTCCAACACTGGAGTTTTTATGAAGAGACTGGTCACCCATTTGTCCGAAATGGTATAGGGCCTCTTGCTTGAGCCGGGGTGGCGCAGTAGCTAAGAATACAATATTGCAGGTTGACTATGCTCACTGCCAGGAGTTCGATCCTGACCGGCTCAACATTGACTCAGCCTTCCATCCTTCCGAGGTCGGTAAAATGAGGACCCGGATTGTTGGGGGCAACAGGCTGACTCTGTAAACCGCTTAGAGGGGGCCGTTTTCATTTTACCCACCTCGGAAAGCTGAGTCAACCTTGAGCTGATCAGGATTGAACTCCTGGCTGTGGCCAGAGTCAACCTGCCATGCTGCATTCTAACCAGTGGAAAGGAAGGAAGGAAGGAAGGAAGGAAGGAAGGAAGGAAGGAAGGAAGGAAGGAAGGAAGGAAGGAAGGAAGGAAGGAAGGAAGGAAGGAAGGATAGCAACAGCCCTTAGACTTATATACCGCTTCACAGTGCTTTACAGCCTCCTCTAAGCGGTTTACAGAGTCAGCCTTTTGCCCCCCAACAATCTAGGTCCTCATTTTACTGACCTGGGAAGGATGGAAGGCTGAGTCAACCTTGAGCCGGTCAGGATCGAACTGCTGAACTGCAAGCAGCCGGCAGTCAGCAGAAACAGCCTGCAATACTGCATGAGGACCCAGATTGTTGGGGGCAATAAGCTGACTTTGTAATAATGCCGCTTGGGGTGTGTGTGAAAGCCCTAACAAGCAGGCATATACATAGAATGAAGGCTACTGCTAAGCTTGTAAGCCGCCCTGAGTCTTCGGAGAAGGGCGGGATATAAATGGAATTAAAATAAAATAAAAATAAAATTCTAACAACTGCACCACCACGGTTCCCATGACCTTGGGACACAGTGACCGTCATAAATATGAACCAGCTGCCAAGGGGCCGAATTTTCATCGCGGGATCATGGGGAAACGCCGCCAAGTTCGCAACGGTGAAAATCAGCCGCAAGTCACGTTCTTCAGTGCCGTTGTGACTTTGGACGGTCCCTAAATGAGCTGCTGTCAGTTGTGGAGTAACTTGTGGCCCTCCCAACTCATTTCTTCCACAGCTGGTAGAGATGTTTTTTCCCTTAACACACCCTACTCTTTAGGCGAGGCTCACTACACTCCTGTCAACGCAAGTGACCTCTGCTTGAATGGTGGTTGCAACCCTCTCTGACTCCTTCACGATGTCTTCTCACCACAGCTGAGGGCGGTGTCTTCTTTCAAAGCTGCAGAAAATGAAGCATTAAGGATGCTCCCCACTCACCAACAACCAGATATGACAAGGCTGAGGAGAACAGCACCAGCTCTTACGAGTAGCCTCTTAGTAGCCTCTGTAGTTATTGGAGAGCCAGTGAGGGCTAGCAAGAATGTCCTCCTCTGACTAGCAGAATGGCCCATAGACATTCGTCTTCCCAATCCGGGTCCCACGGCCAACGGCTCGCTGCTTCTCGACGGTCCCTTAGACCGCATCCACATTGATGAGTAGGAGAAACTAATTTAGTTAAAACATTCTGAGAGCTATGACTACTGCCTACAGAATTGACTGGGATGTAAGAACAGGCCGCGTTTTATCGAATGCACGCTCGGGGTTCGGTCAGAGCTACTCCTTCGAAAGAGAAACAGACAAGGGATAGGTAATAGAAGGGTGCTTTTTTAAAAAAAAAGAAAGAAAAAAGAAATACGTGTATGTATAAAAGCTGGGGAGTGGGAGTGGAGCGAATTGAAGAGGAGAGGAGTTGAAAGGGAAGGAGCAAGCCAGCCGGGCGGAGGGAGATTAGGCAGACGCAAAGAGACGAACGGGGGATTGAGGTCAGAGACAAATAGGATTTTTAATAATAGATGGAGCTGGGCAGAGCTTCTGCCTCACCCAGGAGCGAGCAGAAGAGAAGGGCCCAGCTTTTCATGCCCTCCCCAGCTCTCCAAACGGAGTAGTTGCACAGCAAGCAGATCCTACCAGCTGGAGTGAGAAAAGAGGCACAGAAACAGAAAGCCAAATAGATGACTGATAGATAGATAGATAGATAGATAGATAGACAGACAGACAGACAGACAGACAGGAGATATAGACAAATAATAATAATAATAATAATAATAATAATAATAATAATAATAATAATAATAATAATAATAATAATAATAATAATAATAATAATAATAAGAAGAAGAAGAAGAAGAAGAAGAAGAAGAAGAAGAAGAAGAAGAAGAAGAAGAAGAAGAAGTAGTAGTAGTAGTAGTAGTAGTTAGAAGGGAACTTGGAGGTCATCTAGTCCAACCCCCTGCTAAGGCAGGAAACCCTATACCATTTCAGACAAATGGCTGTCCAGTCTCTTCTTAAAAACCTCCAGTGTTGGAGCATTCACCACCTTCTGGAGGCAGGTTGTTCCACTGGTTAATTGTTCAAACTGTCAGGAAGTTTCTCCTTAGTTCTAGGTTGCTTCTCTCCTTGACTAGTTTCCATCCATTGCTTCTTGTCCTGCCTTCAGGCGCTTTGGAGAATAGCTTGACTTCCTCTTCTTTGTGGTAGCCCCTGAGATATTGGAACACTGCTATCATGTCACCCACAATCCTTCTCTTCATTAAATAGACATACCCAATTCCAGCAGCCATTCCTGATATGTTTTAGCCTCCAGTTCCCCTCATGATTTTTGTTGCTCTTCTCTGTACTCTTTCTAGAGTCTCAACACCTTTTTTACATCGTGGTGACCAAAACTGGATGCAGTATTCCAGGTGTGGACTTACCAAGGCATTGTAAAGTGGTATTAGTACTTCACGTGATCTTGATTCTATCCCTCTGTTAATGCAGCCTAGCACTGTGTTGGCTATTTTGGCAGCTGCAGCACACGGCTGGCTCATATTGAAGTGATTGTCTACTAGGACTCCGAGATCCCCCTCACAGTTACTACTATCGAGCAAGGTACCACCTATACTATACCTGTGCATTTGATTTTTCCTGCCTAAATGTAGAGATAAAGATACGAATAGACAGATAAGCAGAGGCAGAGAGAGAGAGAGAGAGAGAGAGAGAGAGAGAGAGAGAGAGAGAGAGAGAGAGAGGATAGGTGGATGGATGGATAGATAGAAACAGAAAGACATATCAGAGAGAGAGAGAAAGACAAATAATAGCTAGAAAAAGACAGTGTTTGTATATATTACTTTGTAATAATGCCGCTTGGGTGTGTGTGTGAAAGCCCTAACAAGCAGGCATATACATAGAATGAAGGCTACTGCTAAGCTTGTAAGCCGCCCTGAGTCTTCGGAGAAGGGCGGGATATAAATGGAATTAAAAATTAAATAAAATATATATGACATAAAGATACAGATAGATAGGCGGAGGTGGAGGCAGATAGGTAGGTAGGTAGGTAGGTAGATGATAGATAGATAGATAGATAGATAGATAGATAGATAGATAGATAGATAGATAGATAGATTAGAGATATAAAGACAGAGAGATAGAGATAAAGATACAAATAGACAGACAGGCAGAGGCAGAGATAGATAGATGTTCATCCACCAGGTTATCTTAGAGGGAAAAAGGATGGCATAAAAATTTAATCAATCAATCAATGAATCCAGGCCAGGACTTCAGTTCTCAGATCTGCTCCAATTTAATCAAAGCCCCGTCAAACCGAATCACGGAAGCTCTGCACAACTCTACCAAGTTGCCTTAAAAAAAAAGTGGGGTGGGGTTTGCTTGTTCTTCTAATGATATGAAAGATAATCGAAGCTTTCAACTTACAGTAGCTGAAATTTTTCTCGCTACCTCGGATAAAATGTCTTCTAGCGGTTTCCTCAGCTGGAATGCAAAACGACCTAGAAAGTATTGAAACCAAAGGCAACTTAACATCTGTGTATCTGCTAAAGAAGGATACAACATTAGCAGTATCTATTTTTTATTTATTTATTTATTTAAGCAGATGGTGGTGCCCTTTTTTCTATTCAGACAAGTTTGCCCCGGTGACTGGTGTTGGAGACAGGTTCAATCCGGCGGGAATGAAAAATTGGCAGGTGAAAATAGGCTTCATTTTTACAGCGTTACAGGGGAAATATCTCTTTCAGGAAAATATTTGTTCTTTCCGTTATGTATTCAAGATGGACAGTGACTAATATTTATATGTTACTTATATGTAAGGGTGTAGGTTTACACATATGTTGTATATAGTATGTTTAAATTTGTGTTATGTATACACTTTGAGAGCAAGCAACTAAATTTCATTTTTAATGGGTGCCATAGGGCCCACAGTAAAAAAAATGACAATAAAGGTTATCTATCTATCTATGTATCTATCTATCTTTCTCTTTCATCTATCTTATCTATCCTTTTATCTATCTCTACTTATCTTTCTTTTTCTTTCTTTCATGTCTATCTTGTCTATCTATCATATATCTATCATCTATATCAGTGTTTTTCAACCTTTTTTGGGCAAAGGCACACTTGTTTCATGAAAAAAATCACGAGGCACTCCACCATTAGAAAATGTTAAAAAATTTAACTCTGTACCTATATTGACTATATATAAAGTAATTCTCTTGAATAGGAATCAAATAAACACAAAGAAAGTATTTTATAATTACTTTATTATGAAATAGTAAGTAAACAGAAATATGAAAAATTATAAAATACTTTATTCAGTGCGCAACCTGGGCCTGTTTGGCTGAACACAAAGCTCTCAGTCTCCGTCCATCTCCTCCTGCTCCGGTCCTCCTGGCGACTCGAGTCGCGACGTCTTCTTCTCTCCGCTGCTGCGCACACTGTGCTCGGGCGGGAAGGAAGTCGGAAGATGATGTCCTACTGTGATAGGTCCAGGCTGGAGTCTGGACCAATCACAGCCCGGACATCAGAAAAGTGGAGGGTGTCCCCCTGAGGAGCGCCAATCGGTGCCCCTGCTGGCCGAGGGCGGAGTCAAAACCCCACCCCCCCATACCCAGGACACAGTCCGGCGCCCGCCTAGTGGGCGAAAATTTGACATTTTTTTTAAAATCTTTCGAATTTTTCAATTTTTCCCACGGCACACCAGGCAACATCTCGCGGCACACTAGTGTGCCGCGGAACATTGGTTGAAAAACACTGATCTAGCTATCATTTATCTATAACCTATCATCTATCTATCATCTATCTATCTATCTATCTATCTATCTATCTATCTATCTATCTACCATCTGTCTGTCTATCTATCTATCCATCCATCCATCCATCCATCCATCCATCCATCCATCCATCCATCCATCCATCTATCTATCTATCTATCTATCTATCTATCTATCTATCTGTCCATCTAGCTCTACTTACCTTTCTTTTTCTTTTTTTCCTCTTTTTTTCTTTACCTTTCTTTTTTCTTTCTTTCATATCTATCCTGTCTGTCTGTCTATCATTTCAAAAATCCTATGCTGATATTAAATTTTTTATCGTCTGACTCTATTTCGACCAAATTCCTCTCCTGAAATTTCACAGAGCAACGTTGTGTATTAACTTATTTTGTACTGGGCAGTAATCTCAGGTTTTTAAACATGTGTAGGTTAGTCCTCCACTTACAAAACTTCACTTGAGTGTCCGTTAGAAGTTACAACGGCACTGAAAAAAGTGACTTACGACCGTTTTTTACTCAACCCCGTGATCACCTGATCAAAATCCAGAGGCTTTTAATTTAATTTAATTTAATTTAATAATATTTCTATACCGCCCTTCTCCCGAAGGACTCAGGGCGGTGAACAGGGCAAGAATAAAAAAATACAGAATTACAAAATTTAAAAAATGATTAAATACATGCCCACTAAAACAATCAATACAATATTAAAACCCCAATAAAACAACAGTAAAAAAAACCCCACCAATCCCCCATCAGGCCAGGCCGGCTTGTTCGAATAAGAATGTTTTTAGATCGCGGCGAAAGGAGCGAAGATCGGGCGCCATCCGGAGCTCAACCGGTAACCGATTCCACAGCTCCGGGGCGCCCACAGAGAAGGCCCTCCCCCTGGGGGCCACCAATCGACATTCTCTGATCGGTGGCACCCTGAGGAGGCCCTCTCTGTGGGAAGGGAGGTTGATGCCGGCAGCAGGTGTTCCCTAAGGTACTCCGGACCCCTGCCATGTAGGGCTTTAAACACCATTACTAGTACCTTGAATCTCACCCGGAAGACAACTGGCAACCAATGCAGCTCACGGAGCAGAGGTGTAACATGGGAGTATCGGGAGACTCCCAACACAACTCTCGCGGCTGCATTCTGTACCAGTTGGAGCCTCCGGGTGGTCCTCAAGGGCAGCCCCATGTAGAGAGCGTTGCAGTAGTCTAGACGAGAGGTCACGAGCGCGTGAGTGACCGTGCATAAATCATCCCGGCCTAGATAGGGCCGCAACTGGCGCACCAGGCGAACCTGGGCGAAAGCCCCCCTAGTCACAGCCACTATGTGATCTTCCAAGGTGAGCCGTGAATCTAGGAGGACTCCCAAGTTGCGAGCCCTATCTACGGGGGGTAGTAGTTCACCCCCCATAGAGAGAGATGGAATGTCCGAATTGATCCAGGATGAAGGTATGCAAAGCCACTCAGTCTTGTCGGGGTTGAGTTGAAGTCTGTTCCTCCCCATCCAGACCCGAACTGCCTCCAGGCACCGGGACATCACGTTGAGGGCATCACTGGGGTGGTTTGGGGTCGAAAGGAAAAGCTGGGTATCATCAGCATACTGATGATACCCAACTCCAAAACCACGAATGATCTCACCCAGCGGTTTCATGTAGATGTTGAACAGGAGAGGCGAGAGGACCGACCCCTGAGGAACTCCACAAACGAGAGACCTCACGGTCGACCTCTGCCCTCCTGTCAACACCGACTGCGAACGTCCCTGGAGATAGGAGGAGAACCACTGTAAAACCGTGCCTCCCACTCCCAACCCCCTGAGACGCCGCAGCAAGATACCATGGTCGATGGTATCGAAAGCCGCTGAGAGGTCTAATAGGACTAGAACAGAGGAATGTCCCCTGTCCCGAGCCCTCCAGAGATCATTCACCAGTGCGACCAATGCCATCTCCGTGCTTGGCAACTGACATGTACTTATGGCGGATGCAGCGTCCCCCGGGTCACGTGATCCCCTTTTGTGACCTTCTGACGAGCAAAGCCAATGGGGAAGCCAGATCCACTTGACAACCAGGTTACTCACTTAAGAACTGCAGTGATTCACTTAACAACCGGGACAAGAAAGGCCTTGCCACAGAAAATTTGGGCTCGGTTATGGTTGCAAGTCGAGGTACTACCTAAATTTAGGTCAAGGCCCAGTTTATGGTGTCATTCAGGAAGGCCTTTGGTTTTTTTTCCTGCCATTTGTTCCAAAACAATATTGTACAGGAGGCTGATCCTGCCCCAAATCCCTCCCATCCATGAACAAGACATTAGTTGTGACTCGGGGTAACTAAAAACTCCCCCGTCAATCAACAAGTTATTCAAAATGACGTGTCCCCAATTGCCTCAGAGCCGCAGCCACCAGGGGCCAAAGTCATCCGAAAGGCAGCTTTGCTTTTCTATACATTGGTGGACTGGTGATCTTCCTGAATTTTTTTTTCCCTTAATAAATTGCATTACGTGAACGTGCAGCACTTTCTTCATACTAACCTCCAAAGGCAACCGCTGCTATGCCCAGACCGACTCCGATGACAGATCGGGCCTATTAAAAAATGGAAGGAGGAGGAGAAGAAGGAGGAAGAAATTTAGAAATCTGACACTAATATCCTGGAGAAAAATAGAAACGTCACTTGCAAAATGATCAGACTCAATTTTTTAAATTAAAAAACTTCAGATACCGACAAGAAAAATGTGGACTTCTAATCTGTATCATTAATTTTATCTACCTATATCTATCATCTATCTATCTATCATCTATTATCTATCATCTATTCTACCTACTCTATGTCTATCATCTCTTTATCCATTATCTCTCTTTATCTCTCTATTACCTCTATTATCTCTCTTTATCTATTATCTCTATTATCTTTCCCTCTCTCTCTTTCTCTATACATATATATATATTATCGATCTATTACCTCTATTATCTATTATCTCTCTATTCTATCTATCATCTCTATGTATTATCTCTCTTTATCTCTATTATTTCTCTATTTCTATCTCTATTACCTCTATTATCTCTCTATTCTATCTATCTATCATCTCTATTATCTCTTATCTATTCTGTCTCTATTATCTCTATTATCTCTCTATTATCTATCTCTCTATTACCTCTATTATCTCTATTTATTCTATTTATGATCTCTATTATCTCTCTATCTATTATCTCTATAATCTCTCTATCTCTATTATCTCTATTCTCTATCTCTATTATCTCTCTATTATCTATTATCTCTCTTTATCTCTATTATCTATCTCTATTATCTCTCTCTATTATCTCTTTATCTCTATTATCTCTATCTATTATCTCTATTATCTCTCTCTCTATTATCTCTCTCTATTATCTATTATCTCTCTATTATCTATTATCTCTTTCTGTATTATCTCTCTATATCTATTATCTCTATTATCTCTATTATCTCTCTATCTCTCTATTATCTATTATCTCTTTATCTCTATTATCTATTATCTCTCTATATCTATTATCTCTATTATCTCTCTCTCTATTATCTCTTTATCTATCTATCTATTATCTCTATCTATTATCTCTCTCTCTCTATTATCTATCTATCTATCTATCTATCTATCTATCTATCTATCTATCTATCTATCTATCTATCTATCTATCTATCTATCTCTCTATCTATCTCTCTATCTATCTTGACAGAGACAACCCTGAATACCCGCATATGGATGCACGGAGAGCCATGAACTCTGGGAAGACGTGGTCCTGAAGGCAACTTCTGTTTATTCCACAAGGCTAATTATTCAGAGCTTGCTTTCATTCTGTAAGGAATCCCATTAATATTCCTAACAGCCCAGCTGATGCACTTCAAGTGATTACAGTTCACTGTTGGAATTCTTGTCATGTTTTGCCTTCTTACAAGAGACCCAACTCCTCATTTTCAAGAATAATTCTTTCCACTTGTACAGCATCTTTAATCTAAGCCTCTTGAAATAGTTTACAAACATTAATTCTTACAATACAAGACACACAGTAATTAGACTGCTCATTTAGTTAATGGGAAAAGGTGATGTTTGCTGTTCTTGCCCATGTAGGACACACACCAAGAAAAAAAACATGAGAGAGAGAGAGAGAAAGAGAGAGAGAGATGTGTGTGATTTTATATTGTGTGATCAAAGAGTTTCAGAGTACTTAATACACAAAGTAAAGGGACTGACTATATTCATCAGGAAGAAAGTGGCATGTTATGACCAGCTCTGATGGCAGGCAACTAACCAGATGGTCTTTAACTCACTCAAAGCAGTAAACACGTTTTCCCAAAAATGCATCGGAAATAAGAGTGATGGCAACAAACTACATGCATATTTTTCTCAAACTCCCCCCCAAAATCACATCTTAAAAATCGAACGTGCAGATCTTTGCTTGCCTAAATTAAAACGCACGAAGGTTTTGCACATTTTAATACACACAAAATAGACACTCTTCCCTCTTTCCTTACCAATAATCCTAAAAACAATGGCAATTCTAAAATGACAACTTTCCCCAGAAACGTTACATTAGGGTTAGGTCTCACATTAAGGGATTGGCTTCAGACGGGGGGGCTTCCTATCTGGTTAGCAATAGAAATATTATAGTCTTGATCATCCCAAACAGTGCTTGGAAAAACTTATAGCCCTTTTTTTCCTTGGTCAATAGTTCAAACTGGGCAACTTTACAGTGGCTAGCTGAGGAATTCTGGGAGTTGAAGTCCACAGGTCTTAAAATGGCCAGGTTTGGGGAAAAAACAAACACTTCTTAGATCTTCAGCGCCTTAAATACCACGGCGTATTTTTTTAGGGTGCTTAGAGGGCAAAGGTCAAGAACATGGTAGATTCTTCCGGAAAGAAAAATTATTTAGGAACTCTATTCTATATTCATATTCTTTGACTTCCAGGATGGACTTCAACCTCCAGAATTCCCCAGCCAAAATAAAAACCAGCCAGAAATTGTGGGTGCTCCAAAAGAAGAGATTCAGCAACAATTTGTCTGACATTTTACAAATTTAGAATAACAAAGTTGGAAGGGACCCTGAAGGTCTTCTAGTCCAACCCCCTGCTCAGGCAGGAAACCCTATACTTATACCACCCTAAATGTATACCATTCTTTTCCACCAGAATAAGAAGCAAAGGATGGAAACTAATCAAGGAGAGAAGCAACCTAGAACTAAGGAGAAACTTCCTGTTAGAACAATTAATCAGTGGAACAACCTGCCTCCAGAAGTTGTGAATGCTCCAACACTGGAGTTTTCAAAGAAAAGATTAGACAACCATTTGTCTGAAATGCTATAGGGTTTCCTGCCTGAGCATGGGGTTGGACTAGATGACCTCCAAGGTGCCTTCCAACTCTGTTATTATTTATCCTGGACAAGAAGCAATGGATGGAAACTAATCAAGGAGAGAAACCACCTAGAACTAAGGAGAAATTTCCTGAAGTTGCGAATCTCCAGAAGCGGTGAATGCTCCAACACTGGACGTTTTTTAAGAAGAGACTGGACAACCACTTGTCTGAAATGGAACAGGATTTTCCTGCCTGAGCAGGGGGTTGGACTAGAAGACCTCCAAGGTCCCTTCCAACTCTGTTATTCTAAATTCATAAAATTTCAGACAAATCGTTGCTCAACCTCTTCTTATGGAGCACTCACAACGTCTGGAGGCAGGTTGTTCCGCTGATTAATGGTCCTCGTTGTCAGGAAATTCCTCCTTAATTCCATGTGGGATCACATTTTGTCACCTCTGCTTTTAACATTGACAAGACAGCACCAAGAACCAATGTAAGATCTGGGCTAAGATGTTATCCCTATGTTAACGATTCATCACTCTGTCTTATCTCCAGTTTTTTAACCATGAATTCAAGGGAAAGCGTGGAAGTATTGATTAAGTGTTCCAATTTGGAGCTGTATAAAAGCAAACAAGCCGATCCTTCATCCAGATAAATCAGAGGTGTGTAAGATGGGAAACTCGGCCCTGGTTCTGGAATCCAGACAGGATTAATTTATGGATGCCAGGATTTGGCTTTTATCAACCGAAAGTGGCCTGAGGAACGTATAGATACACAACGTTGCCTGGTTTGAGTTTTTATGGGTTATTGAAGAGGCCTTTTTTTTTCCCGGTCTGGTTAAAACGTACAAAATGCCGGCTACGGCAATCACAGCTGAGGCAGGCACAGTCCAAGAAAGAAGAACAGGACTTTTTAAAAATCAGTCCTGGGAAAACATTACACTTGTCCGCCTTTTTCAGGCCTTGTACAAGGGCCCACATGCAAGGCCCGCTGTTTGAGAAATGCTGCCGACTCACACATGAGATTTGCAAACTTGTCCGAAATGGTCTAGGTCAGGGGAGTCTTCAAACCTGGACCTTTGATGACTTGTGGACTTCAACTCCCAGAATTCCTCAGCCAGGCAGATTAAAAAAAAGCCTCAATAAATTATAACACAGAACATAGAATCCTAGGGCTGCAAGGGACCTGGAAGATCTTCTAGTCCAACCCCCTGCTCAAGGCAGGACACGTTATACCATCCTGGTTAAATGGTGGTCCAGTCTATTTTTGAAAACCTCCAGTGATGGAGCATGCACAAGTCCAGGAGGCAAGCCATTCGTCATGATTCCGACAGATGAAACCCTTCAAAAGAACCTCAAGGCATTGTTTACCTTAAAGATCTTTTATTCGAGTAGCATAATACTGGCACTTACATAATTGAAGCCGAAAACCGAATTCCTCCTCGCCTGGGCACCTGGTACCAAAGCACAATTCCCTCCCCCAATTAACAGTCACAAATCTCATCCCCCAATTAGCTTGAAGCGCAGGTTTCCTCTCCAGCTCTCCAGCCCGCCAATTCTTTATCAGCTCTGGGCTCAGTAACCTTGATTCTCACGCTACGTTTAGTGTTGCTATGTCGAGCTGGACTCTCAGTCAGATCTCCCCCCCTCCCAGCGTCATCTAATTCTAAAAGCGAAAGGAAGAAAGATGGCTACATTTCCATCTGTGGTCAATGCAAAAAAAAAATCCAAGATGTTAGCAGCATTGAGACTGTTCCCGATTTAATTGTTCACGCTGTCAGAAAAATTCTCCTTAGTTCTAGGTTGTTTCTCTCTTTAATGATCTTCCAGTAGGATTCAAGAGAGCAGAGTTCCACTCTCAGCTATGGATAGATGGCTACCACTGGATGATTTTAGGCATCCTAAAAGATTATTGTTGGGACGTTTTTTCAGTGCTGGAGAAAAAATACTCCTCCTTTCCCCCCCCCCTTTTCAACTGGTATTAACTGCACTTGATCATTCCCTGAAATTTACTTGGCAAAGGTTTTTCCACAGAAACGTTTGCCACTGCCTGCTTTCTAGGGCTGAGAGAAAGCGACTGGCCCAAGGCCGCTCGGCTGGCTTTGTGCCCAAGGTGGGACTAGAATTCATGGTCTGATGCTTTAACCACTACACCAAACTAGCTCATTCTCAAGTTATCCAGGTCACGGTTATCCCAAAGGTGCTTTTTCAAAAGGCAACTAGACTTTCTTTGTTTTTTTTCCTTGAAAGCCTTTCGCTTCTCATCTGAGCAGCTTCTTTTGGCTCTGGAGGACAGTTCTCCAGAACTGAAGAAGCTGCTTGGTTGAGAAGCGAAACGTCTTCAAGGAAAACAAAGTCCTGATGCCTTTTGAAAAAGTACATTTGGGATATAGCTGTCTGGGATAAATTTTAGGAAGTACTGACAACTCCCACTCAAATTGTAACTGTGCCCATCAGCTGAAAAGGACTAGGTATTCTCAACAGAGGTGCACCCAGTTGCTTTATACAGTAGCCATAAGAAGCCCCTTACTAATAAAATAAAAAAATGTGGATTAATGCATTTGTGCACGGTTAATCATTTCCAAAACTTTGTACGCATTCCCATCATGCATTCATAAAATATTTTAATTGGGGACAGGCGTTTCATTAACCGGTTCCTTACAAATTATTCTGGCACGGCAGCAGATTATCACAAAAAGCCTTACTATCATCGTAACGAAGAAACTTCGCTACAGGTTAAAAACAAACAAGCACTTTATTCCATTACTTCGACTGAAGCTGTTTTCCTAACATTAAAAAAAAAGAAAGAAAAGAAAAGAAATTAAGTAGGCCGATGGAAACTGCAATGGATTTTTGCTGTTGCTGTCTAAAAGTGGTGACGTGAGAATTTATTTACATATTTGCAGAAATATAAAAGCTGAAGCCTTCAGCGTAATGTTTATATTACTGCCAGAAGATATACATTAAATGTGGTGACAATTATCCTAAAATGTGCATGGGAAATTTACATGGAACACATACAGCTATTATGGCAGCGATGCCGACAGCTCCGGGATCCCTTTAAATTTTTCCAAAGCCATTTTTTTTTTCTTCAAACACTTGACTACACTTGTAAAATTGGCTTGCCGGAGACATAAATAATGTGTGTCCTCTATGAAATAAACACCGTATGCTAAATTGCCTGTAAGTCTCCATAAACAACCTCAATTAGAAGCTTTTCAGGACAAAGAGAGGACATCCAATTTCTAAGATTTAAAGGGAAAAAGAAATGGAACCACAGGCAGCATGAAACTCAGCACTGGGCACATAAATGAATCCTTTTGGACATCAGTGGACTCTCTCTGCTTCTACGAAGAGCTGATAGCACAAACTTTAAAAAAAAGAGAGAGAGAGACAGATAAATAAAAACCAAGGACATGGAATGGCTCTCTGCAACTGCCCTGTCTGGAAATAATTCTCAGCCCAAGCTCTGCTTCCATGCTGATTTTCTGGGTTTGCAAACAGGCCCTGTTCACCGCCCTGAGTCCTTCGGGAGAAGGGCGGTATACAAATTAAATTAATAAATCAATCAATCAATAAATTTATTTGGCTAGGGTCCGTCCACACTGGCCCGGGAGGAATTGATCTGAAAATACTAGGGCCTGGCTGAATTGTTACTGGATGTGGTACGAATGCTGGAGCAGTAAATGTTTTAGGCAGAGGTCTCAAAGATGCTTTTTCAGGAGGCAACTGGACTTTCTTGTTTTTAGAATAGAATAGAGCTGGAAGGGACCTTGGAGGTCTTCTAGTCCAGCCCCCTGCTCAAGCAGGAGAACGTACACCATCTCAGACAGGTGAGTGTCTAGTCTCTTCTTAAAAACCTCCGGTGATGGAGCACTCATGATTTCTGGAGGCAAAGCTGTTCCACTGGTTGATTGTCCTCACTGTTTTTCTTTGAAGACGTTTCGCTTCTTATCCAAGGAGCTTCTTCAGTTCTGACTGGCAGGTAGAGAACGAACGGATTTATGTTCCTTCAAGACAGCTGGTCATTTGCATCCTTTTAGAGAGTCGTTGAGGCCACTTGGAGGTTTTTCCTGTGTCCTCAGGAATAGAAATCCTTCCATTCCCCACCATCCCGTGCCTGGCTGAGGAATTCTGGGAGTTGAAGTCCACAAGTCATAAAACTTGCCAAGGTTGAGAAATCCTGGGATAGGGATAGGCAGCCCCTGCTAATCCAACAAAGTGGCTTAAGAAGAGTTTAGAGAGGCATCTGAAGGATTAACCCATTTTTAATCATTAATTTTGCTGTGGATTGGAATTCACCTCGCCACGTCCCTAGGAAACAATGCAACATTTCCAGTGAAATCAGTGGCAAGTTGTCAATGATTAGAGAAGGAATGGCAGAGCAAAGAAGGAGAAATGAAATTAATCAGGCTGTTTCTATTGCACTATTTCAAGTCATGCTTGTTTTAACAAGAGGTTCAACTGTTACATCACAGGCAATATTCAAGCCCTTGACACAACTCCTCAGGCATATATCAACTGAAGCTTTTTTTTCCCCTGCTTGAAATTAGGACTGGGAAAGGAAGGAAGGAAGGAAGGAAGGAAGGAAGGAAGGAAGGAAGGAAGGAAGGAAGGAAGGAAGGAAGGAAGGAAGGAAGGAAGGAAGGAAGGAAGGAAGGAAGGAAGGAAGGAGATGTATGGAAAGAAAGAAAGGAGGGACGGAGGGAGGGAAGGAAGGAAGGAAGGAGGGAGGTGTATGGAAAGAAAGAAAGAAAGAAAGAAAGAAAGAAAGAAAGAAAGAAAGAAAGAAAGAAAGAAAGAAAGAAAGAAAGAAAGGAGGGAAGAGGAAGGAAGGAAGGGTCAAAGCATCTCAGAGCTGACCTTTAGTCGCAGAAACGACCTGGATACAATTCAATGCTCTTGGCAAAAGTACAGTTTTGCCATATCTTTTTCTGAGATGATTTTTCAATATCCCAGTCAAACCTCCACACGCAGGGGAAGTATATCTGACCATGCTTTGCTCTCCGAGACCAGTCAAACTTGCCAATTGTTATGACTTCTTTAATAAAATTATATAATGGTACCAGGAAAGCAAAAGGAAACCAACAGCCATTATACACATCCAATGGGTTCTTGTACATGTGAAGTTTAATACAACACTTCAATGACCACACTGCATTATAATGGATTATGTTTGATCTATGCAAGCACAGGTAACTCCTAAGCAGAATAGTTTTTATGCAAAAATGCAGGAATGGTCACCACCTCCTTCTTCAGGAATGTTTTCCCATTTCCTAATCTAAGCATTGCCTGGTGGTCTCCCATCCACCTTTCAACCAGACCCGATCCTGTATTTGCTTTCTTAAAAATAAAAAAACCCCACAACACACTATATCTGAAATACTTAAATCATACTATTATCTCCTATGGATCCTCATAATAAGTTAACTCTTATTTATTAATAGAAGAATTCTGCTTTATGGCTTCAGCAGCCAGAGTTCATAAAACTGACACAGAAATGAAGCCCTCTGCGCATGCGCTAGGGAAAGCGAACTGCGAACGCGTTGCCAGGCGCCCACACGCCTTCTCCAAGCCGCTTCAGAGACACGACTGCGCATGCTCAAAAGAGACCGGTAACAATCACGCTTTAAATGATAGGCCGGTGCTCTCTACGGCAGTCCCGCAACCCCGACACTGACCAGGCCGTAGTTGATGTCCGGCCCTCGGCCGCCGCCGCTGCCGCTGCTGCCGCTGCCGCCTGCGCTCCGGGCTACGTACTCCGCGTAGCGAAGAGACTCCGCGGAACTTCCAGCCCGCTCCACCATACTTACCCCAAAGGAAGGAAAGGAAAAAAACAAAAAGGAGAGACCTACGGCAGGTCAGAAAGGACAAACTTAATGACCCTACGACTCGCTGCGATTTCGGGCGTCCTCTCCCTCGGAACGCGATTTTGCCCGACGCTATTGCTCATGCGCAGTAGTAGCAAGTGAAGCTCGACGTGACTTTCCTTATGACGTCTGGTGGCAGAAATTGATTTGTTAACTTTAGAATGTGTTATTTTAACAATAATTAAATCATCACATTAACAATCTATTTTTTAAAAAATTCCTGTTCATTTCTGTAATAGATTTTTTTTGAACTCCCATTAAAGGTACATTAATGGGTTTTAAGACACATTTTTAATCATTCTAACGCATTTGCTCAGGATGGGTGCTTCCAAGCATAATTGGACAATTTTATATATATATATATAAAAGGGGTTATTCAAATACAGTAAAAGGTATAAAATGGAATTTGCCGCATTTGGAACAGTGCACATTTTAATAGGGTAAAATGGCTTTTTTTAAAAAAAATTGGGAATTAAAACAAGGATGAACCCCTAAACAGTGCCAGTCTGCAAATATGGTCCATGTAGAAAAGTTCCCATCTCTTGCAACTTCTACTCCAGTGTTTCTCAAGCTGGGCACTTTTGAGGTTAATTCCCCAGCCAGCCATGCTGTTCTAATCAGAATATTGGCACCCAGAAATTCAGCAGGTGGCAGTTTGAAGGGGGACCTGCCCTGGTTCCTGCACCAGCCCGTTGGGTTTTGAATAGTGGAATTTAGGGGCAAACAGATGTCCATTCAAAAGGCCCCAAATTTGCTACTGCCGTTGATTCAAGAGGCGAAGCATAGTAAAAACTCTACGAAAATTCAGAGGACTGGGTGAGTTTTCCTTTCCTGGCTCACAGCAGCATACTGAAGGAATTTGAAAAAGAAATGTGCGGATTTCGATAATAATAAAAAACAAATTCACCACTCTCAGCGGAACTTAACATGATACCAAATAGTCTTTTTTTTAAATAAGTTAGCATGTCGTATCACTGAGGCTGTATCAAAACATAACAATGAATCTCCTCTCTAAAAATATGACTTTATTTTTTGATTCCTCCTATTCACAATTGGCTGGAAGGCTCAAGTGTTCACAAATACTTTTTTGATTCCTCCTATTCACAATTGGCTGGAAGGCTCAAGTGTTCACAAATACACAAATAAGAGGGCGGGGGGGGGGGCAATTTAAAGGGAGGCCGACCAAAAGCTATATAGGACAGGAGTCTTCTAACTTGGTCCTTTTATGACTTGTGGACTTCAACTCTCAGGAATTCTGGGAGTTGAAGTCCACAAGTCATAAAAGGGCCAAGTTGGAAGACCCCTGTCTTAAATCTAACAAAGAAAATGGAGGCTGGCTGAGGAATTCTGGGCGTTGAAGTCCACAAGTCATCAAAGGGCCAAGTTGGAAGACCCCTGTCTTAAACCTAACAAACAAAATGGAGGCTGGCTGAGGAATTCTGGGAGTTGAAGTCCACAAGTCATAAAAGGGCCAAGTTGGAAGACCCCTGTCTTAAATCTAACAAACAAAATGGAGGCTGGCTGAGGAATTCTGGGCGTTGAAGTCCACAAGTCATAAAAGGGCCAAGTTGGAAGACCCTTGTCTTAAATCTAACAAACAAAAAGGAGGCTGGCTGAGGAATTCTGGGAGTTGAAGTCCACAAGTCATCAAAGGGCCAAGTTGGAAGAACCCCTGCTATAGGGCATGACATAAAATCCAAAGAATTCACTGACTCCCAAATGGGAAAATAACCAGATATTTTTTTGAGTGCTTTGTCAATGCAGTTTGTGGTTGAGAGCGAGGGTGCATATTAATATCCCTCAACAAAATGAAAATATTTTGGTGTACCTGTTCGGTATATTCACCAGCAAAGCAGCCTCCTCAGAAAAAGAAGACACAGATCCTGAAGTGTGCATGTTTGTAATTAGGAATTTAATTTAATTAATAACTAGTCCCTGACTTACAACGGTTTGTTTAGTGACCATTCAAAATTACAACACTCCTGTAAAAAGTACCTTATGACCATTTTTCACACTTAACGACCGTTGCAGCCTCCCCATGGTCACGTGATCAAAATTGGGATGCTTGGCAACTGACTCGTATTTACGACGGTCACAGTATCCCCTTTTGAAAGGCCTGGAGACTAAAACACATGAAGAAGGGTTGCAGGAACTGGGTCTGACTAGTCTGGAGAAAAGAAGGACTGGGGTGACACAATAGCAGTCTTCCAATATTTGAGGGGTTGCCCCAAAGAAGAGGTGGGGGGGGCAACCTATTTTCCAAAGCACGTGAAGGCAGGCCAAGAAACAACGGATGGAAATTAATCAAGGAGCGAAGCAACTTGGAGTTAAGGAGAAACTTCCTAATAGTGAGAACAACGAACCAGGGGAATGTGTGGCCTTCAGACATTGTGGGTGCTCCAACACTGGAGATTTCCAAGAAGAGATTTGTCTGAAAGGATCTAGGGGTTGTTTTGACAGGAGGTTCAACTGTTACATCACAGGCAATATTCAGACCCTTGACACAACTCCTCAGCCATATATCAACTGAAGCTTTTTTTCCCCCTGCTTGAAATTAGGACTGGGAAAGGAAGGAAGGAAGGAAGGAAGGAAGGAAGGAAGGAAGGAAGGAAGGAAGGAAGGAAGGAAGGAAGGAAGGAGAACAGGGAAGGAAGGAGGGAGGAGGGAGGGAGGGAGGGAGGGAGGAAGATATATGGAAAGAAAAAGAAAGAAAGAAAGAAAGAAAGAAAGAAAGAAAGAAAGAAAGAAAGAAAGAAAGAAAGAAAGAAAGAAAGAAAGAAAAAAACAGGGAAGGAAGGAGGGAGGGAGGAGGGAGGAAGATATATGGAAAGAAAGAGAAAGAAAGAGAGAAAGAAAGAAAGAAAGAAAGAAAGAAAGAAAGAAAGAAAGAAAGAAAGAAAGAAAGAAAGAAAGAAAGAAAGAAAGAAAAAAGAAAAAGAACAGGGAAGGAAGAAAGGAGGGAGGGAGGGAGGAGGGAGGAAGAAAGAAAGAAAGAAAGAAGGAAAGAAAGAAAGAAAGAAAGAAAGAAAGAAAGAAAGAAAGAAAGAAAGAAAGAAAGAAAGAAAGAAAGAAAGAAAGAAAGAAAGAAAGAAAGAAAGAAAGAAAGAAAGAAAGAAAGAAAGAAAGAAAGAAAGAAAGAAAGAAAGAAAGAAAGAAAGAAAGAAAGAAAGAAAGAAAGAAAGAAAGAAAGAAAGAAAGAAAGAAAGAAAGAAAGATAGAAAAAGAAAAAGAACAGGGAAGGAAGGAAGGAGGGAGGGAGGAGGGAGGAAGATAGATAAAGAAAGAAAGAAAGAAAGAAAGAAAGAAAGAAAGAAAGAAAGAAAGAAAGAAAGAAAGAAAGAAAGAAGAAAGAAAAAGAACAGGGAAGGAAGGAAGGAGGGAGGGAGGGAGGGAGGGAGGAAGAAAGAAAGAAAGAAAGAAAGAAAGAAAGAAAGAAAGAAAGAAAGAAAGAAAGAAAGAAAGAAAGAAAAAAAAAAAAGAGGATCTAGGGGTCTCCTGCTTGAGCAGCGGGTTGGACTAGAAGACCTCCAAGGCCCCTTCCAGCTCCATTCTGACTGCAAAAGCACCAAGGACCCTTCATTTCAACCCCGGGCTTTTACTGAGCCCTCTTCCTCTTTAAGACCAGCTCCTGCCGGGAGTTCAAAGGAGAACCAATCCTAGAAAAAGGAGGGCTTTTTCCCTGCAGACACCAACATAGGGGAGAAGGAAGGCAGAAGGAAGCAGCAGGCAAGGCTCATCGGAAAGCAGGCGTGTCTCCCCACCCAAGAACCATGAGCTGTGGAGAGATGGGCTGCTGCAGGAGAGCAGGACTAGGGTGCTCACCCCGAGAAGGCTACGGAGATCCAGATGTGGAGAGCCCACAAGAGCAGTAAGTGGTACCGTCTGGGGAGATGTCTCAAACGCATTTCTTCAAAATGCAGCCGGACTCTTGTTGTTGTTGTTGTTTTCTTGAGGACCAAGAAAACCTTTGCCTCTCATCCAAGAGGTCTTGAGACAACTACGACCTGGATGACTGAGAACCTCCATAGACACTTTTGGGGAGCAAAAAGAGGAGTCTGTGGAAGGACCGGTTGCCTGCAAGATGGCCAATACCTCCTCCTCACCTGTTGGTGCCCAGTCCTTTTAAGACCAGCCATTGTTGGCTATAAAAACTGAGCAGAGAGAGAGCTGGGTGTGGTAGTGTTGAGAGTTAGGTTGGTGCGAGAGTGAGAGGGATGGTGGTTTGTGTTGGCCTGGGAAATTCGTAGAGCAGAACAACCCATTGTAAGCGTTTCCTATGCAGTGTTGGTGTCTAGGATCAATACCATTAAGGTGTCTGCAGTGTTTTATGAGCTTGGTTGTTTTCTTGCAGATGTTTTATTACCCAACTAGGTAACATCATCGGTGCACAGATGTTCCCTAGTTCGGTAATGAAATGTCTGCAAGAAAACAACCAAGCTCAGAGCACACTAAGGACCACACAGTCCTCCTCCTCCTCCTCCTTCACTGTCTTCTGGCAATGAAGATGTTTCCTAGTTGGATAATGAAACATCTGCGGCATGCCAGCAACCGGTCTGCACAAACAAGCAAAGTCCCATCCGTGGAATGCAGGCAGCACACAAAAGCACACACCCTCCCGTCTGTGGAAAAACTTTTGTCCACGGAACCGGTCCCTGGTGCCCAAAAGGTTGGGGACCTCTGAGCTACAGAACATGTTACAAAAGCTGTGTTTTGAATACACAATTGCTGGCACACAGCCCCGGAGCTTTCTTTGAGCGGATGCATTTGCAGCGCTATAGCGAAGGCATTTAAAGTTACAACTTAGCTTTTTCTTTCTCCGCACAAACTACAGAGTGCAGACAAGAAAGAATGAACAGTGACCGGACCATACATGAAAGATTATATTTTGATCTCTGCCCAAGCATGTTCTCTTTATTTCAAAGGACCATCCGTAGTAGAAACGGCTTTTATGGGGAATCCAGAATTTCCCACCTAATAGCTGTGAGGTCAATTAATGCACAAAAGTGCCTGACGTTAATAGCCTTGATGGAAAATTTGCCGTCTGGCAATTCCGGCTTCATTTAAGGCCATTCAGCTGCAATGCTGCTTAACACTGTAGATGCAACTTATCTGATGAATCCCTGAACCTGTGTTGCTTTTGTTTTGTCTCTAGTTCGGGCGCGTACTTTGTCATCCCTCCAAATCCAGCGCGGAGGAGTAAGTTGCAAAGAAGTAAGTGGGCTGGGTTGGGTGGTTTGTTAACCAAACGTGACGTGGTAGGTTTTCATCTGAGCATAGGAAGAAGTTTCCTTCCCATCGAAGTGGTACCTGTTTATCTACTCGCATGCTTTCAAACTGCTACGTAGGCAGGAGGTGGAGCAAGGGACAGGAGCTCACCCCGTTGTGCGGCGCTGGGGTCTCAAACCCGGTCTGTGAGCTTTCCACCTTTCTTGTCTATTGTGTTGTGAGTTCTCGACCGCATGGCGATACAACAGACAATAGTTTAGCATGGCCGCTCTTTATTAGGGAAGCTCTGAACTGGACAATAGGGGCTACCTGTACCCCCTTATATACCTGGCTAGGTACACAGGTAGCCAATCCCTTTATCTAGTTTTCCCGCCGGGCGCTTATCCGCCAATCCTGTCACGGTACAGCGCCACCTGATGGTGACAGTGAGCCGCTGCTTGTGTTTTATTTATCCCCATACATAACATTGTCAAAGTTATTAAGTGAATTGCTGCAGTTGAGTTCGTAACCCGGTTAAGCAAGACAGCTAAGTGAGTTTTACCCCGTTTTACGATCGCTCTTGCTGCGGTTAAGTGACTCCCTGCAGAACAAGGTTGTTAAGTGAATCTTTGCTTGTCAAAAGGGGATCCCGTGACCCCTGGACGCTGCAACCGTCGTAAGGACGTGCCAGTTGCCAAGCCTCTGGATTTTGATCCCAGGTCCACGGGGACGCTGCAACGGTCATAAATACGAGCCAGCAGCCAAGTGTCCGAATTTTGATCACGTGACCACAGGAATGCAGTAGTGGTCGTAAGTCTGAAAAACTGTCCCAAGTCACTTTCCCCAGCGTTGTCTTAACTTCGAACGGTCACTAAATGAATTGTTGTAAGTTGTGGACCAGCTGTATATATATTTCTGGACACCTCCTGAGTTCTGTTTTGCTTCTGTTGCGTTTCAGTTGCGAATAAAGAGCTAGAAAACTGGACAAAATGGAAGGCCCAGCAAAAACCGGGCCCAATTGCCTTGAAGCCTCAGAGATTAGGTAAGTCGGCAAGCAGGACGAAGAGCGATGTACCGTATTTTTTGGACCATAAGACGCACCGGACCATAAGACGCACCCAGTTTTTAGAGCAGGAAAACAAGAAAAAAAATTCTTTCTCCTTCTCTCTCTCTCCCTCTCTTTCTCTCTCTCTCTCTCTTTCTCTCCCTCCCTCTCCCATTGTCCCTTCCTTCCTTCCTTCCTTCCTTCCTTCCCTCCCTCTTTGTCCTTCCCTCTCTGCATTAGAGCAGTACCCGCGGAGGCGGCCCTGCAGCCCGGCTTTCTCTTGCAGAAAGCAAGCTGAAACGGAGCGAGGGAGATTGCCAGAAATGCGAATCGGCCGATCTCGCACTCCTGCAAACTCCCTCGCTCGGTTTCAGCTTCCCTTGCTTCAAGAGAAAGCAGGCTGAAACGAGGCAGATTGCAGCAGCGCAAGATCGGCCGATTCGCATTCCTGGCAATCTCCCTCACTCCGTTTCAGCCTGCTTTCTCTTGTAGCAAGGGAAGCTGAAACTGAGCGAGGGAGAGCGCAGGAGCGTGAGATCAGCCGATTTGCATTCCTGGCAATCTCCCTCGCTCCGTTTCAGCCTGCTTTCTCTTGTAGAAAGGGAAGCTGAAACCGAGCAAGGGAGAGCGCAGGAGCGTGAGATCGGCGTTTCTCAGCACGTGCCAATTCGTGCTCCTGGCAATCTCCCTTGCTTTCCACTTGCGGAGGTTGGGGCTGGCCATACGGATCACCTTCGGACCATAAGACACACCCTCGTTTTCCCCCCCACTTTTGGGGGGGAAAAGTGCGTCTCATGGTCCGAAAAATACAGTAAATTTCCACTTTTTTCACAGAGGTGTGCCATGTCGATTTTTTTTAACTGAATCCTGAAACATTCAGTCCCTATTTTTTGAAGATCGATTGTTGGTAGCTGATGACAAACCATGTTGTTTTAAGAAGCTTAAAAAGTTTACTCTTCTTTCCCCACCACCACCACCACTCTTCCCTTTTAACTCTGTGGTCAATGAGCTTTGCATTTGGATATACAGTATCCGTGGAATAAAAATGTTTGAAGGGTTTGCAAAAATTATTGAGCTGCTTTTAAGAAGCAGAAAGCCAATCTGTGGAATCTGCTGAAAGCGGAACATTAAAAATCTCACTCTTTTTTTTTTAAATAAGGATGTCCTAAAGAATAATGGTATCATTAAAAAAAATGTTACGGAAATTCTTGATCAAATTGCAGTAGTAATTCTGGATCAATCAGTCAACTTATTAAAATTAAGATTGCTTTGAAATGGTAGGAAGTTATGAAGTAAGTGAAAATAGAATAGAAGCTGGAAGGGACCTTGGAGGTCTTCTAGTCCAGCCCCCTGCTCAAGCAGGAGAACTTATACCATGTCAGACAGGTGACTGTCTAGCCTCTTCTTAAAAATCTCCAGTGATGGAGCACCCACGATTTCTGGTGGCAAGCTGTTCCACTGGTTGATTGTAAACGAAAGTGGATTCTTCAACTGTAACCACTCTGGAATGCCCTCAAATAGAATGCAATAACAATAAAACAGTAACATTATAAAACAGAGCAATAGAAGTATCAGATATAAAGCGGATACAACAGAATAAAGCCAGAGCTACAGCTAAGAGCATAAGGATTTCTTTCTCATAAGTTGAAATGAGAGCAAAACAAACCTAGCAACTTGGTTTGCTTGCTGGACACACACATCGGCAAGAAGATAATTCCATTTTTTTCAAGAGCTGAACCCTTGAATTCATCGGCCGTTAAAAACTAAATCTGATCTCATTGTAAATGGGCAGCGTGGGACAAAATAAATCTTCTCCGCTTGAGCAACACCACAAGGTCTTAAAATGTTGTCTCACGGAGAGCTTAACGCGATTTTCCTTTGAGATGCATGGAGGGGCATGATCCATAAGAGAAGCATCTGCAAGGCCCATTTTTCTAAAATCTGCGATTTGGGGAGTTGCCCACATATCTTCTGAATTGTGATTATCACGATGTCCCGTTGATTGGAAGAAAGCTTCAAGCTCCTTATTTTAAGTCAGGGGTCTTCAAACTTGGCAACTTTAAAACTTGTGGACTTTAATTCCCAGAATTCCTCAGCCGGTTGAAATCCACAAGTCTTAAAGTTGCCAAGTTTGAAGACCCCTGTTTTAAGTCACGGATAGAGACGAAATTTTATGCCTTTCCTGTTAGGCCGCCGAAAGAGAGGACTCCCATTCTTACTTCCCAGTTTCCCCTTGTCTAATTTTAATACTCAAAATGGGTGAGAAAAGGATTTTTTAAAAATAAAAATAACAATGCTTAGCTCTCTCTGCACGTGGGGAATTAGGGTGCCACATTGCAATGCACATGTAACTTGCAATTTTTTTTGCAGATCTGTGGCTCAGATTTGATCCTTTTTTGTTGCTGTTCTTGTATTTTAATAAGCTTGGATGGCAATTTAATGTCGTCTGTGAATGCTGGCTGCTTTAAACCTTTATTCAGGGTGACCTCCGCGTCGTTGCCCTGTTAATATCTCACGTTGTATTTACAGGAGGAAGAGCCAGCGAGGCTGAAGTCAGGGAAAGACAGCAATTTGAGTACATCCAATCAAAATACCAGCAAAAGGTCAGTTAAAATGTGGATGTCAGTTCTTATTCGTTGCATGGAACAAGAAGCGAAATAAGTTGTTTGACTTAACCTTTCCATACGCAGAATATTCCCCCACACACACATTGGAGCAAAGAGCACACACGAAATTGCACTTCACTTGGTAAACTTTATGAGTTTGCCCCAGCCTCAGAAAGTTTAAGTTCAAAAAAAAAAACATGAAAACTGAACAGACCAAATATTTGGGCTGCTTCCCCAGAGCCAATGTGGCCATTGTGTTATAAGATGCATCATGTCGCAGCGTTCAAAAGTGGCATTTATAGCGGGTGAATGAGGACAGACTTTCTGCACATGAGGCACCAGTCCCTGGTTTGGTTCCTGCACACCCTCATAAAAAACAACAACAACAAAAAAAAACAACCACCAAAACCTGTGGTTTATTTTTGGCTTAGTTTCTTGGTTCCACCCTCCCAGTAGTGTTAGATATGTGTGAATCATGCCACTGCGGTTCGTTAAACCAACTGCGGTTCATGGTTAAAACAAAGCTGACTGCGGTGTGTAAACTTTGGATATGTACATTTGTGCCTTTTGTGTACTCTCTTCCCATGACGTACTTTTCAGCCCCAACTGCTTTTTGCAAGAGTTTTGAGAAATGGAGGAAAAACACTTTCTCAATATTTTGGCATTGTGGGGCCTCATGTGAATGGTGTAAAAAGATACAGCCGAAACTGTGTTGTTCTAGAACAGGGGTAAGGCAACCTTGGCTCTTTTATGACTCGTGGACTTCAACTCCCAGAATTCCTGAGCCAGCATGGCTCAGCTTGGAAACCTCTCCCTTTCCCCTCAGCGTGGCTGGCTCAGGAATTCTGGGAGTTGAAGTCTATTGCCCTAATTCAGGGGTAGGCCACCTTGGCTCTTTTATGACTCGTGGACTTCAACTCCCAGAATTCCTGAGCCAGCATAGGGTCTCCTGCTTGAGCAGGGGGTTGGACTAGAAGACCTCCAAGGTCCCTTCCAACTCCATTATTCTGTATTCTTGAAATACACAAGGTCTTACCAATCCTGGACACCGCATTGGCCTCTCGCTTGGCCCTTTTATGAGTTGTGGACTTCAACTCCCAGAAATCCTCACTGTAGCCTTCCTGATTCAGGGATGGGTAGAGAAATTACCTTGACCCCCTATTCAGAGTTTGAGCCAAGACTTAACTTTCTCCTTGCGCTCTTACTATTAATTCGATGCTTAAGAGCAACTGTCCCTGGTATTCTCTGAGAAAAAAAATGGAGTTGCCATCTTGTTAGACGGCTTACCTGCTTGCGGAGGAGATGGTTTGTCCCTTTTTTCCTGCAGCACCTTCCAAAACTGAACTTGGTAAACTAAAGGACAATCTTTTTAAGGGCGCCGCTTCTTCTGGTTTCAGCTCAAGAAGGAAGACTATGAGAGAAAGAGGAGAGAGGCTGAAGAAGCCGAGATTTTGAAGAAGAAAGCCATACAAAGAGTCAAGGTAAGGTGGACCGAGCGAGGTGGGTGTTACGGTGGACAACAGCTCACCTTCTCAGTAGGAATTATGTGGCCCTGGCCTCGTTCCTACGGGATGTGTAGGGTTCTGGAACTGGAACTAGGAAAAGAAAGAAATTGTGTAGCCTTGCCTAACTTTTGCTATCTCGCTTCCATGATCGGCGTTTGCATCAGGGACCAATTCCATGCAAGCGTGTGCTGAAGGAGGGAATAAGGGAGTGTGCAGGAATGATTGATGTCTTCCTTAGATTGTAATAATAATAATAATAATAATAATAATAATAATAATAATAATAATAATAATAATAATAATAATAATAATAATAATAATAATAATAATAATAGATGATGATGATGAGAGGGTGAAGATTTTGTGGGACTTCCGAATACAGACAGATCGCCATTTGGAACACAACACGCCAGATATCGCAGTCGTAGAGAACCAAAGTGTAAAGCTGATTGATATCGCTGTACCAGGAGATGCCAGAGTCGAAGAAAAAGAACTGGAAAAAATTACGAAATACCGCGACCTGGCCATCAAAACTGCGCGATTATGGATGAAAGGGGTAACAGTGATACCCATTGTCATAGGAGCACTGGGAACGATGTCCCAAAACTTTGCAAAATACATCAAGAAACTGCAGCTCCCTGCAATAACTCTAGCCAAAAAGAATAATGCTACAAAAAACTGCGCTACTCGGAACATCTTACATTTTAAGGAGATACCTGGTTGATACCTAGGACACTGGCAGCAACCCGTGTCAACCATTGGCGCCAGTCCATTTGAGTGTTCAGTTGACTGAGTTTCATGTTTTATGAATAATAATAATAATAATAATAATAATAATAATAATAATAATAATAATAATAATAATAATAAGAAGAAGAAGAAGAAGAAGAAGAAGAAGAAGAAGAAGAAGTTGGAAGGGACCTTGGAGGTCATCTAGTCCAACCCTCTACTCAGGCAGGAAGCCCTATACCATTTCAGACAAATGGCTGTCCAGTCTCTTCTTAAAAACTTCCAGTGTTGGAACATTCACCACCTCTGGAGGCAAAGCTGTTCCACTGGTTAATTGTTCTCACTGTCAGGAAGTTTCTCCTTAGTTCCAGGTTGCTTCTGTCCTTGATTGGTTTCCATCTCTGTTGTCTGATTCTCATTGATTCTCTAAGGTGTGGCACTCCTGAACGCAACTGCTGCCGGTGTTCAGGTTTGGTGTTCCCAGCCAGGACTTATTTCGATCGGAAATAAAGGGCTGTCTCTTTAAGAAGCCTCTGCTTGAGTTTTCAGGATGGGACTCTTAGGATTTCTCGGGTTTTGCCAAGAGCCAGGGAGGACTTTACAGATGTTTAAGGGTGAAAGGTTCAAGGCTCCGACTGGGTTGAAATATCAGAGAAAGGCCGAGCCAGAATTAGGAAGGGCTTGGCTGGGCTTAAAAGAAGGGTCCGCAATATTTTAGGCTGGGCTCCAGAACGGCCCTTTGGCTTGGGGTCTACGCTCCAGAAACTAGCCGGCATCGGAGCAAAGAAGTAAATAAAGTTAGTTCAAAGGCTGCATTTTAGTCTATTTAGGTTTAAGTGTAATAGATTGAATTTGGCGCTGTTAATATCTTGATTTCTACCACATGTTTTTACAGTGCTCAAAGGCAAATACAGAGGCACACAGGTCCTTCTTGACTGACAGCAGTCCAGTTAGTGACCATCTGAAGTTACGATGGCACTGGAAAAAGTGACTCACGCTCACGACTACTGCAGCCTCCCCAGGGTCACGTGATCTACATTCAGACGCTTGGCCACTGACTCATATTGATCACCGTTGCTGTGTCCCAAGGTCACGGGATCCCCTTTTGCCACCTCCTGACCAGCAAAGTCAATGGGGAAGCTGGATTCACTTAACGACCGTGTAGCTAACTTGACAACCGTAGTGATTCACTTAAGCGCTGTGGCAAGAAATGTCATAAGATGGGGCAAAACTCACTTTAAAATGTCTCACTTCACCACATAAAATCTGGACTCATTTGTGACGACACGTTGAGGACTACATATGCATATACAAATACACATATACAGACACATACACAGATATACATATACATACACATAAACACACATATTCACGTATACATACACACACACACATACATGTACCTATACTGTCTCTCTTAGAAATGGAAATTTTGGATTCAAGTGTGATTGTAATACAAGGACTAGTTGGAAGGAAGGAAGGAAGGAAGGAAGGAAGGAAGGAAGGAAGGAAGGAAGGAAGGAAGGAAGGAAGGAAGGAAGGAAAAAAAAGAAAAAGAGAGAAAAAGAGAAAGAAAAGGAGGAAGAAAGAAAGAGAAAGAGAGAAAGAGAAAGAAAGAAAGAAAGAAAGAAAGAAAGAAAGAAAGAAAGAAAGAAAGAAAGAAAGAAAGAAAGAAAGAAAGAAAGAAAGAAAGAAAGAAAGAAAGAAAGAAAGAAAGAAAGAAAGAAAGAAAGAAAGAAAGAGGGAGGGAGGGAGGAAGGAAGGAAGGAAGGAAGGAAGGAAGGAAGGAAGGAAGGAAGGAAGAAAGAAAAAAGATCAGTCAGTATTAAGATCCCCTGGGTGTGTTGTGAAGTTGGTCTCTTCTCAGGCTAAAAATTATAGTTTTGCAACAATTTTTGGAAGGATGAGAGGGAGCACACACAAGACACAATGTGTAAACCATCTAGTAAACCATAGTGATTCACTCCATCATGGCTAAAACAAGCCATGGCTTTCCCTTGAAAGTCCCATTCCTCTCCATCTTCTCCAGCTTGGAATAAGGAAAGATTCTACTCAAGTTCCACCTTAACCTTTTATTTTATAATCAGGTCCAAGCTTCAGCAAGTTATTCTTTGGGAAAAACAAGCCACTTTTAAAAAGATATTAAGGTCCTCGCTTCCCCCCCTCCGCCCTCCCAATAACTATAGCTATGGTTTCTCATTAATCTGGTGATGGAAAAAAATAATACATGATCCAAGCAAGTTGCTTATTTGCACCTTTGTCCAAGGAAGAAATGAGAGGGAGAATCGCAAGATTGGGTATGCAATATTAAACTAGAGTTTAGAGGTATTTTGGGCAGGATCTACTTAGTCTGTGACGTGCTATTTTTAAAAAAAATTGTTATTTCACTCTGAGAAAGAGGCTCACAACTCATAGAGCTCCAATGAAAAATATAATTGCATTTTGAGGGGCTTCATTTTGCTAGCCAGCCTGTTTAGGTTTAGCTTCTGGCTGACCTGGTATTTTTCCCCTTCTAAGGCTAATAAACTTGAAGAAAAAAGAAGGCAGCAAGAATGGCAACGGCAGCAGATGCTGAGGGAAGACCACGCCGCGTAAGTTGGACTTCAAAGGAAGCGATGCCTTCGCCTCCAAGAGGAAGCCGATAGAAGGGAATAGTTGTAGCTCAGCGTTGAACTGTGGGGCGCTTGGTGCTCTCCGAGCTGGCTACTTTTCTTGCAGACGTTTCATGACCCAACTAAGTGACATCATCAGTGCTGGAAGGCAGTGGGGTTTGTGAAGAAGAGGAGGCAGAGGAGGAGGAAAAGGATGACAGTTGTGGGGTCCTTGGTGCTCTCTGAGCTTGGTTGGTTTTCTTGCAGACATTTCATGACCCATATAGGGAACATCATCAGTGCTAGAAGACAGTGGGTTTGGAGGAGGAGGAGGAGGAGAAAGGGAGGAGGAGGAGGAGGAGGAGGAGGAGGAGGAGGAGGAGGAGGAGGAAGACTGTGGGGTCCTTGGTGCTCTCTGTGCTTGGTTGGTTTTCTTGCAGAGATTTCATGACCCATATAGGGAACATCATCAGTGCTAGAAGACAGTGGGGTTTGAGGAGGAGGAGGAGGAGAAAGGGAGGAGGAGGAGGAGGAAGAGGAAGACTGTGGGGTCCTTGGTGCTCTCTGTGCTTGGTTGGTTTTCTTGCAGAGATTTCATGACCCATATAGGGAACATCATCAGTGCTAGAAGACAGTGGGGTTGGAGGAGGAGGAGGAGAAAGGGAGGAGGAGGAGGAGGAGGAGGAGGAGGAGGAGGAGGAGGAGGAAGACTGTGGGGTCCTTGGTGCTCTCTGTGCTTGGTTGGTTTTCTTGCAGATATTTCATGACCCATATAGGGAACATCAGTGCTAGAAGACAGTGGGGTTGGAGGAGGAGGAGGAGGAGGAGAAAGGGAGGAGGAGGAGGAGGAGGAGGAGGAGGAGGAGGAGGAGGAGGAGGAGGAGGAGGAGGAAGACTGTGGGGTCCTTGGTGCTCTCTGTGCTTGGTTGGTTTTCTTGCAGAGATTTCATGACCCATATAGGGAACATCAGTGCTAGAAGACAGTGGGGTTGGAGGAGGAGGAGGAGGAGGAGAAAGGGAGGAGGAGGAGGAGGAGGAGGAGGAAGACTGTGGGGTCCTTGGTGCTCTCTGTGCTTGGTTGGTTTTCTTGCAGAGATTTCATGACCCATATAGGGAACATCATCAGTGCTAGAAGACAGTGGGGTTGGAGGAGGAGGAGGAGAAAGGGAGGAGGAGGAGGAGGAGGAGGAGGAGGAGGAGGAGGAGGAGGAGGAGGAGGAGGAGGAGGAAGACTGTGGGGTCCTTGGTGCTCTCTGTGCTTGGTTGGTTTTCTTGCAGAGATTTCATGACCCATATAGGGAACATCAGTGCTAGAAGACAGTGGGGTTGGAGGAGGAGGAGGAGGAGGAGAAAGGGAGGAGGAGGAGGAGGAGGAGGAGGAGGAGGAGGAGGAGGAGGAGGAGGAAGACTGTGGGGTCCTTGGTGCTCTCTGTGCTTGGTTGGTTTTCTTGCAGAGATTTCATGACCCATATAGGGAACATCAGTGCTAGAAGACAGTGGGGTTGGAGGAGGAGGAGGAGGAGGAGAAGGAGGAGGAGGAGGAGGAGGAGGAGGAGGAGGAGGAGGAGGAGGAGGAGGACTGTGAGATCCTTGGTGCTGTCCCAGCTACGTGGTTTTCTTGCTGACGTTTCATGACCCAACTAAGTAACATCATCAGTGCTAGAAGGGAGTGGGATTTGTGGGCTCCCTTGAGGTCGTACGTCGAGGACCACAGTGTGTAGGACGTTAAAAACTTTCATCCCACATACAGTTAAGTTATTTTCGTATTTTTTTTCTCCACACACTTAGAAGGGTGATCGAAGCCTGTTTTGCACCGCAGCAGCAGCCGGGAGAGAAAAGATCGATGGGAATTTTGTTTCATTTCAGTTCTCATTAACTTTTCCAATCAGCCCTTTTTATTGCCGATACTTGAATGTTTTGGGGGGCCGTCTTCTTCCACGTCGGCTGCTTCTGCCGTGTGCTGGCCTGCCGGAGGCCATTTCGGGCTGCGAGATTTCACTTCTCATTTCGAACTTGCTTCACATAAATCCCGGCTCCAAATAAAATTATGAACTGTGAGGATCCGAGCGGAGGCCCCGTTTTTCCCAGGCGTCCCGGGGTCTTCCCATCTGCGCTGGGCAATCTGCTTAGATATTTCCAGCCAGTTTGGAAGCCAGATTAATGGAAACCATTCGACGGCACCCTTCCTGGCATCCAAACGGCCTTAATTGCTGAACTCGGGCAGGATGTTTAAACCTTTGCAGCCTTCGGTTGTCTAGCCGAAGACTTGACGTTGATCCAGTCGGCAAGAGCCAGGGAGGGGGAAAAAGCTGAGATCACCATGACAGGAGCAATTTCGCCCAGGGTTTGTTGAGCCATCTTACGAGGCCCCCAAAGAGAATTTCAGGAAAGAAGAGAAACTCGGCTGACTCTTTAAGCAACTGTGTGATTCACGTTCTGGGCTTCGTGACTAATAAAATCAGGCACCCTGGGAACCGCTCGGTGGGAGAAGACGGAGGGGATCAATCACATCATCCACCTCCCTGCTTCTGAAAAAGCCGGCCAGTTTGCCGTAGGGGAAAAAAAAAACCGGGTCCTGTTTCTGTTTAGGTTGCATTTATCTTTCTGGGTTTAATAGAGGGTTGCGGGCACTGCAGAGCTCAGAACCTGGTATGAATAAATGCAGAGTTTGAGACGGAGGGTAGAAAGAGGAAGGGGCCTTGGTGCTCTCTGAGCTGGGGGGGTTTTCTTGCAGACGTTTCATGACCCAAACTAGGTAACATCATCCTTGCTAGGTGATCATCTAGCACTGAGGACGTTACCTAGTTTGGGTCATGAAGTGTCTGCAAAAAAACCACCCAGCTCAGAGAGCACCAAGGACCCCACAGTCCTCCTCCTCCTCCTCTCCACAAACCCCACTCCCTTCTAGCACTGATGATGGTACCTAGTTTGGGTCATGAAACGTCTGCAAGGAAACAACCAAGCTCAGAGGGCACCAAGGACTCCACAGCCCTTCCTCCTCCTCCTCCTCCTCCTCCTCCTCCTCCTCCTCCTCCTCCTCCTCCTCTCTGCAAGCTCTTCTCCATTCCAGCACTGAGGACGTTACCTAGTTTGGGTCATGAAACGTCTGCAAGAAATCAACCAAGCTCAAAGAGCACCAAGGACCCCACAGTCCTCCTCCTCCTCCTCTCCACAAACCCCACTCCCTTCTAGCGCTGATGATGGTACCTAGTTTGGGTCATGAACCATCTGCAAGGAAACCACCAAGCTCAGAGAGCACCAAGGACCCCACAGTTCAGCCCTGAGCTACAGGTATTCTCCTTTATCGGTATCATTTTTCTACCATTATGCAACCCGATGCCTTCTTTCTATGCCCTGTTTTCCACCCTTGCAGGTCTTCTAGTCCAACCCCCTGATCAAGCAGGAAACCCTAGACCAGTGATGGCGAACCTTTTAGAGACCGAGGGCCCAAACTGCAACCCAAAACCCACTTATGTATCATCGGGTGCCGGGTGGGCGTGGCCCATTGGGTGGGTGTGGCCCATTGGGTGGGCGTGGCTGCAGTGGTAACGGCAGACTGGGTGGGACTAAAAAGTTCAATCAATCAATTCCAACTTTGCGAGCTTTTTTTTTCCTCCCACGAGAAGTTGAAATTGATTGATTGATTGAACCTTTTTTTTTTGTACACGGCGGCAGAGGCCTAAAGCGAAAAGGTTTTATAAAGCCCAGCTGAAGGCCTAGGACTGGGGGGACAGCGTGCGTGCCCACAGAGAGGGCTTGGCGTGCCACCTGTGGCACCCGTGCCATAGGTTCGCCACTACGGCCCTAGACCATTTCAGTGGTTTGTCCAATCTCTTCTTAAAAGTGTTGGAGCACCCTATTATATCAGAAATAGTCCCTCCCCAATTGACACTATATATCACCCTCTCCTTCTCCATCCACCCACCCACCTATCTATCTGTCTGTCTGTCTGTCTGTCTGTCTGTCTGTCCGTCCGTCCGTCCGTCCATCCATCCATCCATCCATCCATCCATCCATCCATCCATCCATCCATCCATCTATCTATCTATCTATCTATCTATCTATCTATTTATCTATCCATCCATCCATCCATCCATCTATCTATGTATCCATCTATCTCTATCTATCTATCTATCTATCTATCTATCTATCTATCTATCCATCCATCTATCTATCCATCCATCCATCCATCCATCCATCCATCCATCTTTATCTATCTATCTATCTATCTATCTATCTATCCATCTATTCATCTATCCATCCATCCATCCATCATCTATCTATCTATCTATCTATCTATCTATCTATCTATCTATCTATCTATCTATCTATCTATCTATCTATCTATCTATCTATCTATCCATCCATCCATCCATCCATCCATCCATCCATCCATCTATCTATCTATCTATCTATCTATCTATCTATCTATCTATCTATATCCATCCATCCATCCATCCATCCATCCATCCATCTAATCTTCCTGCACTGATGTGTAAGGCCCTTGTCTTAGCTTGTTGTGTTAGAACTCCAAAACGTCTCTGCTTTGAATTGCTCTGTTGAGGTTGATAATAACTTGAGTTCTTTTTCTCCAAGACTTTTCTCCCTTTGCCCTTCTTAATTAGTATTTAATTTTGCTCCTCTGCCCTTGATAATCTATTAAGCTCCTTCAACCGTTGATCCTTTTCTTTCTTGCTTCCATGCCGCCAGCCCATAATGAGACCGATACATAAGGACCGGGAATCACAAATCACATTTAAACCATAGTGTGGCTTATTTGGCTCTTGTTTAGCAGATTGCGGTTTATTCCTTAAGCCGGAGTTTTAACACCTGCATGTGTTCCTAGCCTATGGATTGATTTTGGGTTTGTTCAGCATTTATAATTTTAACACCGGTATCTATACTTTTTTTAAAAAAATAGTAATCCAAGAACTGACTTCGGCTGAATAGAATATAGTACAACATTTGGTGTTGTGACAATCACCTTAAGAAAATCACGTTAAGGCACGGCAGTGGTTGGGTTCACAATTAAACACACTTATGTTTGTAAATTATTGAGGATTAGTCATGCAGCCAGCATTACTGCTGGAGTGACTGGAAACCAGAATTAGAGACTCGTTAAGCATCTGTTTTGTGTTTCGACAGCCTGCGCAAGACGTCAAGCAAAAGTCTGACTTTTTGCTAGACAAAGGGATACTAGAGATGCATTTATAGACTGCTGTCCAGCTGTACGGTAACTTTATAAAATATTAGGGGCCTGATGTTCTTCTATGCAGCAAAATCATATATTTGGTTGCAAGGACGACGACTTCCATATATCCAGTTGAGGTTTTGGCAGAAGCCACTGTGTATGCAGGTCATCCTTGACATAAAACAGTTCGTTGAGTGTTCAAAGTTACAACAACTCTGAAAAAGTGGCTTAAGACTGTTTTTCACACTTACGACTGTGGTAGCATCCCCGAGGCCACATGATCAAAATTCAGACACTTGGCAACTGGTTCATATTTATGACCGATGCCGTGTCCCAAGGTCACGTGATCCCCTTTGGCCACCTTCGGACAAGCAAAGTCAGTGGGGAAGCTGGATTCATGTAACATCCAGGTTACCAACTTATCAACTGCAGGGATTCATTTAAAACAACTGCGGGGGAAAATAAGGCATAATAATATTGGATGTGTCTCACTTAAGCGCCTGGCTTAGCATTGGAAATTCTCTCCCAGCTATGGCTGTTAAGTCGAGGGCTATCTGCAATGTCAGCTCCTTGGTTGGGAATATTTCTCCCCGCAAGGGAAAGGTTTCCTTCAAGATTTTCCTTAAAATGTTTATGATGTGTGGATTGGAGCACAACTAGGTTTAACTGCATGAACAGAGGGAGAGAATCAAGATCATGTGAAGAGTTAATACACCGCTTTACAAGGCCTGGGTAAGGCCACACTTGGAATACGGCATCCGGTTTTGGTCACCAGGATGTAAATAAGATGTGGAGACTCTAGAAAGAGTGCAGAGAAGAGCAACAAAGAGGGGACTGGAGGCTAAAACATATAAGGAACGGTTGCTGGAATTGGGTAGGTCTAGTTTAATGAAGAGAAGGATGAAGGGGGACATAATAGCAGTCTTCCAGTATCTCAGGGGCAGCCCCAAAGTAGAGGGAGTCAAGCTATTCTCCAAAGCGCCCAAAGGCAGGACAAGAAGCAACGGATGGAAACTAACCAAGGAGAGAAGCAACCTGGAACTAAGGAGAAACTTCCTGACAGTGAGAACAATTAACCAGTGCAACGACCTGCCTCCAGAAGTTGTGAATGCTCCAGCACTGGAAGTTTTTAAGAAGAGAATTGGACAGCCATCAGGGTTTCCTGCTTGAGCAGGGGTTTGGACTAGATGACCTCCAAGGTCCCTTCCAACTTTATTATTATTATTATTATTATTATTATTATTATTATTATTATTATTATTATTATTATTATTATTATTATTATTATTATTATTCACACAGTCAGCCTGATGTTGTTTGATGGTATTACAGATATCATCGCAGGATGGAAGCAGTTCCTAGTAAGGCCACCTTTTGCAATTGACTAATGGCGAATTATTATTATTATTATTATTATTATTATTATTATTATTATTATTATTATTATTATTATTATTATTATTATTATTATTATTGCTTTTTTTTGTAAAAGCAAAAGGTGCCGGAACTCACACACATGTCATACAACCCGCCTTGCCTACCCTACAAGGTTCCATCCAAAAAAGGTGCCGGAACTCCGTTCTGAGCTTTCTATGACCAAAAAAAGCCATGATGATGATGATGATGATGATGATGATGATGATGATGATGATGATGATGATTGGTTCAAATAAATAAAGTGGCTTGACTTTTTCCGATGGAACACCTCTGGAGTCTGTTTGTATTCATCCTGCAGGAAAACCACGGAATTCTTAAGCAGATGGGATTTAAGTCCATCCGACGGGACGGCCTGTCAAGCATGTTACTGCAGCCCAGGTACGTTTCTTGAGGAGTACCCAGAGTGACTGTAGAACAGAAACATCAAAAGGCGTCATTCTCGTCCCATTTTCTTGCAGCGAAAGCAACTGAGCTGACAAGAGGAAGGCTAGCAATAGGTTTAAACAAATAAGGAAACATACACAAGTAGTCCTCAATTTACGAGTACAGCTGAGCCCAAAGTTGGTGTTGCTAAGCGAGGCATTTATTAAGCTGAGTTTCGCCCCATCTTAGACCCCTTTCTTGCCACCGTCGTTAAGCGAATCACTGCATTTCTTAAGCATCCATGGGGATGCTGCAAGGGTCGTAACAATAAGTGACAATAAGTCACTTTTTTCCAGTGCCGTCGTAACTTGGAACGTTCACTGAACGAACTCAGGCTGCCATGAGCAAAATTCAGACTCATATTTATGACGGTCGCAGCATCCCAGGGTGTGTGTGTGTGTGTGTGTGTGTGTGTGTGTGTGTGTGTGTGTGTGTCACACGATTCCCCTTTTGCGACCTTCTGACAAGCAAAGTCAACGGGGGAAGCCGGACTCACTTAAGAACCATGTTGCCAACTTAGCAAATGCGGCGTTTCACTTAACAACCGCGTGCGAGAAAAGTCGTAAAATGGGGCAAAACGCACTTAACAAATTTCTCACTTAGCAACAGAAGCGCTGAGCTTAATTGCGGTCGTAAGTTGAGGACTATCCATATCGTAGAAAGGAAAGATAGAAGCTACTTAAGCAAACGTTTGCGGGTAACCATGGTTTAAGCCAGAGGTGGAGAACCTTGGCTCTTTTATGACTTGTGGACTTCAACTCCCAGAATTCCTGAGCCAGCTCAGGAATTCTGGGAGTTGAAGTCCACAAGTCTTAAAAGAACCAAGGTTCTCCACCCTTGGTTTAAACCATTGAAAAGGCTTATCTGGTCTTTATTCAACATCTGACACCGGCTTTCTTCCACTTTGCAATAGGTCAGAAGCTCCCCATCCAAGCAGACCTCAAGACGAGAAGAAGACAGGACATGCCTGGAGGTGAAGGAAGATCAGCGAAGAAAGGTAATGAAAAGGCAACTGATATTCCTGTGCTGTTTTCATATCTGGGAGGAAAAAAAATTCACATTCACATGGAATAACTCGCCTTTTGCTAGCCAGGAATTCCTTGTGTTGCATTGTTTTCGCACCAGAGAGAAAGACGAGGGTCTCTCCCTGCAGCGTCAGCCAAGGGGGGGCCTTCCCTTCTTGGAGCTGCCTCGAAAACAGGCACCGTAGCTGGGAAGGTTCAGAGCTGGCAGGAACCTGACTGCCTGCACAGAGCACCAGCTCATCTCCCCACTGAAGTGGGACCTATCTATCTACTCACATAAAACATGCTTTCAAACTGCTGAAGCTGAGATAAGTGACGAGAGCTCACCCTGCCACTAAATGCCTGCGCTCGAACCGCCACAGCTGACACCATCTCCAGCATCCTTTACTTGCCATAAAAAGCATGGGGGACTACCAGTATCTGGACGATGTTATTGTTTTAAGTTATTTCAGGGGTTCTGTTCCAACTGCTTTTCAGCCCTGCTGTTGACTAAGGAGGGGGCCTGCTTCCTAGACTCCAATCCCTTCCCTGGCTGTTTTTGTGCCTGCTCGGCCAACAATCTTATTAGCTGTGGAACTAAATGTACGTCCTTGTTCATTGCAATGCGAGGCTACCGACGAGTTTGGGCCTCTCACTGGTGTTCTTGAAGTCTGTCGGTTAGCTTCCTCCCATTCTGTCCCACCTACGGGTAATCCATGCAGGGGATCCGGTAAATTACATTGGAAGTATCTCCCACCGCCGAGCGATCTTTGCAATGCATAATTTGTCCTCGTGTGGTAGCCTCTGGACGGCGCACAATGCCCACTTGCAGACCTCGGAAGCTGCGTTCTCCTCCTCCTGAAATGTTTTTGACGTACGGCCAAGTGTGCTATGTACAAGTAAGTCCTCAACATTATGACCACAACTGAGCCCAAAATTTATGAGAAATTTGTTAAGCGAGTTTTACCCCACTTTACGACTTTTTTCCACCGTATTTGTTAAGCGAATCACTGCAGTTATTTAATTAGTAACACGGTTTTATCAGTGAACCTGGCTCCCCCCGTTGATTTTGCTTGGGATCACATGACCCAGCAACCGTCATTAATCCGAGTCAATTGTCAACCGTCCAAATTAACGTCACTAATTGAACTGTTATAAATCAAGGACTTATATCTTGTTTTTCGTGATTGTCTCAACCATGAATCGGAAGCCATCCCAGGTGGGACATTTAGGCTATCGGCGCAGCGGCTGGATAACCTGGCATAGGCTTAAAGTTGGCTCACTCACACACAGAGAAAGCTTGATTTGTTTGTTTTTTTTTTAATTCAGCTACCTAAAAACTTAAAACTTCGAATTAGCCTTGAGGCTCGGCTTCTGAAAATGAAGCCCCAGTCCTACGTCTGGTTTTGTAGTCTCCGTCTTTGGCAAGATTTTATTAACATTGATGCCTCCTTGTCTGTTTCTAAGGGGGGAAATAATGTACGTATTTCTGGACGAGCTCAGAAAAGCGTAGCCAACCAGACCCTCATCCGATTTCCAAAACGTTGCCTTCCCATCCTGACATCTGGGAGAGTTTTAACCCACCTCATTTCTCAAAATCCCGAAGAATAAAACAACTTGGGTTTTTGTTTTGTTGTTGTTGTTAAAGAAAGAAAGAAAGAAATACAAACTCGCTGCACGATCTAAATAGCTTTTTTAGGGATGCTGAGTGTCTGTTACAGGCCTCTAGCCAGACTGACATATATATATATATATATATTCAACAGTCACATTTGAAGGTGAAGAAATCAGAATTTTTATCTTTAATGCCAAATGACAGCTGCCGAGTTTAGACGGCCTCGAATACGCGGATTTTATCTTCCTTCCTTTATACTAGAGCAGAAAAGGATTTTGGAAAAATGAGTTGTTTTTTTTATCTGCAGAGGCAGAAAGGATGGCTTGTATGTAAATCCAACAAGCCACGCAGAGTCTGTTCAGATGAATTTATGAAATATTTAGAAGACGGCCGCTTTGGGCAATCTTCAGATGTTTTTTGGGGTGGGGGAAGTACCATTTTGAGACACACACACACACACCCGTTTGGCTGGTAATTCTCGAAAAGGGACCCATGATATCTCTTTATACAAAAACAGCAGGGTTAACCCACAGCAAATTCTAATTGTTTACTCTAAATTGTAGCCTCGAATTGGTATCCATCATAAAAGGAAGGAATGACTAGGAACTGCTGAGATTTTGTCAAGTAGAGCTTTTTTCAGAACCAAAACTTTTATTCAGCAAATCTATAGCCTTTGATGGGGATCCAAAGGCCTATTGTTCTTTTAAAACATTATTGAAACAAGCCTTTTATTGCTTCCCAAAATATATACAGATAGTCCTCAACGTACGCCCACAGCTCAGCCCAACATTTCTGTTGTTAAGCAAGGCAGTGGCTGAGTTTTGCCCCATTTTATGACCTGTAGCTTCAAACAGTCACTAACCGTACTGTTGTAAGTTGAGAACTGCCTGTACGTGCTGTTTAATTGCTTCTGTTGGTTCACCCCCACCTGATTGGTTTGTCGGTTTTTCAATGGTATTGATCTCAAATGTTAAAAGCCATCTTGAAAAGGGCTGTTTCCTACAGAGCAAACATTTTAAAGGGTGCTGACATGGAATATAGTTACCCTGTGGAAAAATGGGCGGCCAATAAATTTTACAAATAAATATACTTATTTCCACAGGTGCCTGGCATTTTTAAGTGAAATAAAATAATACTGAATCTGCAAAGGTATGTCTTCCATTAAATGGAGCTGCATTTGCATTAAACTCGTGCCCGTGTTAATTTAAAAACATTTGAAATAGCTAACAATAAATGGAGATTTATTTCCAGATATGAGAATGAGAGGTTTCATTCAGAATAGAATAGAATAGAATAGAATAGAATAGAATAGAATAGAATAGAATAGAATAGAATAGAATAGAATAGAATAGAATAGAATAGAATAGAATAGAATAGAAAATATGGAATGGAATGGAATGGAATGGAATGGAATGGAATGGAATGGAATAGAATAGAATAGAAAATATGGAATGGAATGGAATGGAATGGAATGGAATAGAATAGAATAGAATAGAATAGAATAGAATAGAATAGAATAGAATAGAATAGAATAGAATAGAATAGAATAGAATAGAATAGAATAGAATGGAACAGAACAGAACAGAACAACAGAACAGAACAGAACAGAACAGAACAGAACAGAACAGAACAGAACAGAACAGAATAGAATAGAGTAGAATAGAATAGAATAGAATAGAATAGAATAGAATAGAATAGAATAGAATAGAATAGAATAGAATAGAATAGAATAGAAAATATGGAATGGAATGGAATAGAATAGAATAGAATATATAGAATAGAATAGAATAGAATAGAATAGAATAGAATAGAATAGAATAGAATAGAATAGAATAGAATAGAACAGAACAGAACAGAACAGAACAGAACAGAACAGAACAGAATAGAATAGAATAGAATAGAATAGAATAGGAATAGGAATAGGAATGGAATGGAATATAGAATGGAATGGAATGGAATGGAATGGAATGGAATAGAATAGAATAGGAAATAGAATGGAATATATAGAATAGAACAGAACAACAAGAACTGAACTGAACTGAACAGGATGGGATGGGACGGGACAGGTTAGGAAGAACGGAATGAAACAGAACAAAATATAACGGGGAAGGGAGGAGGGGAGACGAGGGAGGCGGGAAGAGGAAATTGAATATGTTGATACTATCGAATCAGATTGATCTTTATTATGCTCTTCAGCCAACATATTACTGATAGTGGTGATCTGTATATAGAAAAGCTATTTTGAAGTCAAGAAGACGTCGCAAGATTAAAGCAGAGTGGCATCTCTTGTGCGTGGTATATATTTGTGTACACATTTAAGTATCATTGTGTCTCAGCCCTGATGAATTAGCCAGAAATTATTATTATTATTATTTTGCTAGCAAATTCTCAGCGTTCTTAAATCCAGTGAAATCAGAACATTGCCTTCAACGCACATTAGATTTGCTCCCAGGTTGGCTGATGGCTCACTGCTTACTAACTGTTGCAAAGGCCATAAAGTTTTTGAAACTGGTCCTCTCTCACTGCTGGGCATCTCATTTTGAGACACAAGTTTTGGTTGCTTGGTGCTTTCTTTAGCATTCGGAAATCCTTTTTTATTCTACTTTGAATGCTGTTTTTGCGGATTTCCCTCTTTTACCGTAACGCTAATTCTGGTTTTGTCTTGCAGGATCCCAAAGCCACAGAAGCTTCTCTCGAAGGAAAATCAGAAGTCCAGCTTTTTAAAAAAATTTCCTCCCTCTTGACTTGGTCCACTTCCTTACTGGGCCATGCCTCTGATTGTCTCTTTTAAGTATTTTAAGTACTTAGTGATGTTGTGTGTATTTTAGTGTCCTTCCTTCCACCCCCTGCACTGTTTTGTCTCTCCCGTGAACCTTGCTTGCTTTTCTTAGTTTGAACCTCATCTGTCTGAACACTAGTTAACTTATTTTACTACATGAACCTGTAAGCCATCACTGTTGTTTTAATATTGTGTGGCTGAAGCAGAAAATATTTTTCATCTCATGTAAAGTAGATGATTTTAATGGAGATCGGGGGTGGGGTGGGGGGGTGTTTCCCCTAAAATTGGGGAAGGGTTGGGAAATGATCATCAATAAAAGTTCGAAATCGTGCATCGAATCCGTGTCCCTTTCAGAAACAAAGCTGGACGGAAAGCAGAAACCTGAAAGCCATAAGGAATAGCACAATAACCGAATAGCCGAGTTGGAAGGGACCTTGGAGGTCTTCTAGTCAAACCCCCCTGCTCAAAAAGAGACACTACAGACCATTCCGGATAAATGGTTGACCAATCTCTTCTTGAAAATCTCTAATGTTGGAGCACCCACTATGTCTGGTGGCAAGCCGTTCCACTGATTAATTGTTCTCCCTGTCAGCAAATTTCTCCTTTGTTCTAAGGTAAAGGTAAAGGTTCCCCCGCACATGCGTGCTAGTCGTTTCCGACTCTAGGGGCCGGTGCTCACCTCCGTTTCAAAGCCGAAGAGCCAGCGCTTGTCCGAGGACGTCTCCGTGGTCATGTGGCCGGCATGACTGGACGCCAAAGGCGCACGGAGCGCTGTTACCTTCCCACCGGAGTGGTCCCTATTTTTCTACTTGCATTTTTACATGCTTTCGAACTGCTAGGTTGGCAGAAGCTGGGACGAGTAACAGGCGCTCACTCTGTTACGCGGCACTCGGGATTCGACCCGCCAAACTGCCAACCTTCTGATCGACAAGCTCAGCGTCCTAACCCACTGAGCCACCACGTCCTTTGTTCTAGGTTGCTTCTATCTTGAATGATCTTCCATTTGTTACTACATAACGTGTTACTACTCACGTGTAAAGCTTGGTGGAGATTTCTGTAGTTGCGTCAATCTTTGATTTTCCTACCACTTAGTTTCTGGAGAGGGGCAAACCTAACCGAGGTTTAGATTTGTTGAACCACTTAAGAATCTTTTCTAGATTTGCACTGCAATAGATATGAGTTGTTATAATCAGATAAGAAGAGCAAAGTTTGTGGTGATCCAAGCTTCTGTAAAATTAGTAACAGTAGTAAGTTTATCAAGAAAGTTGGTCCATTTCCAAGATTGTTTTCACTCACACAAGCTGTGTCTCCTATTCTGAGAAACCCTTAGCAACCAACACAATAAATTTGCAAACAGGCCTGGGTGCAGAGTAACACCTACAGTACCTCTAAGAGAAATACTATGTAAACTTGAAAATTCAATTACAACGTGTCGTCGTGCGATTTAGCATTATGTAACATGCACCCCTTAAAATACAATTCTCGCCATTTTTCCCCCCTCGGGATGACAGATTTAACGTTTTGTGAAATTAGTACAAAGCTCAGTTCTTCTCTTTTTTGGGGGGTCCTATCCAAAATACATGTCTTAAACTGGATCCCGTTACAGCCGCTCTAAAATTAATCTCAGGTAATAGTGAAATAAGAATTGCATGATTAGGTTTTCCTTCTGCACCTCCACAAGGAGCCCACAATATTCCAATTATTTAACACACCGGTCCAATAAGGGCTGTCATTAACTTGTGCACACTCCTGATTGTTGCAACAGGTCCGTAAATATGATATGCCCATGACTGTGCAGAGTATGTAAAGAGCCAGTTGGTGTAGTGGTTAAGGTGCCAGACGAGAAACTGGGAGTCTGTGAGTGCTAGTCCTGCCTTAGGCACAAAGCCCACTGGGTGACCTTGGGCCAGTCCTGTTCTCTCAGCCCTGGGAAAGAGGCAATGGCGAAACATTTCAGAAAAACCTTGCCAAGACAACTGCAGAATCAGAGCCAACACTGACTTCAATATGATATCTCTATTTGTCTATCTATCAACCATCTCACACACACACCCCTATATCATCTATATCATCCATCTATATCATCTTCCATCTATCTATCCCAGGGGTAGGCAACCTTGGCTCTTTTATGACTGGTGGACTTCAGCTCCCAGAATTCCTGCTCAGGAATTCTGGGAGTTGAAGTCCACCAGTCATAAAAGAGCCAAGGTTGCCTACCCCTTGTCTACCCTATCATCTATATCATCCATATCATCCATCTATATCATCCATCATTTATCTATTATCTCTCATTCATCTATCATCTATATCTATCATCCATCTATATCCGTGGTGGCGAACCTATGGCACACGTGCCACAGGTGGCACGCAGAGCCCACCCAATTGGCCACACCCACCAAATTGGCCACGCCCACCTGGCCCCCGACGATACATAAGCGGGTTTTGGGTTGCGGTTTGGGCACTCGGTCTCTAAAAGGTTCGCCATTACTGATCTACAGCAGGGGTGTCAGACTCAATTTCATGGAGGGCCGCATCAGCATTGCGGTTGCCCTCAAGGGACCGGGTGGGTGTGGCCAGGGTGGGCGTGGCCTACTGGGTGGGCGTGGCTAGAGTGCACATGGCCTACTGGGTGGGCGTGGCCAGCTTTACATCGTTGGCATCAAGGGCGCCTATGGGGGCCTGGGCAGGAGTGGGACAGATCTGAGGGTCTCTGGCAGGAGGAGGGTCTCTGGGCCAGGGCCAAGGCAGTGGGGGCCGTTCCCTCCCTGTTTCCAGGATGGCTTCGTGGGCCGCATGAAACCACTTCGTGGGCCGGATCCGGCCCCCGGGCCTTGTGTTTGACATGTCTGATCTACAGTATGTCATCTATCATTTATCATCTATCATCTATTTCTATTCTATATCATCCATCTATATCATCTGTCTGTCTGTCTGTCTGTCTGTTAGGTCGGGAGACTGAAACATGAAGAACAGTTGCAGGAACCGGGTCTGGCTAGTCTAGAGAAAAGAAGGGCTAGAGGGCCATGGTAGAAGCACTGCAGTATTTGAGGGGCTGCCACAAAGAAGAGGGGGTCAATTTATTTCCCAAAGCCCCTGAAGGCAGCACAAGAAGGAATGGTTGGAAACTAAGCAAGGGGCGAAGCGAGCAATAATTAAGGAGAAACGGTAAGAACAATGAACCCGTGAAACAGCTTCCTCTCCAGCAGTTTTAAATGCTTCATGACTGGAGACTTTTAAGGAGAGACTGGACTTGTCTGTAATGGTCTAGGACAGGGGTCAGCAACCTGAAACAGTGAAAGAGCCACTCGGAACCAGTTCCCTCACAAAAGGAAAAACTGGGAGCCGCAAAAAATGTGTGCGCATGCGCGTACATGTGCGCATGCGCAGAACAGGGTTTGACTGAAGAGTGGAGCCAAGGCAAGATATGCACCTACATATTTGAATTGATTGGTTGAACTTTTTTAGTCCCACTTTTTTTTCTTTTTTGGACTGCACATGGCAGAGGACTGGGAGCCGCAGGAGACGGCTGAAAGAGCCACATGCGGCTCCAAGAGCCGCGGGTTGCAGAGCTGTGGTCTAGGATCTTCTGTTTGAGCAGAGGGTTGGACTAGAAGATCTCCATGGTCCCTTCCAGCTTTGTTCTCATTGATATAATCAGCAGCTGCTACTTCAGAGCCCAGAAAATGGAGGAACTGCGTGTTGTTTTTCTTCCCGGCTTGGTGTTTACGCGACACTGGACTTTCATACCAGATGGCCTGCTATATTGTTTTTTCTCTCTCTCTCACTCTGAAAGGCTCACTGGGTGCCTGTTTATCCATCAAGAATTTCGCTCTTGACTTGAGTTTCAGCAGGCACAACATCACCGCAGCAGGCGCAGTCAAGTCAATCAACAGAACTCCAAAAACAAAGCAACAAAAAATGGATAGATTCTCAAACAGTTAAAATGTGCCGCCTTTGGTTTTTCTTTTTTTTTCTTTTTGCAGTCTCTTCTGAACTTGTGTTATTGCTTTTTTTTTTTTAACAAGACCCTCCAACAGTTGTGGGCACTCCGTCACTGGAGGTCTTTTTAAGAGGACCTCCCTTCTTCAAGTCCTTCTGTTCTCCTCAAGGAACTAATTCCTTTCTACTTTGGAACAGCCTGCCACCAGAAACCCTGGGTGCTCCATCCCTGGAGGTTTTTAAGAAGAGACTGGACATTCACCTGTCTGAAATGGCAGAGGGTCTCCTTCTTGAGCAGGGGGCTGGACTAGAAGACCTCCAAGGTCCCTTCCTGCTCAGTTATGATTCCCTAGAGGTGATGATTAGGACTTGTAAATCAAGGCATGTTTTTTTATAGCGCTACTGCAATTCAGTCAGGTGCTTACGCACCTCGACTTACATCAGTTCATTTAGCGACCATTCAAAGTTGTAAGGGCCCTGAAAAAAAAAGCGACTTAGGACCGTTTTTCACACTTACGAGCCCTGCAGCATCCCCGCGGTCACGGGATCAAAATTCAGACACTTGGCAACTGACATGTACTTGTGACGGTTGCAGCATTCCCCGCGGTCACGTGATCAGTCATCATAGCCATTTTCTGACAAGCAAAGGGGGAAGCCAGTTTTGCTTAACGACAGCATGATTCACTTAATAAACTGCAGTGATTCACTTAACAGCTGTGGCAAGGAAGGTCAGAAGAAGGCGAAAAAGCTGCTTAACAACTGCCTTGCTTGGCAATGGAAATTTGGGCTCAGCTGCAGTCGTAAGTCGGGGACTACATGCATTGCAGGCAAAGACGTAGAACTGTGGGCTTCGGGCCTTTCCACATAACTTTTAAGATTTTTAATCTCTGCTCTGGATAATTCTCGGTAATACACTTGGATAAGACTTCAGACCTCATTATTAAGCCACTAATGATGTCATGAATCTACTTGGCCGATTCTGAATTATTATTTTTCAACTACCCCTTTTGAAAACAAGGAGAATTCAAAAATTTAGGGCTCTCCAGAGGCACCTCTTGCGATAATGGCAACAGGATTAAAGTCAGCTGAATATGGCAGCAGGTTTTTTTATGGCTTTGCTAAGACCTACATTTGAACCAGCAGATCTGCTCTAGGTTTGATTAAATTTAGATGTCATTAATTATAACTTAATCTCGCGAAAAGTCCCAGGTGTTATAAGATCTCTGTTTAATGGCTGTTGGAATTTTTTTTAAAAAAAAAAAAAGATTTCTGGATGCTTAGAACAGGCCATCAGAAGCAGGCAATCTGTTCTAGCTCATAGAATCGTGCAGATTTGATGAGTGGCGATTTTCAGCAACCAGAAGCAGTGAAAATGTTTGCGCGTCGCTATTTTATGCGTTGTGTTCTCCTAAAGGAACTGGAGAAAAGGAAATCGTAAAATATTTTGAATGAAAAAAAAAAAGATGAAGGTTAGTTTTGGCAAGCTAAAAGAGTTTCAACGTGCCAAACTTAACTCGGTTTTATCAAATGCCTTAGTCAGAAGGTGTAGTTGCTTAGTGAAATCCTAAACAAAAATAAAAATAGTAAGAATATAGAACATAGGGTAATAGAGTTGGAAGGGACCTTGGAGGTCTTCTAGTCCAACCCTCTGCTCGAGCAAAAGACTCTATACCATTTCAGGCAAACGGCTGTCCAGTCTCTTCTTAAAAACTTCCGGCGTTGGAGCATTCACAACTTCTGAAGGCAGGTTGTTCCACCGGTTCATTGTTCTAACTGTCAGGAAGTTTCTCCTTAGTTCTAGGTTGCTTCTCTCCTTGACTAGTGTCCATCCGTTGCTTCTTGTCCTGCCTTCAGGGGCTTTGGAGAATAGCTTGACTCCCTCTTCTTTGGGGCAGCCCCTGAGATATTGAAACAATGCTATCTTGTCACCCCCTCATCCTTCTCTTCATTAAACTAGACATTCCCAATTCCTGTAATCGTTCTTTATACATTTTAGCCCCTTACCATTGCTTCTCGTCCTGCCTTCAGGTGCTTTGGAGAATA